>NC_136232.1:15085000-15685000 GCF_963402885.1 Antedon bifida | reverse complement strand
ATGTCAACACATTACATGTAAGACCTGTGTTCAGCCTCTTTATGAGGATACTGACACAGTTCAGTGTTGTGTTTGTAACATTCCTGTCCATTTTTCATCTACTACTGCTGTACAACTAATATTTGCTCAATGTTATCTGTCTTTAAATGTGACTTGTAAATGTTGTCGAACTGTAGTTGAATGTAAAGATGCGTCTACCCATGTTTGTGTTTCTGACCATGATTACTTGGCTTCACCTACATGTTCTACTTCACCACATATCATGCCAACACCAACAGACTTACACAACAATAACTTAATCCAAGACATTTTGCACCATCCACCAAACCAACCAGTTACACAACTCATGGAAGAACTGGGTCACCATATTATAAAAGCCAAGATAGAAAGCTCAAAGAAACGCACGGCAGACTTCACATTTAAAGGAAAGGTAATTTATTACAGTAAACAGTAGCTTAAAATGTGTCAACATTAAAGAATTGCCTATTAGAGTTATTAGAATCAAGTAAGTCTATATAAAAAATTACAAAATTAAAATAAAACATAATGAACAATATTAGTGTATGAACAAAGAAACTATAAAAAGATCAATCAAAACAATTATTATATTTTATTTAAGACACTACAAACTATTATAATACCGAAAGTTGATTCATCACTTGCTGGTCAGAGGACAGTACGAAATCGTACAAAATTAGTTGAGGTAGTACGAGATGTGGTCAGTGGTGGTGAGTCAATGTTTCAAATGACGGGTGAAGTCAGAAGACTGCCAGAAGAGCTAAAGCAACTTCTCCGCAAGCCTATAAAACTACCAACAGGCGACTTGCTTTCATTGAAGACGAACCTCGGTCTTACATGGACCCGAAATCGTGAATTAAAGCGGTCAGTACGAGCAACACATCAAACTAAAATAAACCAAAACAAAAATGTAACATCAATAAAATGTTAAGTACCTTTATTTTATCCTATAGATGGCTTACAAAATATGGCATTCAAACTGAATGTGAGGCCAAAATGAGGACCCAACAAGACACAATCATCAGCAACAACATCAATTCAGAGTATCTACCAATGATTCACAAGGATGAATCAGGAGATCAAGTAGTTTTAAAAACGGCTTCTGTTGGTGTTGCTGACCTGAAACAAAAAGTAACACAACATATTGATGACTTAGATAAGTAAGTGAAAATGTCATAGTATAAAAAATATTTTATAAAATAATTTGATATACTGTACAAAAATGAGTCATGACTTACTGGTTACTGGTTTTCTTTCAGACTCGACCTGTTAACTTGGCATGAAGGCAACATACCAAAAAATGAACTGTGGATAAAGTTGGGGGGCGACAAGGGTGGCGGCAATTTCAAACAGATGGTACAGATCGGAAATGTTCAAACACCCAACTCATTGCAAAATACCATCGTGATTAACTGTTTTGAAGCTACTGACAGTTTACATAATTTAAATGTTGGATTAAAACGCCTAATTCCACAAGTACACCAGTTGCAGGAATCAACAATTAGGTTAGTTGATAACCCCTCTCTTTGTTTGCTTAATGTTGATAGCATCCTAAAAAAAGGATAAAATTTCATGATAAATACTATTACAACGTCAACCACATGTTTTTTTGACAGAGACAAACAGATAAGACTTTTTATATTTGGTGATTACGAGTATCTAACTCGAATTTACGGTCTAACAGGCGCAAATGGTAAGTGGAATGGCCTTTACATTTATTTGATTACCTTTATTAAAAAAATAAAAATTTAGAATTGGTTTTGATAGACAATGACAATGTTTTACAGGAAAGCATTATTGCCTTTGGTGTCACTCAACCAAGGTGAAGAAGGACTTGACACCAAGAACCCTGAAGACTTTGGAAATTGACAATGCCAAGTATATAGCCGATGGAGAGCGCATAACAAGAGCAAAGCTTTTCAATAACGTTATTTCGAAGCCACTATTTGCAGTACCCATTACACAAGTAAGCAAATGCCTTATTGAAAGAATATCTACCTAAATTTGATTTTTATTCTGTTCTTTTATGTTCTTATTGTTTTACACCTGATTCAAAAACTAATTGATAATTTTTCTTTACAGATTTGCCCCCCCCCCGGTCTTCACATAAGCCTTGGGCTTTTCCTGAAGCATTACAACAGCCTCGAAGCAGCATGCCAAGTTTTAGATTTTAAAATAGGCAGCTTAATTGCTTTAAATTCCATTGAAGACTTGCATGCAACCCCCCAGTTTACCAAACATGTGGGGGTGCTTCGAGGTATTCAGGAAAAGACCCTTAAGGCTGATGAGCTGGCCCATGAAATTGAAGCACTGAAGGACTATTTGAATGTTTTCCTAATTCTTGGTGAGGATGCCAATCAGTTGACACCATTATTCAATGAGATTCATCAGAAAACTGAACAGGAACAACAATTGGTATGTATTGTTAGTCTGATTACTTACAAGTTTTAATGAACATAACATCAACTAAAAACACTTATTGGTAGAAATATATTTATAACTTAGAGAGAATCTGCTGAAAAGGCATCTAAAAGTTTGAAGTTGCCCAAGAATGGACATGTGACAACCTCGATTGAAAATACGCTACAGTCCATAAAAGTGAAGAGGCAGGCCTACCATGGACGCTCTTTTGTTGGAAACCACGTCCACAAATGCGTGAAGGTATGACACATGTGTTGGAATCTTACTTTACATTGATTCATTAAAGTCGCAAAAGAAAATTAGAATAATTACTTACTATTATTGTATTTATATATTTCAGCCAGAGAACATCAAGAAAATTATGAGCCAAATAGAGGCAACAGCAGTAGAACTATGCCCAGCAATAACTGAAGATGTGTATGCTTTAACGTTAAAATATGGCAGCCTCTTCACCAAATTTGGTCAATGCCACAGATCATATAACTTGGCTTCCTTCTTTACGGAAGATATGGTTTCAGTTCTAGGTAAGAAGTGTCAACAAAATTAAAGTAAAAAATTACCTTTCAGATGTTAAAAATTAAAAAAAAATTAATGCTATAAAATGTTATTATTTTTAACAGAAAACAACATTAAAGACTACATAAAATACTTTAGAGAGAATTTTCAAGAAACCGAACCCCCCAAAATGCACATATTGGAACACCATGTGTGTGAATGGATCCGAATGTGGGGGTTCGGTTTAGGCTTTCATGGCGAGCAGGGGGGTGAAAGTGCACATTCCCAGCTCAACACGATCAAGAGAGATATCAGGGGCATACCAGATGATTTGAAAGTGTTAGAAAGTGTTATCAAGCAACATTGGGTGAAAACATCGCCACAGATGCTAGCAGCAAAACCGGAAAAAAAAAAAAAGAAAGCTTCAAAGATGCCTGATCAGTTGATACCACATTCTTTGTACTGTAATTTTTCTCAGTAGTATACCTGCCAACTTTTTCAGTGGCCAATGTGTGAGGCATTCAAATAAAATTATATATAGCGCCCTCTATGCTATTTTAACTCAAAACAATCGCAAAATATGCTCTCCATGTTTAACTTTTTGGCGTATTATAAATCAGCCCTCATGCGCGACAATCACATTGCGCGTGATATTTGGCAGGTATACAGTAATTGATAGTTTTAAAATAGTTTTATTGTTAAATACATGACACTAAAATAAAATATTGAAACTAGTGTTTAGAACTGTATGTCTAGACTCTACATTCAATTAATACCCACTTTTGTTGGCAATGTATATTTGTTGAGTTGAATTCTTCTTTTCAAAACCCCCACACACATGGTGTGGGGCCACAGAACATGGACGGTTTGGTTTGCGGCCACACTGCATAAATGGCTGTAACGTATTGTGATGTAACCACTATCCAATCACCAAGTACAAGACAACGACTAACTTTCCTAATGATGAAAGGAATAATAAATATAATAAAATAAATAAGCGATTGCAGAAACTCCAGTTTGTACATCAATATTTTAGTTTATTAATAAAATGTGTGTAGGCTACTATATAGTATTATTTATCATCAGACAGACAGTGCAGTGAGTGGCGCTAATAATATTAAAATTTCCTACAGTAGTCTTCTTAGACCCTTTTTTCAAAGCTAATTTAAAGTACATATTATATTTATAGTACTGTATATATATATAAAATACTAGGCCTAGCTTTTGATATTCACAATAGGCCTATTTTCTAATATTCACCGGTTATCTATTAAAATGACTGTTGCCCCATCCATGAATAGAGGTCTACACATTTCGTGGAGAAGGTCAACACACGTGCGTCCATCCCATGTCTATAGCACATGCTCTCAAATGTCGCACATGTTCCTTTCTTAAGCTTCCTACACTACATTTCTGAATAGGCTAGCTATTAACAAAGTACAGTAATTGGACTAGGCTATATAATATAATATTAAAACAGGACTGTTGCCCCATCCATGGATAGAGGTCTACACATTTCGTGGATAAGGTCAACACACGTGCGTCCATCCCATGTCTATAGCACATGCTCTCAAATGTCGCACATGTTCCTTTCTTAAGCTTCCTACACTACATTTCTGAATAGGATAGCTATTAACAAAGTACAGTAATTGGACTAGGCTATATAATATAATATTAAAACAATTTAGAATTCATAATTTTGTGACTTTCAGGAAAGATAAAGCCAGTATATATTAAACAAACTCAAAATTACACATCGAAAACCACACTTACCTCTCGCCAAGATTATGGCTCGCACGCTATTAAGCCGGTTGCAAGACACGTTGTTTATGATAAAGGAATAGGTTATGAATATTCATGAGAGTCTCGCTTCAATTCAAAAACTTTTATTTTTAAATTATCAAATTAACAATATAGGTATACATTTTACGTTTTAAAATCATAAAAATATATGACGTCATCAAACATTTATATTATACAAAGTTAGTTTATAATATCTTCAATTTTAATGGTATTTTTATGTGGCATAAATATATTTTTAATTTCAAACTGCTAAATCGACCAAACCGTTTTACATTCGTTGCTATGATTGGTTTAAAATAGTGGCAAGATGTAAACAAGATTCACGATTTAAAATACAAATTGAGGGCGCTATGTAACTGTCCCGAGATACGCGCATGCACTATGCACTTTTTCCTAATCAAGACGTACGTGGTCTATGCACATGAATTCATATCTACAACTCATTGGCTTCCATAATAAGTTCTGCATCTGCACTGTGGGGTGTCTAGAAGTTTTCTAGATCTGAGATTTCGGTAAAATTTGCTGTATTTTTTTTATGATTTAATTTGTAGGCCGCTTCTTACAAGTAGCAGTAATAGTAAGAAAACTTATAATACTGTTTTATTATTTTATCATTTATTTTTTACATAACAATAGCGCCATAGTATCTTTAGTTCAAAGATAAGCATTTTTTCCATCTCCAGATGGTTAAAGCTAATTAATTGTTAAGAAAATTGTTTCAAAAAATAGAGCTGCTAGATGTCTGGAAATGGCACTTACTATAATTTGAAATATGAAATATATAGACTTGGTTTCTTTGCGAGATCGTAAGAACAAATTAATGGCGCGATATAGATATATCTGAGATCTTAGTTTTCTGCATTCTGAAGAGCTATAAAAGATAGATATCTTTGTAGACAAATTTGCATTGAATTTCCAATTGGAGAGCGCACGATTACTTAACTTTCATGTGCATGTGTCGCGTTATTTGGAAATGAAAGCAATTTATCACGTAGGGTATAAAGAACAAATATGGACTGTAAAAATTAACTTTTAAACACTCAAAATTTGATTAAAAATTTATTGACATACTTAATTATTTTTTTTTGGTTTTTGGATTTCTGTTTTTCCACAACCCTACATACAGTATATGTTGCCCAATATACAGTGTATAATCCTACTCTTCTCTAGCTACGCAGTACCAACATAATTAGTAGTCAAGTAGAAAAGTTGTCAATTTTCAGGTGTGGTATTGCTTAAGATTTCCGTCAACGGTTATTTTTATTTCAATATCATATTGAGGATCTATATGGCACTAGAAGAATAAATTATTCTTGTCACGTATAAGACCCTTATCAAACTAAAATAATATAATTAACAAGTAAACAGATCAATAAAAAATAAAAACAGCAGTATGACATCAGATTTATCATTATATAAAGAAATTAAGTGTTTTTTAGCATTGGCCCGAAACACAATAATAGATTTTGGTGTCTTAAGGTTGTCATTAAGTCCATTCCATAAGCGTGGTCCAGCGAAAGTAATGAAGAATTCTAAAGTTTTTAATTTAAACGAGGGTATTTGTATACAGTTTAGCAAGGCTTTATGTGTATGGGATTTTGTCAGTTTATTAAATAATTTTGACATGGTCACTGGTAAATTGTTATTTTGGAATTTGAAAATAAAAGATACAGTTCGTAATTTATATAAATCGTATATATTGAGAATATTGAGTTTCTTAAAGATCGGTTCAGAAAGTGCGCAATAATGAGAAAAAGTAATAATTCGGGAGGCACGTTTAATTAATTTTTTTAATGGCTAGTACAATGCAAATAAATTTTAACTATGTAGTAATAATCATTCCATAGGAACATACTATTTGGAATATCCTTATTTGAATAATAATAATAGTATACAGTATGTACATACTAAGTGGTCGGTAGGTACAATTAAATAAAATGTGATCAACAGAGATTTTTGCATTTACAAGTTCATGAACAATTCAAGATGACATTTATTGATTTGAAGCCTTTCCTATTTAAGTTAAATCTATCAAGAATAGATTATCTAATTTATCAATTACTTAATATTTTCAGTTATACTCAATATTATTAAATTACAATGAATCTTTTGTTTTTTATTTTAAAAATTAGTTCAGATTTGTGGTAACCCATACACAGAAATGTTGAAACATTATCAACTTTACTTACTTTACCACACACTTATTATAGTGTTTATTGACAATGCAACCTGGTATATAAAACATTTTTAAAGTAATGGATGTTTTTTCAACGTATTTCTTGCTTTCATACTATTTTTAACTTTCATTACTACTTTTACTACTATTGTACATAATTATAACAAAAACATAAAGTGACGTTGCCGTATGTGAGTTGTGTTATTTTTGGGGTTTGCATGATTGGTGAAATACGATCACATGGTACAGTTTTTAAGATGTTGCTGATAATTTGAACATGTAACGTTCACCCCGGCCAAAACACTTACACAGTGTATATTAAAATAAGGTACCAAAATCAAACATTATTTTCAAAAAATTTACCAAAACGATTATGGTAAACTTTTGATATGTTGTTATTTATAAGATAAGATAGGATAATAAGATTTATAAAGCGCACATATCCACAAAGTGCTCAAGGCGCTTGTGAAAGCCATGAAAAATACTAACCTTGAAACTAAAAACAACAAAACATTTTGCAAAAAAAAAACCGGAATAAAAGCAGACTAATCGAACGCACATCACTGCTTTCGTTTACCGGCAATTTAAGGTGCACACACCTGCCAGTACATTACTCACATGTGTTCTCAGTAATGTGGTTATCTAGCTAAACAATAACCTTACACATTTCCAAAGGCAGCCGACAGCAGATGTGTCTTAAGCGCACTCTTGAACACATCAGTAGACTTGTTAGATCTAATATGGGATGGTAATGTGTTGCAATGCAACAGCAAATGACCTATCACCCCATGAATGCCTGGACCTAGGCACAATAAGCTGTTGCAGACTACTAGACCTTAGATTCCGAGCTGGTGCATGCCTGACCAGCAAATCATGGAGATACTGCGGAATTATTATTCTAAATATTTAAAGAAATTGTAGATCCATGACATCGGAACAAGATGAAATGTTAATTTACTGCTTATAGCCTAATTTTTTTTTAAATTATTTTGCTCAGATTCTGAGTGCTTGTATCATTATTTTATTTTTTGTTAAATATGAAACATTTTATATTCTGTCTAATTTCAGATGCTGAATGGCAATCAATCCTTAGAACAGGTCAATGAACTTTACTGTAAAGTAAACAAACCTTTGGAAATGTTTTACGCAAAAAGTTGAAACTAATGGCACCTTATTGAAAACATCACCATCAATACCTGAATCTGCTTGAAAATAATGGAAAGTATATAATTGTAAATATTTCTCATGTGGTATGTGTACTTGCAAACAGCAATGTAAATACAGTGTTATGGTTTTGTAAAATTTAGTGTACTAAAATAGTCAAGTCATTTGAATTACATGAATAATGTAATAATTGTTTTGAAGCAATTGGATATTTCTTATAATTATTATTTCTAATTATTATAAATAATATTTATTTATTTTGTTATTTCTCTATGCTGTCTTCAGCATGGGTGGATCCAAAAATTGCAGCTAAAAATTAAATTATGAATTAATTTTAGATATCAATTTTTTACACATATGTTACCTCTAACCCATTAAAAAATCCTGGATCCTCCTCTAAACAGTTAATGTATTATCATATAATTATACGATACTACATTAACTGATCAGGGGAGGATCCAGGATTTAAAAATCCTATATATAAAGAAGACTGATGTTTTTGAAATTCAGTTTTTCAGTTTAAAATCACATGTAAAACCATGCAATCTCACAACAGGATGCTGAGCGTGGCCAGATCAAATGGTTTACCTTTAGATTGATTTTCGATTGGCCAATTGACTTCCTAAAATGTTTATATTAAGCGACACCAGTGGGTACCAAAATGGTACCATCTATAATCTGTACACTTATAGCCTTGCTTTAATCCAAAACTCCTCCCTACTTTCAATTCAATTCAAGGTTTTATTGAATTAAGCGAAAATTTACATTGTAGCCAAAGGCTAAATTGTGTAAAATTTTACAAAATATTGCACATATAAAAAAGTTATCACATAAAAAGAACATCTAATATTAAAATGGAATTGGATAAAGTACATAATATGAAAATAAAAAAAACATTGAAAAATCAAAGAAATTGTTACGAATCATGGCCTAATAAAATATCTGTATTAAAACTTATGTATTATTTGTTTATTATTTCACATTGGTTGATGACGGCAACTTTGGCTAAATGTAATTATTCTTTATTATTCAACAGGTTAATTAGGTATGGGAAAGGGCTATTTTTATATCGTTTAGTTCTACATTTTATTTGTTGATATGGGTTGGTCTTTCTTAAGTTGTACGGTTTATTTCTAGGCTGTAGCCATGATTGAAATTATGCCGACTTTTCTAGGTCTTCAGCAAACCTTAGACATAGGTTTTTTCTTCTAGTAGCGAGGGTTTCTAAATTACATACACTGAGAGCATTTTCATAGCTTATATAATTTATACCAAGAATTATTCTAAGTACCCTCCTTTGTATTGCTTCTAATTGATCAATCTGTTTGTTCGTTATGCCAGCATTCCAAACAGGAACAGCATACTCCAAAAGAGGTCTAATATAACCCATAAACACGGTAATTAGGTCGTCTTTATTAAGTTGGAATTTAAATTCAATAATTCAAAATTAATAAATGTCGGATTTAAATAGCATGTATAAAAGGCAATAAAGTGATGGTTTTATGAATTTTACTGTAAACCTTTTCAAAAATGAAGGTTAACAAAATTTCAATTATGAAATATTGTGTCTACTTCGATCAAATCATTAGTATAAAGGTTCATCTGGGTCATTTTTTCCCTTCTTTTTGATGATCCAAAGGGAATAAAACCGTAAAACTTACGTTTTTTACTCTAGCTTTCGCTGGTTCATCGACACAGCTTAATCATGAGTGAGTCTATGCGACTTGAAATTGTTACCATAAAATCTCGTAGTTGGTGTAGCGCCATCTATGGAACGTTCAGGTTTACCCATGGGATTGTCGAGGCCTCCTCTTTAGTAAGTTGTTTAAATACAGTTTGGTAGTTCTAATCCACTGTCGTCTCTATTCATAGTATTACCATGTTTTCTTATTTTTATGGATTCTTTTATTTTTCTATATTTCCATTAAGATTCTGTGCCTAGTATATTTACGCTCCAATTTGGTAAATGAGTGTGAGTTGTCATGTGATCGGTGATGGCTGAGTAATTAACAATTTCTGAAGGCTGATTTTCTGGCTGAACGTGTTAGAATACCTGTGCAATGTGAAGTAACATCTGCTTTGTGTTCTTTTATCCTTGTGGATAAGGTTCTCGCTGTTTCTCCTATATAAACCCTTTCACAGTTGTTTCAATTTACTTGGTATATTACACCAGATTTGTCATCATTTTTTATTTTAAAAGATTTCTTAAAACATTGTAACTGGATAAACAACGTATGATTCTTTCTGATATTCTTGGTATGTATGGTATACCTATGATCCCTAGCTATGTTCCCTTTGTTTTTTTTTTAGTTGTATCTTTCGTTTTTTGTTTGACATTTTGTTTTCCTTTCTCCGATCTTTTTTGGATTATCTTGTCCAAGGACCAATTGGGTACTCGCACCCAACGAGCACGTGTTTAATCTTTTTCATTTCTGTTAGTTTCTCTTCTTTTTTACATCTGTCAACCAGAGTGTTAACCATACTTAACTTGTGTTCCAATGGATGGCAGGAGTGAAAGTTTAAGTATTGATCTGTATGGGTCTTTTTTCTGTAAACTGTCGTCGTTTCCAACTACGAGATTTCATGGTAGCAATTCCAAGTCACATAAACTCATGATTAAGCTGTGTCGATGAACCAGCAAAAACTAGAGTAACAAGGCCATATACATCGCTGCAGTCGCGTGCTCAAGTTAGTGGTTACCGACCGACCGCCGAGTCGCATAAGTTTTACGGTTTTATTCCCTTTGGATCATCCAAAAGAAAAAAATATTTTTATCGATAAAATCTATTTCAAAAATAGATGCATTAACTTCATGTTTGTAAAAAAAATAGACAAATAAATTACCTAAATACAATTAAATAGCAATAAAAACGATTCATAGCCTAGAAGTCGACGGCTTTGTATGAATTCGTTAGAAGTCTGTTAAGATAGTCTATCCTGGCAAGTCGAGCTCAGCATCCTGTTGTTATAGTCGATTTAAAGCACATATTTTACCATTGGTCTTAATATGATTTTTGTGTGAGATATACTTTGATACATCTGAAAACCCAATTACGTAATGTTGGTAATGCACTTTCGTGTCAGAGATCAATGACCTAATTTTCACGCAATTTTACCAATATATTTTATGGCACAGTATTTGATGAAATGCATCAATTCTTTTGGAATGAGACTCAATTTAAAGCCGATGAATCATATTACACATTTAAAAAGTCATTTGAGACTTTATTTTACAATATGGAAAATAAACTCATTTATTCAATTTTTTTGGTAAAATTTCATTTTTTTATTTTAATAAATAACAAATATTTATGTAACATATGCTTGAATTTTTTTCAAACAACTTTTAAAAACTGCCCTATCTATATGGGAGTGGATATCAAAAATAACTTTTAAATTTGCGTTACAATTATTAGACTAGGCTATATAAATGAGGTAGGTGCCACCCGGAGAGGTAGAAATTCTCATATGACTTTTCTAGACCAGTTTTTTCTGGGGAATCCAAATATATTGGGTAAACGGGCTGTAACCTGAGAACTTTCGCGTGAGGGCGCTTTTTTCAAAATGGCTGCCAGTTACAGTAGACTATGATATCTTGGCAACCACTGGTCATAGAGAGTTGATTTTGGTGTCAAATTGTTCGAAATGTACATGTTCCTATTTGATGTAATAGAACATTTTGTCCAGAAATGGCCGGAAATACCTCTATTGACCTTTGACCCAATATCTAACAGATATCATATCTCCGTCACTACTCGACACAGAAAGTTGTAATTGGGGTCAAACTCTCCAGAATATAGATGTTTATATTCAAACTAATAGAACATTATCTGTAAAAATGACCGGAAATAACATCACTGACCTTTGACCCAAAATGCAAAACATTTCTCCTATCTGATCACGTTTAGTAATATCTTGTCAATTAATTCATTTTGTGCCAATTGGAGGTTGACATTCTCATATTATTTTTTGGACCAGTTTTTCATGTGCAATCCGAATATATGAGATAAATAAGCCATAAAAAGGCCAAGAATTTAATTCTTTTACTATATACATGCTTCCCTTTAGTGTTTCAGTCTGTATGTCGTGTATTAATCTTCAAGATCGCTTACATTACTGCAATCTGAAAAGTCTTCATATTCATTATGTGTAAACAGTTCCTGGACATCCGCGGGCATCACTGTCTCAATCCATTTAGGCTCCATTTGTTCTTTCCATCCATTGTGTGTACTGTTGTTGACAAAATCATTGACGTCTGCTGATTGCCATTCTTTAGCAATGAAGTTTGCTCTAAGTATATGAAACTCAAGGGTCTGCTGACATGGTGGCAGTAATGATATATCTGTAATCTTGTTGTGTCTGGAAAACTTTCTGTTGAAGATATCATATCTTGCTTGATTTACACTTTCCCCCTTCACTCCATACAATAGTGAAACATACTCTTCAAGTTCCTCATACAACTCTTTTGATGGAACATCTGACACTCCAAGGTTGCAGAATGTGTCAACAAATTTTGCTTTTTATTCCAGAAGCTTCCAGCAGGTACGTTTTCCTTTCCGAAAGAAAGCGGAGTTATAATCGTTACCTGTGAAAGCATGGAATCCAATAAGGGATGATTTCTGCGCTTTTGTTAAATCAATGTCACTCAATTTCAGTACCTTTCGGTATTTCCCAGTGTTTGTTTTTAATAATTACCCTCTGCCCATCATCTATGAAATGAGATAGTGCAATGACTGGAATATCAATGTCTCCAGAATGGGAACGAATTATTGCTACGCCTTGATTGTTATTTGTTAAAGCATGCTTTGCATGCAGGATGACTTTCGTGTCGGCTTCTTCTTGGCTACTATAAGCTCCGGAACCAATACAACATCTCTGTTAGTAACGTAGATGCATTCTTTGTACGATGAAAAGTAGATAACATCACTCCTCATATCTGTTAGAATACTTTCTTTCTTTGACACTAGTACACAGCGAATAAGCTCAATCAATCTGGTCTTCTTGTTCTCGCCGTTGGCAAGGAAATTGTTGAAATCACGGGGCAACTTTGATATTGTTGAGCTTACAATTACTTTTGGTGCAATACCGCGTCTGTTTCTCTCAACAGACTTAATGCTTTTTGGCAAGTATGCATCGGCAACAATATCAACACGCTTCTATCCTTTAGGGATGTTGTTGAAAATATGAATACTTTTCAGATTGCAGTGATGTGAGCGATCTTGAATATTAATACACAACATACAGACTGAAACACTAAAGGGAAGCATGTGTGTAGTAAAAGAATTAAATTCCTGGCCTAATTGTTATGGCTTATTTATCTCATCTATTCGGATTGCACATGAAAAACTGGTCCAGAAAATAATATGAGAATGTCAACCTCCAATTGGCACAAAATGAATTAATTGACAAGATATTACTAAACATGATCAGATAGGAGAAATGTCTTGCATTTTGGGTCAAAGGTCAGTAACGTTATTTCCGGTCATTTTTACATATAATGTTCTATTAGTTTGAATATAAACATCTATGTTCTGGAGAGTTTGACACCAATTACAACTTTCTGTGTCGAGTAGTTACGGAGATATGATATCTGTTAGATATTGGGTCAAAGGTCAATAGAGGTATTTCCGGCCATTTCTGGACAAAATGTTCTATTACATCAAATAGGAACATGTACATTCCGAACAATTTGACACCAAAATCAACTCTCTATGACCAGTGGTTGCCAAGATATCATAGTCTACTGTAACTGGCAGCCATTTTGAAAAAAGCGCCCTCACGCGAAAGTTCTCAGGTTACAGCCCGTTTACCCAATATATTTGGATTCCCCAGAAAAAACTGGTCTAGAAAAGTCATATGAGAATTTCTACCGCTCCGGGTGGCACCTACCTCATTCATAGCCTAGTCTATATATAGCTTGTATATGTAAAATACTGATTTTATTCATTTAGGTAAAAAACGTAAACTACTTCTAAATCATACATTAAATGAAAGCCAATGACAATCTTTATATTCATAGATTCTTATAATCATAAACCTACCATAAGTCATTATAATGTTAGATAATACGTATTTTCATTCATTTTTGGTTAAAATTTACAGTAAATGATATCTCGTGAACTACTTGTCGTAGAAGAAGTCATACCTTTAATGAAATCAGTGACAATGTTTACTATCATTGTCATCATTTTTGTCATAAAGTCATCCTATTTAGACAAATTAAATAAACATTTAGGCCTACTGTAGTCTAGTAGTAGAATAGTACTCTCATGTTTATTTCTTATATGGCCATACAGGTTTTGGAAATTGTTTTTTCAATCAATGCTTGCATTTTTAAACATCATTAATAAGACAGTAGTAAAGCAGTAAAATAAAAAGTTGTAATATCGATGTACCTATT
The DNA here is from genome assembly GCF_963402885.1 of Antedon bifida. NCBI lineage: Eukaryota > Metazoa > Echinodermata > Crinoidea > Comatulida > Antedonidae > Antedon > Antedon bifida. The sequence goes on along the minus strand of NC_136232.1, from coordinate 15,670,523 downwards.
TATATAAACATTGAATGTAAACGAATAAACAAAATAAAACATTTTAATTTATTTCTACTTACTTTAAACACTCCTAGTATTATTAGCTGCAGTACTGGTGTACTCGAGATCTACGTTTTTACCATGCTATACACTTATATTTTAATTTTTGATGATTGATTATTTGATATAACATTAACAATGAAGAGCTACGTTATATATTGTTATATTACATAGTCTATGTAAATACGTGAACGTGATTAGTTGAAACTGCATCACATGACTACCGCTGCGAGGTAGCGTATATATCCTCGAGTACTCGATATTGATTAATTTTCGCGTAATTATCGTGTTCCTGTCATTTATGGACATAAAATCCAGCAAATTCTCGAGTGCGATGATATTGACTGTGTAATTTTCGTGTGGGAACACTCGCGTTTGGCGATAAATAAACAAAACTCATCTACTGGGACGTGAACTCGCGATGATTTGTCGGAATCATTAATTAGTAATTACTTGTATATTCGCAAGGTAAGGTGAATGCAACGCCTAACTAGGCAGGCTTATTACAAAGGAGGCCTAGCTACACCCGACACAGCAATAGATATTCAACTTGTTGTTGGCTATGTAATATAACATATCGCCTTTTCTCGAAAAATATATTTCCCTCAGCTAGCGCTTCGGCAAATATATATTCTTTCGAATAAAATATCATTTCCTCGGGGATGTCAAATCTTATATTTAACCTCTAAGCAGTCAATATCTGTATAATATATACTGTTATAGATGTACATCGTACTTCAGTAGGTATAAGAACACATCAGTTATGTAAGAAAACACAGATCAGAGGGATCAAGCTTGACAATGGGTCCTCATGAATCTCAATATTTATTTATATAGTATATTATTATTATTATTATTTATTGCCAAAAACCAGTTACAAACATACAAAAACACAGAAACTAAGGGAGTAGGCAGGAACCTAAAAGTGAACCAAATCACTATAACAAGAGTTCAGGTTCCGTACTCCCAAAGTAACAACAATGAATAAAAATTTATATTACAAATAGACGAATCAACATTGTCAAAATAAAACAAAAGGATAAAATACTTAAAATCGATTCAACAAAGTCAATATAATACATGTGATTCATCTCCGATGAACCAATGTTCTAAAAGATCATCAGTAAACTACAATACAATAATATTCATAGTAGTACAGCAATGAAGCAATAATCCCTTTATAATACCCCTTTACAAAAAGAAAAGATACTGATTTTGTTTGTTCACTTGTTTATATAAATAAAACGTATGATTATTTGTTATTCCTTTTTATTTGAAGAAATATTATTCTTAACGAGTCGTCTTAATTGTTTTGTATTGCCATCAAAATTGTAGGAGGTATAATGAGCAGATTACTAGGGTGTCTCTTCATGCGTGAGGGCGAAATTTCGATTAATCAACAACATTTACACGGAGGGAAATTGTAAAGGGTTAAAAAAAGGATCTCAATCAGCTGAAAAGTTAAACCCATGACATAGAACAAAATGTAATGAATGACCATTGCCAGATCATTTTAGCGGTGGGGATGCTTGCCAGACCCCTAGTTCAGGTGGTTTCTAGATCAGCCCAAAAGTTAAGCCCCTAAAACTGCTGGTGGAAAAGTTTTCATTTCATAACTATCATGAATGATCATTAACAGACATTTTCAGTGGTGGGTTGTGCCCATCGGACCCCGTCAAACATCCCACCCTCCAAAAGTGTGCTACATCAGCTCAAATCTAACCTTTTCAAACATGCTGTAAAATGTTCAGCATGATCCCTAGTATCGTAAATGACCAATGTTCAGTGGTGATTAATACCATAACTTTACTGATCAAATATTGTGATTACAGTATGACCATCGATCTCATAGTTATATCACTTGTTAAAATGTTAACCTTTGACCTATTTCAACTGGTGTAACGATGAATGTGCTCTTTTGATTGATGTCAATAACAGAACGATATAAAACATCACATTTTGTGTTAAATGTTTTATTGTGTTTTATAGGCAAACTTTGTGATTGGTCAATATTGAAATTTGACCTTTAATTTGCAAAAGATTTTTTTATAAGGCCTATAGCCATACAAATGTATTGAAATTAAAATGGTAACATATGATGAGGAGATCAAAATACATCTATCACTCATCCCAATGATTAGCAATAAATAGGAAAATTAGGTTGAAATTACAGGTCAGAGAGAGGTGATTTTTTCACTGATTTATTCAAAATGTATACCGGTATTTATATTTTCCCTAATGAAACATTTTACGAAAAAGTGTCTGGAAGTACAACATTTGACCCTCGACCGCACTTCTCTATATAATGCCAAAATGTACAGACTTTGCTTTTGGCCTCAAATGACTCGGATACAGGGTTTCTATATAAGTTTAGTAAGTGCCAAAATCATGCCTTTGATCATACAATGATATTATACATCTTCATAATTATATATATTCCATTGTTATTCTGATTTTTCCCCAGTTATTTTCTTATGCTTTCTCCTATCCTCCATACGATTTAATCATAACAATTCGATATGGTATCGCATAATCATTTTGCTTAAAAAGTTCTTTTGGTGCATATTCCTCAACCGTTGTAATGACTCCACAAAGACACCTCCGAAGTAGAACTTACTTCTTAACATCTGGAATGTCCCACATGAAACGTATAATGATGTCCACTCCAAAAAAAAAACATTTTTGGGATCTTTTATGCCAGTCTGAATGGTCAATAAATCATAATAACCCTCACACCTGATTGTAGTGATCCCTTCTGTCTCAATATCTCCCCTTAATATACCAATTATGAATCTTTATTTGTGGAATTGACCACGTACATCTTTTGAAAAATTAATTGTGGTGTGCTGCCATGTGTCATGTGTTTTACAGTTTGTACTACATCTTGCCTTTAGCTCTTCTTTATTTGTGTTTATTTTTGGTAATTTCCGCAAATAACCAATATATCGATATTAAAAAGCAATCTTGAAACAGAAAAGATCGGTAAATTCTGGGGTGAGTATAATTGTGATTTATTGACCATAGAATGATAGCCATAAGAAATTTCAAAGATGCAATGTGATGTTATTGACACAAACTTTATTTGTCATGCTCTTGCATTAGTATCGCATGATTATGATGGTTATGCCTGTTTTAAAATGACCGTTTTGTGCCAGAGGATTCTGGCAATCCTTTCTGTGATGCAATACAGTTTAATCGCAGACTAGAAAAAGGCATTCTGATTTTACCTTAACCAGACATGAAAAAGCAATAACGCGAGAACGAATTTAGTTCTCAATCTCATAATGGCAAAGAAGACCAGAGTAAAGTTTAGTTAGAAACTTAACAAAGCAGTATATTTAAAAAAGACTTGTTTACTATGAACAAAACTATTATCGAGTCTACCACCAGACAAACCATTGCTTAGTCTAAATTTAAACTTAAGTCATGCTAAACTATAAAATTTCCTAACATTTCATTTCATTTATTTATTCGACTAATACACAGATACAGAACAGAAACAAAGCACAATGGTCAGGGGCAACTAAAGAAAAACAATTACTATAACTCAAAGAGTCAGTTGCCGCTTAAAAAACATCAAAATACAAATGGTTAAAATGATAATGTCTTTTGGAAAACTTAATTGGAAATATCGATGTGTGTTTTCGTTTTTATTTAACTTTTTCAAGTTCTAGTTGTCCCCATGACCCAGATGAACGTACGGGCGTAGCAAATGAGATACAGTGAGTAGTACATGATACGATACACAGGTATAAGCTATATCTCCCAGCGGTGCCTACCTTCTCTCTTTTTAGTCACAATTAATTAATCAATGTTCGTAAAATTCTATACATTATTTCTATATATTTTCATAATTTTCTTTTATTTTGCTATTAGGCTACTGAATCTAGCATATGAGCGGGCCAAATTTGTAGTCAAGGTTTGTTCGTATTAAATGAATGTATATATTGTCCTGATCACTTACAACAAATCAACTCTCCGTCATCCACCGCCTTCATATGCAAATGAGCATAAATATGCAAATTAGCTATAAAACCCATATTTTCACGACATCTCCTAAACTAATAATCCATTATTACAATTTTTGTGGCAAACACTTATGTTTTCATCCTCAATGAACACATTCAGTGATCTTATACCATGTGTAACAGTGAAAACGCAATTTAAGTCAAGCTTGAGCGCCTTTTTTTTTGCGAAGTTTAGCTTCTATATAATCGATTACCCTTCCTATTGTTTTTATGAACCACGAACAATATTAATAGATTACTAATGACCTTGTATATGTGATTTCATTTGAAAATTACATCATATTGACTGAAATGTATATGAGTAAAAGAAGCCCATCTTGAAAAGGCATTCCTTGAAAAGAAGGCCTTTGCAAAAGTAATCTCGAAAAGAAACCTTCTCTCTTTTTTAGTCACAATTAATTAAAATGAAATATTATTTCTTCAAAAAAAAAAAAATAATGAACACACATAGGTATAGGTATAATTGTGAAGAAGGGTATAAGTCTACTGCATGTAATGAATGTTACAAGTATATGAAAAAAGCATACGATTTTTTTAGTGGTTAACTCGTTGGCTTACTTTATGTACGTCTAGTTCCAAGTCGATGTTCTATTCTATGTTTTTTGGGCGCGCACACGATACCACAAGGTCATGGTCATATTATTATACCATTGCTACTTGTGTGTTTGGTTGTTCTCGTTGGTTTACTATTATATGTACGTATAGTCTCAAATCGATGTTCGATTCGATGTTTTATGTTGTGCGCGTACACGACACTAAAAGGTCATGTATACCATTGCTACTTGTGGTGTGGTGTGTGGTTGTTAAATCGTTGGCTTACTGTTATGTACGTCTAGTTCCAAGTCGATGTTCGATGTTTTTGCGCGCGTACACGATACTACAAGGTCATGGTTAGTATCGTGTACTATTAGTTGGGGAGCCAGAAAGAGTTCACCTGCACCCTCTAGCAAACTATGTTAACAATGTTTTTTTGCTTCCTTATATCAATACAAATCAATTTTTTGAGTGAGTGTGGCCGAGCGGTTAAGACAGTGGAACCGAAATCCATAGCCATAACATTGGCAAGGGTTCGAGGCTCACTCGCTCCATGGTTCTGGTGGTCGAACAAGTCTTCTCGGATAAGGACTATCTGTGTACATCTGGCTCATGTGCACTTTAAAGAACCTAGTACATCTTTCGAGACGAGTAGGGGGTTACCCCGGTGTACTAGTTCATTCATACACACACACTGTCGTGGACAGACGAATTGGCGCCGTAGTTGGCTGCCGATGTCACAACGGGACCCTTAGTGGAGCAGGAGCCTTCAACTATGAAGTTTGCTCCTTAAAATTGAAGAAGATGAAGAAGAAAAACAATTGGGATGCTTGGTCAGTACAGTGGCCAAAAGGTCAATATGGTCACAGTTAGGACTGTGCATAACTTGATAACCACTGGTTAGATTTTTTGTTCCAAACTACACAGAAGACCCATATTTCTATTCACTCTAATGGGAAACTGTGAAATGCCAAAAGTGGACAGAAACCCCTTTTCTGACCACTGGTCAAGAAATTTTGCCATATGAATATCTCATCAACCATCTAGTAGATATGTCTTTTGGTACTTCTTCATTAGAGTGATACTCCAACGCAAAAATGTTTGCACCAGCTATAGATCAAATGTCAAAATAAGGTGTTTTTTAACATTTTGTGTATTTCTGTGTTGTATTAGAGCAAATATGAATATATATTTTGCGAGTAATTTGAGACTAAAATTAAATTTCTGACTAGTGGTTGTTGAGATATTGATGGCTATTTTCTTAACCAATGGTCAAAAATAAATATCTTCTGAGTATTTTGACACCAACTACGACCATATCCGCCCAACAATTTCTGAGATATGGAAAGTGTGCTCTAAGCCAAAAAATGTTTGTGCCGGCTATATGTCAAAACTAAGGGTTTATTGAAAGTTTTATGATTTTTATTACATTAGAACAAATATAAACATATACTTGGCGAGTAATTTGAGACCACAATTATCACTTTCTATCCACTGGTTGCTGAGATATTCATAATATGGCCAATTTCTTGACCAGAAAAAGGTGTTTCCGTCCATTTTTGGCAATAGTTTCCCATTAGAGTGAATAGGAATATGGGTCTTCTGAGTAGTTTGGCACAAAAAATATTCAAATATACCCAGTAGTTACCAAGTTACGCACAGTCCTAACAGTCCATATTGACCTTTTGGCCCCTGTACTGACCAAGCATCCCAATTTTTTTTGGCCAACAGCAAAAAATTGATTTGTATTGATATAAGGAAGCAAAAAAACCATTGTTGTCATAGTTTGCTAGAGGGTGCAGGTAACCCCTTTCTGGCTCCCCAACTATAATAATGTCGGCGGCTGTATAACGAAATTTCTGGGAAATTTTGTATACATGAATTTTGGGTTTTGTGGGTCAATACGACATTAAGGAGTTACGCCCCTACACCGGAATATGCAAAGTACAATAGTTTAGTCTAAAATTATACTTTTGTTCTATACATCAATAAATAAGATTCAATTAATTGATTGATAAACTAATTTTTATTATTTCTTAAATTATCAAATAGAATATCAATTAAAAAAACATAATTTAATGACGAAAGAACAATAATTAAAACTATTAGGCCCTAAATAAATTCATCTGGTTCCGAATATAATTAATTGAAAAATGATTACTGTTATGTTAACCAAAAAACACATACACAAACTAAATGTATTTATACGAATTGTGTATGTATTTTTTTGGTTCAACATAAAAGTAATAATTTTTCAGTTCCAACTGTTACGTCAAAAAAGTAGAGCGGCGTTTTTTGTAAGAAATGTTTCTTGTTTAAACCTAAACCTAAACATCTGTAAAATGATGGTGTTTAATAACGTAAATTAACATTGATTACCTACGAAACTGTAAGTAGGTAGAAGATATCTTGGATTTAAATAGGGATATCTTAGAACATCGACTTGGAACTATACGTACATAACAGTAAGCCAACGAGTTAACCACTAAAAAAATCATATGCTTTTTTACCTTAGGCTTTATTTGAGGGTAATGCACCCTGTATATATCCTTTTTAAAGCAAAATTCTAGCAAAATCCGATATTTTAACAAAAGGCGTTGAAGAGCTAGTTAGCTAACGTCTCCTTGGAGAAATGCACATAGGGGAAAAGTATCTTGACTATAGTAGTGTACTGTTATTTGTTATGTTCAATAAAATCAAAATAGAAAATATATAAGAAACGTTTCTTTTTTAAGCATTGTATTCAAACAAAAGGTCAATCGATTTTGGTTGAAAAATAATTTTTCCAATCTTCTTAATTTGAAATATTTCAATCTTTGAATTGATTGAAACTTCCTCAATCGTTATTTCAATCGATCCGATTTGTCCCTAATCACTGTCGGCCAAAAGTTGAAAAATCAACCGTATCGATTGAATATTCAGTCGACCAATTTAAGAGAGCACGTTATTTTGCCAACGGGGATTCCCCTTTCTAAAAAAAACAGGCACTAGTGTGTAAAAATCATGTGGATAAAACACGTACGATCGTTGTCCATGGCCAGGTAAAGATGACGTACTATATTACTAATAACCATACGTTTGAAACGTATATAGGCCTCCTGCACGTGTTTTTGTGAAACGATGTATATAATTTACGTATATACGTCGGCGATACTATAGTTTTTAATTTGAATATCTTTTATTTCTTCATTTATAATAATTATTTAATGTAAATAAAGTACAACTCAGTGTCTCACATCCATACGCCGTTCGTAAATCTAAATGTTTAAATATCAGTGCAGATTACCTCTCTGAGAATCGTGTCCACCTTTATTGTCCATTCATTATTATTCTCACATCTATCATTGTACATCATAGTCCTACTGTATAGGCCCGGTAGATTGATTTATAACGGCATTATTATCCTAAAACCATGCTCACGTCAGAGTGGCGGATATCAAACGTAAAAATCATCGTCATGCATTATCTTCCTTTATTGCTTAAACCTTATTGAGCTGGTATCCACTTGCAGGTATAGAACGAGTTTCGTAATTATCTGTGCTTAAAAAATACGCAATTCTTTGACACCTGTAAGATAAAATGAAAACACAAATTATTTATAAATAATGAGGTAAATATTTATATTTAATGTACTTAAAAAATAATAACGATCGAGTTAAGAAAAATGTCAATAGCATTATTAGAAATTATATGTTCAAAATTAACTAAAAACATAATTAGCGTTTCATTAAAAATGTATCTAGTGCGTCCAAAATAAAACGCGACCGATATCAAACGTAACTAATATGACAAAAAGCGTATCTAGCGGCGCTACATACAAATTCCGGATGTTGATTTTATCGCGACCGATTTCAAGCGCGACCGATTTCATTTGACGCCACTGTCACCCTAAACACCACCGCACAGAAGGCCTATTGCTTTTAGCACAGCCATTTTAACCCCAAAAAATTCGTTAAAACGATGAAATTAGAAGTTTAAATATTGTTTAGAGTTTTGAAATGTCCACGTTTAAGGGTATAATTTGAACACATCGCGCAAGAAAACAAAACAAAGTTCGATACTTTTCTCTTTTAAATACAGATTTTCTGTTGTCCGATTTTAGAGACTGTTTTACAAGACGTTTATAGTATTTTTATTTATCAAATAAGTGCATAAATCATTTATTGCAATTTTTTCCACCAAATGTCCAAAGCACGTCAGGAAAATAATGTATTGAAATTCTTTGAATGAGGTTAAATAAACACTCTTTTTATTTAATAAACATGTAATATCATATTAATTTGATTGAATTTTACAATGTTGATACAAGTTCATACAATTGCCTACTGAGGGCGCAATTTATTTACTTCGTGACTTCGTTCGTGGTTCGTGGCTGAAAACGATTACTTTCTGCGATGTTTTGGACCCTAGGCCTATATTTCATAATTCTTTCTTTATTTTAATATTGATACAAAATATTAACAGGCAATGTACGCTATTAACTTCTAATGTTGCATCGGTATGCGTAGTAGGCCTAGCTTAACTAATGTTGCTTCGTTATCATATCCTTTAGGTAGTAGTAGGCCTAGGCCTACTTACTACTCTAGTATTAGTAAAGTACAACTACTGTAGTAGGCCTAGTAGTATGTGTGGATGCTAGTCAAGTCGGCCCATATAAAATCGGCCCTTACAAAGTCGCCCCATCGCAAAGTCAGCCCATCGCAAAGTCGCCCCATCGCAAAGTTGCCCAAACACAAAGTCAGCCCATTGGATTGCAAAGTCGCCCCAAAACGTTAAAACAGTGCGTAAAATATTGCAATGATACACAAAATAACACGGAAAATGGGAAGTCCCGCCATGTAGTCTCAGGTTACACGATCGGCACGCTCCCATCCATCCGCGGAGAGGAAGCCCCCGACTAATCACTCCGCGGTCGCACTAACGCGCTAGTTTACCACCAGAGGGAAACCCATGTAATTACTCCGCCGTTGTCGCACTACACAACGCACAATCTGAAGAAGAGGGGAAACCCCGCCGGAGTCACTCGGATAAACATTATAATGTATATGACATTTAGGGCGACAAAAGTAACAACGCGATCGATATCCACCGCAACTGATATGATTAAACAGCGTGCTACTAGCGGCGCCGCTTCATACCGAAATGAAACTTTGAAAAAGACTTTGCGATGGGGCGACTTTGCGATGGGCGGCTGTGCCGTGGCAATTTTGTGATGGGGCGACTTTGTGATGGGGCGACTTTGCGATGGTGCGACTTGACTGGATCCTGTATGTGTGTGATTAGGAAGTTAATGCTACTACCCTGGAATATGTACATATACTGTAGTTTAGTTTATGATTTTATTTTTGTTTTCTACAGTAGACTATATTTACACAAAATGTTTACTACTGATTGTTTTTAAACAAAAATCATTATATTTTAAGAAAGAACAATGATTAAAAATGTTAATCAAAAAGTCGAGCAGCGTTTTTTGTAAGAAATATTTCTTGTTTTGTTTTGAGATAAGTGTGGCATGAGTTTGAGTTAAAATTACTGGCATCAGAAAATTATAGTATACACCAACAGTTTGGCCTATATTATGAATGATTCAATTTGGTTTTTTTTTCAGCAATGGATGTGTTAAAACCGCCCATTGTAAATGTAGGTGGTAGATTCTATCGAAAAATACTAACATCTGAAAGTCGTGGATGCAATGAATCTGAACAAGCCCCTTATATAGGTAAATGAGAACAGGCCATGGGAAATACTGATAGATACCACGGTTTTTGTCAGCCATAAATGTTTGAAATTTGTGCCTGCATGTTTCCTTTTTTCTTTGATGACCTTGATCCATGTAAACAATTATATCTGTTTTTGTTGATATTTTCATAAAACTTGACTCTGCATGATATGTACCTAAATTGAAGTGCTGACGAGAAACATAATGTATTAGGCTGGGCATTTTTGTAAATTCTCATCTTTTTCAACACTAGATTTCAATCAATCGATCTTGATGAATTCATCTTTTTGCATCAACTGAAAGTTGAACATGCCATTGTTAAGCCTACATTTAGATTTACATTTTTGTGAATGTCACAAATTGTAGTTCATTTGGATGAGCAGAGAGTCATGTTTTGTGAAATAACAGAACAAAAATGAAAACATTACCAGAACCATATTATCAAATTCCTAATTACACCTTCCTGTAGACAGTTCACATAATTTTTGATTATGAGTATTCTTTCCTATTCAGAGGATGAGTTTACATGTGATGATGGACCTTGTGTAATTGATGACATAAAACTCATTGAACAAGGATACCAAATACAAATAAATGTACCAAGTGCTTTTTATGGTTATATCATTGGAAAAAAAGGAGAAACAAGAAAGAGGATTGAAACAGAAACTGGTGCAAACATCATCATTCCAAAGGGCCAAGCAAACGAAGTAATAAGTAGGTCAAACAGCAACTCATTCAATCTATATATAAATTTATGTAAGGACAAATTTTGGTAAATCTCCCCTATATTTTAGAATTTTTACTCGATGGTATATAAAGTTGGTACATACTTTCGGTACAAATATATTGCTTGACGGCTGTGAATGGAACATTCCAATCTCAATTCCCTCAGGCTTAATAAATCGGTGCCCAAAAAAGTAATCATAACAGAAATTATATCCAGTTTTGTTGGATCCGCATGCCTGCAGTTGGTATAAAAATGTTCAACATAGTCGTATTAGTTTTTAGGGATTTTAACACCGCAACCGATGATCAAAGATTGCGAACTGTTTGATAAAATCCTAGCAGAACAAGAGGTAGACTATAGCCAATTTGTTACGGAATTGGTTGGGAGCAGGGCTGAGGAGAAGTTTGGGAAGAACAAGGAGAGCAGGACAGGAGAATAGAAGGTTGTGAGTACAGTAGGGACTAGGCTAGTCGTTTTTTGTGTGATGCAAGAGTTATATTAAGCCTGGATATGGAGTAGAGAAGCTGGTTTTTGTAGGGGATTGGTGCAGCAGGTGCATATAGCAAGATAAATGGACACAGTGCTATGTGGGCAGCTGGGGAATGAAGGCGATGTGTTTCGCCTGAGAAGGTTGAATATGCTGTTATGTGGACAGTGGCTGGGAAAGAGGCTTATTGAGGATTACTTATCTACTGGTGGTTACACAGTTAGCCGGTAGTTGCACCTTGACTGAGGACTGGTGGTTACAGAGTTTCCGGTGGTTACGCTTTGACTGAGGGTTACTTATCTGTAACCACCAGTGATCAAGTAACCCTCAGTCTAAGTGTAACCACCGGCTAACTCTGTAATCACCAGTGAATCAAGTATCCTCAGTCTAAGCATAACCACCGGCTAACTCTGTAACCACAAGTGAATCAAGTATCCTCAATCTAAGCGTAACCGCCGGCTAACTCTGTAACCACCAGTGAATCACGTATCATCAGTCTAAGCATAACCACCGGCTAACGCTTTAACCACCAGTGGATCAAGTACCCTCAGTCTATAGCGTAACCACTGACTAACTCTGTAACCACCAGTGGATCAAGTATTCTCGGTCTAAGCATAACCACCGGCTATGTAACTACCAGTGAATCAAGTATTCTCAGTCTAAGAATAATCACTGGCTTACTATGTAACTACCAATAAATCAAGTATCCTCAGTCTAAACGTAACCACTGGCTAACTCTGTAAGCACCAGTGAATCAAGTATTCTCAATCTAAGCATAACCACTGGCTAACTCTGTAACTACTGTAACCCTAACCCTAAGCGTAACCACTGACTAACGCTTTAACCACCAGTGGATCAAGTATCCTCAGTCTAAGCGTAACCACCGGCTAACTATGTAACTACCAGTGAATCAAGTATTCTCAGTCTAAGCATAATCACTGGCTTACTATGTAACTACCAATGAATCAAGTATTCTCAGTCTAAGAATAATCACTGGCTTACTACTGTATGTAACTACCAATGAATCAAGGTCCTCAGTCTAAACGTAACCACTGGCTAACTCTGTAAGCACCAGTGAATCAAGTATTCTCAATCTAACCATAACCACTGGCTAACTCTGTAACTACTGTAACCATAACCGTAAGCGTAACCACTGACTAACTCTGTAACCACCATCTAAATAATGTGACTCCCGGCTTATCTTTTACAGGGCTTCACTGTTTTACTGTTTCCTCTTATAAATAATGAAACAACAAAATAAAACTACAATACTACTCACGTCTCATGAACTTCTCAACTCCTTTATTCAATGAAAATGATTGTTTTATTCTTATCTCTATCTCTAATATCACTTCTCGTCTGGCTTCACATATCTACTCTGTACTGCTCCTGCTATCTCACCCTCTGTTTCCTGCTGCCCTCTACATCGTCTTTTTACTCCTATCCTGACCAATCAACTGTTAGAAGTTACTCCCAATTCATAACAGTTTGTACAATTTCCAAAATCTTTTGGTTGACAAAACATTGACAAAATTGTGCAAAATTTAATTTATTTTTCTTTATGTATGTACAAAAGGCCACCAGAATTCAATGAAAAGAAATTGTTTTCCAACATTACCTTATTTAAATAATAACACAATAATAAAAGACAACTTAGAAATAAACTTTTTTTCTAAATACGTGAATTCAGGTATTTCATCAAATTTTTTAATGTAAATTTTTTTCTGTTGGCATCCTAGCAATCAAATCAGAGGTAAAAAAGAATGTTGCTGCAGCAAGAGATCGAATTAATTTGCTGGTAGAATCTGCTCGTCGAAGACAACCATTCACACATTTTCTCTCTATACCACTTATCACTCCAAAGATTACTGAAGCTGTCAACAAATTTAAAACTGATGTTCTGAAAACATGTTCTCAGGTAACAATTTACTTGGTGTAGTATTAATGAAAACAATCTTGAAAGATGTATTGTTCTATTAGAATAGAACATTCAGGCTTTATTCAAAAATTTGGTTTCTAAAACACCTATAGTACTAATTTAAACTTTATTCAATTAATTATGCAGTTTTTCAATCAGATTCAATTCAATGAAATGTGCCTTTAAAGCCCCACTTGAAAAATGGGCTTGTTGCATTTTTATAGGTTGCCAGGTATGGACTATATGAATTTCAAATTAATAATAATAATAGTCCTTATTGTCTTACTGTGTGTGTATTGTGTGTTGTGAATGTCTCAATCTTACCCATTATATTCATTACATCTGTCTGCTTTGTAATACCAGGGAAAACGTTATTAAAAACTTTCTTAATTATGTGATCTTCCTTCCTATGAAAATGATCTTCTCTACCACAAAGATCACCTATAATTCATTAAAGTCACAAATTAAAATCTAGTTTGTTTTTATTTTCTTAAAGTCTGAAGGATTACATGAAACAATGTTTCAGAAGTCACAACATCTTCATCTGACACTAGGAACTATGGTGCTAATGAATAAACATGAAGTGGTAAGTATTGTTATACATATTACTGTAATACAGTATACAAATACAAAAGAAGATTTTTACATTATTTCTGTACAAATGTTACTTATCAAATTTCAGTAACGGTTTCTAATCTTAACCCTTACACTGCTAAAGTTCACTAATATTAAATCGCGTATATATGCACAAATATCTTCTTGTATAACAAAAGTTAGTTAGTTGATAGATTTTTTTTAATTTCCAAAAGGTCAGTAGGCTATTTCAATGACATAGAAATACAACGAAATGGTATTTGAAAAAGCATATTGCCCTGGGTGATTACAGTCACCGCTCGCAATTTAAAGTAGTATAATATGTTTGGGGGACAGTCAAGTCAACGCTCGCACTGTAAGGGTTTCCGGACATTTTTCATTGTCGATTGTTAAAGTTACGAGGATCAACAGAGTTGTAACGTAATCTGTTTAAATGTTTTAAGGAGCATAGGCTTTTAGATCCAATTCTCTTAAATCTGAACAAAAAATGGTATTGTTTTCTATTGTAGGATAAAGCTATCAACTTACTTGAAAAGTGTAGAACCAGCATTATAAGGTAGTATGTTAATTTTTAAAATAGTAGGTCCCTAAAAATCTTATTAAATTTGGCAGATATAATGAGGTTGTCACATACATTCTTCTTAATATCAATTCAATTATCACCTTTATTCCTCCATATTTATACAACAAGTATAAAAAGAGTTCCGACCTCCACCAATGATAAAAATAAATTATAAAAAAAAAATGTTTTTTGAAGTAAAAGTCATCAATGTTGTGATTGAATAATTAATATTAAATCAAAGCCAAAAATTTGCAAAATTACTAAAAACCATTGTTGGCATTTATCAATATTTGTTATATTTTTGCTTAAGCTGAGGAGTGTTAATTGTAATAGATATTCTGAGAAATTGTTTTTTTATATCCTCCTTGTATTAAACATTATCATGTATGAATATTCAGAATATATTTGTACTTCCTTTAAACCCATAATGCTTTGCGACGCAACAAACGCCTGTGAGGTAGTGTTACCCCAAATTAGCTTCTTTCTCTTAGCGATGGCGGCGATATAATATTTCCTCAGAGAAAACTTAACCGAACTTTTAGCTTTAGGAGAGACAAGACTAATAGAATAAAACTCAAATATAAAATCTTTCATTCATTTTTCCATGCATTTATTTAAATAATAAAACTGGGACTGGTTTGACATATCACACTTTGCCAGTCCTAAAGCAAAACCAATAGGTACTCAATTATATAGGGAGATTCATTTATCTTATCATTATATAGGATTTTAATGAAACCGCAGCCTAGCTATACACTATTATTATTATTGGGCACATAAAAAACATGCATGATCAAAACATTATTCAATAGGCTGTAGATTAATGTAGCCTTTAGCTTTTAGGTGTTTACTAAGGTGAATACTGTATAATTCAAATATTTTCAAATACTTTATTTTGGTTGCAGTGCTATATTGCATGGTGAACCACTAAAGGTATCACTGTCTGGCTTAGAGTATATGAATGATGATCCTGCAGAAGTTGATGTTCTTTACTGTAAGGTACAGCCAACTGATAATTCCAACAAGTATGCTATTTTTATTTTTTTTTTTTTGGTGTAGATGCATTTTGTAACAATTTAATGTTGATACTTTCCAGTATCAGTCCAAACATATTTACATAAAATCACAAAAATAATTTTTCCTCCACATGACAATAATCCTTCTGTCAATTTATTAATCTACACATTGTCGAGTTGAATTGATAAATTGACCATTTTATTAAAAATATTAACTTTCGATTTTCGAAAAATTATTTTTACCCCAATTTTTCAGTATGAGGCAGTCCATCTCAAAATCAGAGTATTGTTGAAAACATTTTTTTTAGATTCTTATATATTTGTAATACTGCATTCAATAAGCTTCAACAGAAGGGGTCGTTTATTAAATTTGTTTTTCAAGAGTTATTTAATGAAAGTATACGAATCGCCTGTTTTTGGCCAGGAGACTCCCATATTTTAGACTCATCTCCCAGCCTAATATTGTGAAAGTCACTTAGTGACATCGTGATCGGGCATGTCGGTCCTAGCTAATATTAATAATATGACCTGAAATAAGCGGCTAACAAGAACTGCTGTAATATACTTGCTTAAAAACAAACAAACAAGTAATTATTTTGAATAACAAATTATTTATTCATTTTTTTTAGTAAAAACATATTTACAAACTACTGTACTGTATAATATTTGATAATTAATACAGTATTTATAAAATATAATATACCGGTAGGCCTAACATTAACAATAAAAATTCAATAACATAATTTACAGAGTATTGTGTAGTAGGTTTGCATTCAACATAAAACATTTGTATTGTAATTCGCCTATATGAATCCTCTGCAATATAATATACATATATTTGTAATTCAACATTTTGTTTTAAATTATTAAAGTATAGTTTGGGTGAAAAGTAATGTCAGTAGGTACCGATGTCATCTTTTTACTTCACTCTCTATTTGAAGTCACAAATAAATGTTATTTAAAATATATATATATTTTAATGTCTGGTTGTATTATATCATTATAATATTATATGATGGCCTAAAATGGGGGCTGTATTTTATTATTAAATTACAGTATTACTTTTATTATTTATATAATCTCGGCCTACTAGTAATACTACCTGTAGCCTAGGCATCTATTCAGCTTACTAAATCAAATAATAAATGAAAAATAAAATAATAATAAATTAACAATACTGATAGAAAAAAAGGAATTTTTGGGGGATCAGATCACCAGGCTAGGCCGGCCAGGACCAATGATACTCGTATACAGTACAACTTAACGACTATCGGATCAGCATATCAACACAATACAACACAGGTCTCCATATCGCCTATACTAACACACATGTCTCGCGTCGCCGAAACTACACTCACAGCTAGAAAATGTACCTACCTTTTGAGGTCTGAGAATATACCAATAAATTTTGAACAGGATAGAAATATCTCATACTCGATTAAACTAATATTATTCTTGATAAAACAATTGATATATTTTTTTTAATTCTGTGGGATGCACCTCCGACTATTCAGAAAATAGACAACAAAAATAAGTTTTGTAATAGCATCGAGTCGTTTTTTCAAATATGAAAAATGTTTTAGTTTCAGTTTTTATTAGGTGATCATTTAGAATAAAATGATCACCTATTGTTATTGTATAAAATCTTTATTATTGGTTATCCGCCTCAAGCGGATAACCTTTGTTATTGTAGTGTTACTTTTTTTTTTTATTATTCTTCTTTCTTTCTCGGATTTTGTGCACGCGTTTTCTCTTTAACGTGTTAACATAACATGTTGTAACTTCGTCAACATATAGACATTTAACTGATGATGTTCTGCCAAGCTTTTTGACGATGTCAGATCCGCGTAGCGTAAGTTACGCGCGATTTTCTGAAAATCTTAAATCGGTCATAACTTCGAAACCGATAAATATTTTTTAACGAAATTTTCAGCCTCGTTTTCTTCACATCAATGGCTAACTTTTGGAATGTTTAACAAATTTTTGGAGATTAGAAAGTTTTCGCGTAAATTGCGTTTGAAATATTTTACTCTTCTTATTTTGTGCACGCTGTTTCTCTTCAACGTGTAAACATAATATGTTGTAACTTGTTCAGCATTTAGACATTTTACTGAAGTTGTTCAGCCAAGCTTTTGGACCCTGTCAGAGGGGCGTATCGTAAGTTACGCGCGATTTTCTGAAAATCTTAAATTGATCATAACTTTGAAACAGACAAATATTTTTAACGTAATTTTCAGCCACGTTTGCTTCACATCAATTGTTAACTTTTTTATCCCTACCGAATTTTGTAACATTAGAAAGTGCGTGCGTAAACGGCGTTTGAAATTTTAAAATGCTTCAAATCAATGTCTGATTAAATTAGAGCACGTTTCAGGTCATTTTAAGCGTTTACAAAATTGCCACTGGTGCGCACATTTTTACGCGCGCACGGCGCAGGGAACGCGTATAAGCTTTTCTTTTACATAAATTGTGTTTTTCAAACTTGTGTTAACAATTTTATGTTATTTTATTCACTATTTAACTTGAAATGGCGTTCTACGAGCACGTTAAACATGACTGGTTGCGCACGAAAACGTCAACAAGTTGTGAAAATGTTGCAAAATATGTCTACTTTTAAAAGTGATACAGTTCATCAGAATGCAAGGTTACCCCCACTTTTTATTTTATTTTCTTGCAGTGTATGAATCATAGGTCTGATTTATTATAGTCTTGAATGTTAAAACGTGTTTGATGGCTACATTACTTGCATATTAAATGTAATTTTTGAAATAATTATCATTAAACAAACATAAACATATTCAAAGATCAAAACAATAAACATAACGTTTATCTTTTTTCTTTACATGTTAATATATAAAACTTGAAAGTATGCACTTTCATAATATGTCACTGTTTAAAATTTTTGAAGATGTCATCATAGTAAAAATTATGATTTAAGTTCGATATGTAATAATCAACTTGCATCGAGGGGGTTTACGAAATACCGAATGAACGAGGACTCTTTCTTCGGATTTTCTTCAGCAGGTGCTTAAATGGCTCGATGTGTAGTGCAACCGACTTTGGTATCAGAGGTACCGGGTTCGAATCCCATCACGGGAAACCAATAAAATAAAAGGGTTTGTTTAGTTATTACACTGAAAGGGCAGTTTTAATTTTGAATAGGCTACTTTTTGGGAAAGTCACAACTGAAAAGTACTTGAATGCGCAAGATACGTTTTGTTGCGGGCGGATAACCAAACTCGTCCTCAAGTGACGAGTTTAAGTTCTAGTTTTTTTTCTTTTTATTGTTTCTGTACACTATTTTGTGTAACAATTATCTCAAAAAGTTTAATGTCAATGATTACAAAAATTTCAGAATATCTTTCAAATAATATAACTTAATCCTAATAAGCTTTCCAACGTGATCACTCATCCGTGACTACATTTATACGCCATTTTGCGAAATCACATTATCAATCATATCTCCATAATTCATTATCTTACATTAATGAAATTCACTACACGTAAACTTCAGATCAAGGGTAAAAATATTAGCAAATAAAAACGCACGCGCACGTAGGTTCATGCGCGTGATATCGCGCGTTAAAAATTTAAAACGCTCAAAATTAAGTTTTGATCAATTTAGAGCATGAATTAGGCCATTTGCGTGTTTCAAAAAATTACTGCGCAAAAATGCGTTTTTGCGCGCGCGATACTTAAAAAGCGTAAAAAATATGAATTTTTTTTACAAATCTCATTCTACTCACCATCTTTAGTACATTCACCAAATTTGAGTCAGTTCCGACTTAAAATAACGCTATACGAGCATGTTAAAAATGACAAAATGCGCACATTAATTTTACAAAAGTTCTGAAAATGGTGAAAAATAGGTCTTTTTTAAAATGAAAATAATTCTTCAGAATGCAAGATGACCCCCGATTTTTTTAACTTATTCTGGAAGCCATTGAGTTGTAGATATGAATTCATGTACACATTTTACGTACAAAATGTTTTGACGTCATCAAATGGCCACTTGAATTTAAAAATTAGGATTTGTTATCTTTTTGTGTAGATTATCACATTCAACAGAGCGCATCTTGGTTATGTGTGCTCGAATTTCGCACAACTTTCAGTATGTGCTTGCTTAATTAATTATCTTTATCATGAGTTGACACTATCTTCATTTTAATGACGTCATCACGCGTAAAAACTTGAATAACGTAGGCCGTGTAATTTCACCTTCGCAGTAAATTTGAATATCGTACAGCTCTTCAGAATTAAAGGTTACCTTGATGATTATAATTTATTATGACAGCTGATGAAATGTAGATATTAATTCATATAAAAATTAAGCCTATCGGATGTTGTGACGTTAACATATGGCCAGTTGAAGTGAAAAAGTAGTTTTTCCATATTTTTCGTCAAAGTTATACACAATTCAAAGAGCGCGCACAGCGCTTCTACGTGCCAAATTTTTTTCCAAATCTTATATTTTTTTGCTCAATTAATTATCTTTCGAAATTGTCATCTTAAAGTTTAGTTTGATAACGTCATCATGCCAAAGAATTAGAACATGTGTGTCTCGTAATTTCACCTATGCTACACTGTATATAGATATACAGTATATACTGTACATATTGTATATGGCATATAGGCACAACTCAGCACTATAAGCATATAATAGGATGGCATACATCAACATTTTCCGATCGTATGTTAACGTACGTGCATGTTTAAAAAATATTAATTTCAGTAAAATGATAAAAATGATCACCTATAATTCGTCAAAGTGACGAATTAAATTCTAGTTTTCCATTGTTTTTGTATTAAATTTTGTAATTGGTATGGACACACCATCTACGTATGTGTGCCACTGTTAAAAAAGTGTTGTTCCAAATAAATATTATTATTAAAGCAGCACTTATTTGCTAGGCGATGCAAAATCGTGGTTTCAGTTTTCAACGGTAGGTGGCGCTTCAAAATCATCAATACGGAAGTATAAGTCGATTTTACACGATTTAACAAAACACGAAGTGGCTTTCCCACTACAATGCATCAGAAGCCACACGAATTGTCTCAAGGATGTCTTTGAAGACTGTAATAGCTACAATGAAGTCAAACGTTGACACACTTTCCAAAAGACCAATTGCATTCGACACAATTTTGCTGTCATGTTCCTCTCCTGAAATTTCCTCCAAAGCGTCTAACAATGCTGGTAGAGTTTTTTCAATTGTCCTTAGGGAGTCGCAGTGACTAGCCCACCTGGTTTCTGAAAGTCTCTTCAGGGATGATGGATGCTCTATGTTTCGCTCTTTTTGACATCTGACAAAGATAGAATCTCGTTTTAGACTAGATTCGATAAATACATACACTCGTTCTACTTTACCGAAAAAGTTCTTGCATAGGATATTGGATTTAAAGGCACCCACAAGGACTAGATTAAGGCAGTGATTACTGCAATGTACATACAAAGCTTTAGGATTTTCATTCAAGACTTTAGTTTTCAAGCCATTATACCTGCCTGACATGTTACTAGCTCCATCATACCCCTGACCTCTTGATACAAGTCCCCATGTCTTTAACGTCTTACATAGACATTTGAATAACGCTTCAGCAGTCAGAGATTCAACATTTTGGAACTTGAGAAACGACGCATATGTTTTTACTTCAAGGGCATACCTATAAGAACAAACAAGACTTACTCAACACGGGCACAGTCGGAAGTTTCATCCATGATTATGCTGTAACAGTCGGCCTTAATTATATGATCTATGATGTGCTTCCGTACAGTACAGTGCTGCAATGAAGTAATTCTGTATTATAGGAGAAAAGTATCGCTCATTTCTTTTCGCTTCCTTGACGTGATTCTGCAGTACAGGGTCGTATTTCGCTAGTAATTCAACTAATTCAAGAAAGTTCCCTCTGTTTAATGATTCTTCGCTTTCGTCATGTTCGCGGAAAGGCAGATTTTGCTTTGCCAGGAAAAAAGCAATATCTAGCAATCTAGTGAGAATTGCACGGTTTTGCTCAATTTCCTTTTGTTTCTGCAACTTGGCTTGTTCATCTAGTTGTTCAGAAATGTTTCCTTTGGCTACAAATATCTTCCAAGCAATGGCAGCTGCAAGATGAGGCTTTGAATGTTCATGCTTTGCACTTTTTTCTAATCCCTTCTTCCAGTTGGACACACCATCCAATTAACTGCCGCACTACTCAATTTGGTTCCTCCAAACACAGAGCATGCAAAACAAAACATAGCATCCTTTGCTGGAGAGTATTCTAGCCAATCTCTGGTGACCTTTCCTAATGGTAGTTGACGTGTGTACCATGTATTCTGGAAGGAACGCATTCTATTATGTTGTTTTTTCGTTCGATAAGTAGCTTATATTGACGCGGACCCATGTGACACATTTGCAGCTTTGATGTTTCTGTTTAATACACTAAATTGGTCCGATGTGCAGGATCATTAGGTTGCATTTCTGTCCAATTAATTGAACTTTGTACACTTTCCGCTACCGGTACATCAGGCTGTGAAGACTAGCTTCAGCTAGCTTAGACATATCAATAGACATGTCTTTAGTTTCAATTGTGTCAGATTCAGAAGATGATGAAAGCTGCATGCTTTCTTGTGTACTCTCACTGCCGATCTCATGTTCAACAATTCCATAATATTGCGAATTTCTGGCTTCTGCAACATAAAACACAAACTAATAACAAGGAAGAGGTGTCTTTTTAATAATTATGTTAAATAATGATAAACTTCAACTTGGTTATCTTTATTGTACAAATTTAATAGCAAATAAATATCAACTTGACAAATATGTACCTTAAAAGTATGTAGACTTATTGTAGACTATACACAATGCTAAGAATTATAAAGTTCTAACTTTAAGTTTAAGGGTGTTTCTGAAATAGTAGTTTTAAGATATATAATTTATTTAGGTTTTTAAAACTTATTAAAAAAAGAAATGAATTGTACAAAGGAGCGTTCACAAATACTTATATATACATGTACTTTGCTTAGGATGATTATAAATTCTATCGTGTAAATAGTAATTCAAAGGCCTATTTCATATAGACCTAATTTAATTTATTTAAACACAAATTACCCAGACAAGCACTTCATTTTATTAGTATAATAACAACTACTCTAATAACAGTAATATTTGGCCGCAAAACCAGTTGGTTAATTTTGCTGTACCTTCTGTAGCTGTATCTACTGTTGTAATGACAGCGGTTTCTTCAAATTCGACTCCTGGAAGTATTGCTGGCTCGGTCGGTTGGCGGGGGTTTGGGGCGAAGCATTCGCACTTGCTGCCGATGGCGCAGTTGAGGTTGAACTTTTTGGGCGTTCTATCTGCTAATTCAATATTTCTTTCTCTTGATGTAATTTATATGATATGTATAGTACGATAATCATCGTCAAACATGGCGTTGCAAACACAACATTGTAACTTTGTTCGCATAGGTTTTCTGCTTGGTTTTTTTATCTTGGCAATACTGGTATCCGGGACTCTCGACTAGTATACAGTGATGTTGCAATAACAGAGTGAGATCAGTATTGAGATGTTACATCACGTCGCAATCCCCAAAATCTGAAAGCTCTTGAAATACATGTAAACACTTGGGTTGCATGACCGCAATTTTACATACCGTGGGAAAATGGTTTGAAAGTTGTGTTTAGCTGTAATTCTATTTAAATTTTATGATGGCTGTCAAATTTACTTTCTGAGAAACGGGTATGTACATTTCAACAATTTTTCTGCAGTTTATTCTTATTTGCCTAACTTATTTTTTTTCCCGGCACCCTTGTTTTGCCGACGGACTGCGATGTGCCGACAGACTCCAAATCAGGGGGGTGCGGGGGCTAGGTCTAGGTCAATCAATTATATTTCGCATGATTTACCATTTTTAAAATTTTGATGACATCATCATGTTCAAAAGCATGATTTACTTGGGTCACTTATTTTCATCATTACAGTAGATTTAAATATGTTATAGCTCCTTAGAATGAAAGTGAAACTCATAATTAAAACGTTTTCTGGAAGCTGTTGGATTTTAAATACGAATTCATGTACAAATTTTGTGCATTGGATGTTGTGACGTCATCATAAGGCCGGTTGAATTATAAATTCGTATTTTCATATTTTGCGTTGTAGTTCAAGACATTTAAAAGAGCGTGCATCTATATTCTACATATCAACATTTCTTCTACACATTAATATGTTGTTTTTCAGACAATTTTCATCCGAAATTGCTATCTTTGTCTTTCATTTTGATGACGTCATCATGTTAAAAATTGGAATAAAAGGCGAGTCCCATATGAAGTAGTGTATACTGTAGGCCTACATACTTGGACACAAAACAGACAGAAAAACTGACAACAATGTTCTTGATCTTCAGATGATAATAGCATATAATTCTTTTTTCTGTGTGCATTTCTATATATAAATTTATGTAAGGGCAAAATTCGGTAAATCGTGCGTTTTTTCTAGAATGTTTACTCGATGGTATATAAAGTTGGTTAGAATCTTGGTATTGATTTAAACCACCAGATGTAACCCTGTTTACTAATTAAATTGAGTTAGATAATTAGTTATTGACAATTAAAACGAATTTAGGTTCAACGGTTTGCCCCAAATAGGGATGTTTTCCTACCGTAGTATACACTGTCTAATGGATGCCCTCTTAAAAAATACCTGCACACAATAATACGAGGATGCTTCGCATTTTCCTATCTCCTCCTACGATAATTGTTTTTAATAGCTGAAAACCGTTTGAACACCTGTGCTGAGACAGCTTCATTGGCTTCCGGTAACACAAAGAATTACCTTCAAGATCCTGCTTTTTGTTTTCAAAGCTCTTCATAATTCTTCATCTAAGTTCATTTCTGAACTTATTCAACCTTATGTTTCTAAGCGGTCTGTGAGATCTAGATCTGAGTCTCTTCTTGCCCATATATTTCATCCTTCCACTAAGTTTTATGGAAATCGTTCATTTTCTTCGGCATCCGTTTCTCTATGGAATGCGTTGCCTATTGAAATCCGTCAGGCTACTTCCACCAGTGTCTTCAAATCTCTCCTCAAAACCCACCTTTTTAATTTGTAATTTTTCTAAATTTTCTGTCTTTGTAAAGCGCATTGAGGCTTTCAGCATAATGCGCTATAAGTACCAGTTATTATTATTATTAACAGTTCGAGTACAGTATCATAATGTTGAAGACAGGCCGATTTTCTTAAAAAAATACTATTTTGATAGATTTAATATACGTTTATACAAATGTATTGATTTGTGATGAATGGAACATTCCAATCTCTCAGACTCCCAGTTTGTAGGTAAATTTATGGGCCCTTTGAGAATAAACTTAAAACTGAGATATAGCATTGCAATACTTTGACAATATTGTAAATACTGTATGTAATAACCATTTTTGGTCGTCATTTGAATCAAAATTTTCTTACTGTGAATGTGGTTACTGTTTATTGTATTAATTAGTAACTATAAAAAATATATCGTTACATGTACTTTACTATTTCAATCGACTATAACAGGGACAGTTTTAGTTTTTTGGACTCATTTTAAGACAAGTTTCTCCTTTGGAAGTAGGCCTAATTCCCAGTGTGCTAATTTTAGTTGACTACATTAATCATCGTGTCTATTTATTCGTTTCTGAAAACGAAAATGTATTTATAGTCCTGTGGTAAGTACATTTGAAATCGCCAGTTTTTTGACGCTGAAATTACTGTGTATTCGAGAACCATCTGTGGACACGACCTAGTTATATTTAATTTTCATTATTATTTTATTTTTAATTTAATTTGTAGGGCTGAGGTAATATGTAATATGTAAAGTTTAGAATTGTGAAAAAAATGGTGACAAGATTTTTTATGAGAGTATCCTGCAGTTTTTTAATGTTGAAAATGTGAGAGGACTTGTGATGGACTAGATATTCATGTACTCGATAAATGTCGACAAGTTTCGCCAATATACACAGAATTACATTTTGCACAAAATATTTGTAAAAGATGCGGGACAAGGTCTTTAGTACTGGACAACATACTAATTAACTTACTTAATTCAAAAGAATATTAAAAGCGATATTAAATGAAACAATTTTCACAATTGATGTTTGATTTAAGTAATTTAATTAGTATCTTGTCAGTACAAAAGCGCGTCTCTTACAAATATTTTTGTGCCGGATATTTATCAACTAGTATAGTGCATTAATATTTAGTCTGTCACAAGTCCTCTCACATTTTCAACATTTGAAAACCGCAGGATAAAATCTTTTAAAAAGTTTTTTCACAATTCTAAACTTTGCAAATACACTCTTACCCTACAAATTGAATTAAAAAAAGCTTTGCACATCGATATTGAGAAAGGAAAACAATTGTCGCAGCATGCTTGTATTTAGTTTGAAAGTTTTGAATACGCCTGGGCCTATACCAATGTTTTGTCTGCTGTCAGCTGTAAGGATAATTAGGAATTTAAATACCAGTGCAAGTTCACTCAATAAATACTGGACAACTTACTAATTAAATTCAAAAGACACTTTAAACATATCAATTGGGAAAGTTGTCACTAAATCACTTTGTATAATTTAGTTTTGAAGTTTTTGAATACGATTATAGCGAAGTTACGACCGTTGTCAGCTGTAATAATAATAAAAATAATGCATCACATCACATCAATGCATCTAACTAGAAAACTACACACTGAAGATGGAAAATATTTTCCAAAACATGTATGATTGAAAGAAATAAACATGAGACTAGAGTAATCTACTACCACAGTATTAATGTTTAATTAATTTGTCTTTATAGGATGACTTATGGTATGGTTTGACACAAAAACCTCCATTACAATAAATATAAAGATTGTCACTGGCTTTCATTTAATGTATGATTTAGCGTTCTATGACAAGTAGTTCACGAGATGGCATTTATTGTAAATAAAAAATGAATGAAAATAAGTATTTTCTAAAGATATGAATGAAAATACTGATTTTTTGTTAAAAATCGCAAAAAATGCTATCTCGTAAACTACTTGTTGTAGAATGCTAAATCATACATTAAATGAAAGCCAATGGTAATGTTTATATTTATTGTAATGGAGGTTTTTGTCATAGACCTCCATTACAATGAATATAAACATTACCATTGGCTTTCATTTAATTAAATCAGTATTTCTAAACTTATGATAACTTAAAGGCCGGGTGCGGGCAGAAAATTTCTATTGATCATATTATTCCAATACTTAATGATCTTTCCCCTATGTTTCATAATTTTTGGGATTTTATTTGTGTTACACCAGCTTGTTGAAAATAAGCACTTTCTTATCAGTGAGGGATAGTTGAAATTACACAGTAAAATCTCTATTCTTTTGTACACAAATTTTGTAAATAGATAGGCATTTAAAAAAAACTATGAAAAATAAACTGTGTGGTAAGAAATGTTATCAGATGACTAAATATAGGTAATATAACTTGAATTTTACATTTCTAGTATTTTTATTCAACTTCAGAATTTTATTTTCATGCTATAACAAAAATTATCCACCGTATATCCACAATCTTTTTTTACCTTCTAGGGAGTCACAAGACATGTTATTACATTAGGTTAAACTACCTAACTACTGAAAAAGTCTTCATGGTTTTTATAGCAGAATTTTGCCAAATTTTGTATTTGACCATTTTAAGGGAATGTTTTTTCGTCTTGATTTCTATTACAAATATTTGATTTATGTACAATTAACCAGATATTATATTTAAAATTCATGTACCTGAGATTTAATGTTCCATTACAATGAATATAAACATTTCATTTAATGTATGATTTAGCATTCTACTACAAGTAGTTTACGAGGTAGCAATTTTGTTAGAATAAAATCAGTATTTTACATATACAAGCTGTAATTGTAACACAAATTTAAATTTCTGTTTTTAAAAGTTGTTTGAAAAAAATTAAAGCAAATGTTACAAAAATATTTGTTATTCATTAAAATAAAAAAATTAAATATTACACAAAAAATTGACAAAATTAGATTATTATCGATATATTTTGTAAAATAATGACTCAAATGACTTTTAATGATAATCAAAGTGTAGTATGATTCATCAGTTTTACATTTAGCCTAATTCCAAAACAATTGATGCATTTCATCAAATACTGTACCATAAAATAAAGATATTAGTAAAATTACATGAAAAAATAGGTCGTTGACCTGTGACCCGAAAGTGCATCACCAGAATCACGAAAGAATTGGATTTTCAGATGTACCAAAGTATGTCTCTCAAAAATCATATTAAGACCAATGGTAAAATTCGTACTGGACTAAGTTATTGTAGATTCTATTAAACTTGTATACTCTTTTTAAAAACCTATTTCCACAGACTGCAGTTACTAGTTGACAGTGTTGCCGAGCAGTTCATTAACGAAGGCCTCATGGTCAGGGAATATGATCATGTGAAAATTCATGCAACATTGATAAATAGTTTATTCAACAGAGATAGTGAGCTTGGAAATCATGAAAAAGTTTATAGTAAGAACCAGAAGATAAGAAAATCTTTTGATGCACGGGTTATTCTTGAGGTAAAATCATGTTTTATTTTATAGAATTTTATGGATTATTTAAATCGTAAAATTGTCCCCCTGAAAAAATAAAATTTTTGTTGAATAGTACATTTTATTGTCAAATAGTTTTTCACTTTGACCAAAAAATTGGATCAGACAGAAAATGTAATTTAAAGCAAAGAATTCGATGCCATCCAATGGGGTGCCATCCAATGGGATTTTGGTTGAA
Organism: Antedon bifida; assembly: GCF_963402885.1. Lineage (NCBI taxonomy): Eukaryota > Metazoa > Echinodermata > Crinoidea > Comatulida > Antedonidae > Antedon > Antedon bifida. The sequence continues at coordinate 15,642,119 of NC_136232.1, read as the reverse complement.
TTTAATCATTTATTGTCAACCGCTAGAAGAATAGTCTACAAGCAACAATTCAACTGGATCGGACATGTAATTAGAAAAGAAAATGAAGATCCTACAAAAATTCTTACTTTTACACAACACAAAGTAAACGAAGTGGTCGGTAGATACCATCAGTACTTGATAGAGTTGTACAACAAAGTCAACTTACTATAGATGCAACTTCATTGGAGGCTGCTTCAAAAGAAATTTATAATTTCCAGCTATGTTTAAACTGTATATATGAACTGTTTTATAGTTGTTGACTGTGCAATTTGGTAATATAGTCACTCTCGAGTCTCATATAAATTTAAAAGTAACTTCACATCCAAATGCCAATGTCAATGGCTACCAGATCTCATAGAGACGGTTATTTGAACCAGTACCAGAAAACCATATAGCAATTTGAATTGGAACTTGGAAAAGTGTAATTTATATTATGCGGCAAAAAAATGGCATGTTTCGCGTGCATGCACGTTTAACACTTTAAAATGCGAAAAATCAATTTCTAATCAACTTTCTACGTGTCTCATTTTTAGCATGTAAACATTTCCAGGCGTGCTCAAATTCTTACGCTTGCGGTGTGCATGTAGCACTAAAAATTTTTTTTTCGCGTGAATTATGGTTTTCCAGCTCTAGTAATTTTTACCAACTTTTAAACAATTTCAACTTAAAATCACGTCATACGAGCACTTCAAATTGGACAATTCTCTTGCGTTTTTTATGAAAAAGTTCAAAAAGTTTTCAAAATTATGCCTTTTTTTAAACAGTCATAGTTTCTAAACTAAATGGTGGAGTTTATTTTTATTACATATTCTGGAAGTTGAGTTAGATATCGGATCATGCATCAATATGGCTAACCGGACATTGTGACGTCATTATATGTCCACTCGAATATAAAATAGAGGATTTTTGTCTCTTTCGCCATAGCTTATCACATTTAATAGAGCTCATCTCCACCTATCCGTATTCCATTTTTTCCCCATATTTTGATATTGTCTAGGGCAATTTCATCATCTCAATCGCATCATGTGCAAAAGCGTGTATAACTCGGGTCACTTATTTTCATCATTCCAATAAATTTCAAAATTGTAGATACGAATTCATGTACAAACTTTGCGCATCGGATGTTGTGACATCATCATATGGCCAGTTCAATTATAAAAGTCGTATTTTCTTATTTTGCGTCATAGTTGACATTTAAAAGAGCACGTTTTCATATTCTATGTTTCCAAATTTTTTTAACATGTTGATATGTTGTTGCTCAGATAAGTCCTTTCCAAAATTGCTATTTACCTTTTTCATGACTGCATAATGTTAAAAATTGGAAAAAAAGGCGGGTCCTGTTGTTTTCACCTATTCTGCACTGTATGTAGTATGTATACAATATATAGTGCATACTGTATATACTTAGACACAAAATAGGCGGCACATTAACATTTTATTTTCTTCAGGTCACAAGGGCATAATGTGCGCAATATTCTAACGTATAACATGCATGTGGCGTTTTTGCGGCGGATAACCTAACTCGTCCATAGTGACGAGTTCAAATCTAGTAATTGTTTGTTTCGTTTTTTATCTCTATGGAAGTGATTAACTTGATCAAAACTACAAAATGGCCTATAAATTTATTAATATTCATTTTTTCATGTTTTTGGAGGACAATGCATCTTTAATATATAAAAAACAGTTTGTCTTTAAAGTATGTAAAATGGATACAAATATTTCAAACATAATCAAATTAACTATTGTATTTTCTCCATTTTTATACTGATTGTGAATGCATTCTATAACACATATTTTATAATATAACTTGTCTCACTAGTAACCCAATAAAATTACATACTTAATAAGATAATAATAATAAGATATCCATAGATACAAGTGAGGATTTGAAACCTTATTTTAAACTACTGTTTGTTTAAAAAACCTGAACAGAAACAAACAAATAAGAATTTACATAATACTTCAATAATGTTACTTTTGAAAAAAAAAACATGAAAAAATGAGGATTAATATTAATCAGATGTTGAATAGGCCATTTTGCAGTTTCACTAAAGTTAACAACAAAAATAATCATTTCGCTTATAAAAAGTCAAAAGAAATGGTTAATTTTAACCAGAAACCAATTTCTGACAGACAATCATAAGTATATTTTGCTTTAACTTACTTTTTTTTCAGGTAGATATTAAAATGGAATATTCAACACCAAATTGTATGTATTTTTTAGGGGGGACAATATATCTTTAAAGATAATGTTGTAAATTAAGGCCTTCAATGTAATAGTAAAAGTTTAACATTTTGGTCATGCTCCAAATGTGTACACCTATATTAATTTAGAAGTGCAAATGGTACAATGTGATTTATAATGTTGATTTGCAGATATTTGGTGATTGTAATTTGTCAACATGTGATCTTGCTGAAATGCACATTTCAATAAGAGGGACCAAGTCTACAAACTACTATTGTAATGAAGCTGTTATATCTTTATGTTAACATTCTGGGGGGTGGGGTACAAAGTGTCCAAAAGGGTACACACATAAAAGGCCATATTTCAATTTCATAGCACTCTCAATACTGAGGCATAATTGTATTACTATCAGTCATATAATTGTATCTGAGGGTAATTATTCTAAATCTAACAATAACATTGAAAATCAACAAGTGTTCATTATAACGTATCAAATGACGACGATCGAAGTTCTTTTACAGTATTATATATTTTAAAGTTCCATTTTATGATTAAATGTATATCTTGCAATTTGTTCTTTCTTTGGTCCTTTTGTTATGTTTTAAAGTTCTTTTTTTTTTTAAGTTTTCTTTTTTTTTAAACAAAATATTTACATGTCCAACCGATTAGGTGGCTTGCTGGTACATCCGCTTCTGGTTATGTAAGCTGGTGGTTCGGTGGTATCAGGTTTAGCCTTGGTTGGTGTTTTCTGTTTGGAAATGGTTATTTCCAGTGATGATGGTTTGGTCTCGGTGGTTGTTGGATGGGTGTTATAATCATATGTGAGATCTGGTTTAAAGTATCTGTTTGCTGATAAGATCTGTTTTAAGTTCTTTTCTGTTTCTGCGATATTTCTTTACATAAGATCGTGGTGTATTGTGATTACAATTACTGTTGCTGGTTGCCATTTTTTTTTATCCTGGCAGAGGTATTACTCTTACTGAATCTCCTGGTGCCAAAGCTGGAAGTGAGTTGCCATGTTTTTTTTGTCATAGTAGTGTTTTGGCTGTAGGAAGCAGGTTTCGTGGTCTTCGTCCCATTAGTAATTGAGCGGGTGATAATTTACAGCTTGCTAGTGGTGGTGTTCTGTAATCTAGCAAGGCTAGATTTTTGTCATTGCTCTTCTTCCATAGTTGTTTTACTGTCTGTACAGCTCTCTCTACCTCACCTTTTGATTGTGGGTAGTATGGTGAAGAAGTGCTGAATTGTTTCTTTAAGTTGTCTATTACCGTGGCGCTATCAGTTTTCTGTCTACTTAGATGTACTTTGAGTAGTAATCGATGGTTATTATGTAGTCTTGTCGTTCAAATTCAAAGAGGTCACTTGCTACTTCATTCCATGGTAATTCTGGTACAGTAGTTTATATGATTTAAGTGGTTCAGTGTGTTGATGATTTTGATAGGTATTGCATAGCTGGCAATCCTTGACTAATTCTTCCATTTGTACGCTCATATCGGGCCAATACAGAGATTCGTGTGCCCGCTGTTTGCATTTTACTATGCCCTGATGGGATGAATGTATTTGGTTAAGCATGTTTGATCTCATGCTTGGTGGAACGACAATATGCATTCCTTTGTATACTATTCCATCTGCAACTGACAGTTCATCTCTTGCGGTCCAGTATTGCCTAATTGCATGTGGTGTCTCTTCTTTTGTGTCTGGCCATCCTTTGAGGATCATGCTGTGCAGTTCGTTTAGTTCTTTGTCTGTACAACTTTGAAATTCAGCATACCTGACTGGTGATACTGCTATGTAGTCTGTCATGTTAATTGTGATCGGTTCTGATATCTGGTTCTGTGTCTGGTAAGTTAGCACGGCTTAGTGTGTCACTGATCGCAATTTCTTTGCCTGGTCTGTATTTTACATTAAGGTCATACGGTTGTAGTCTTACCAGCATGTTTTGAAGTTTCATCAGGGCGGAGAGTATTGGTTTTGAATATATAGCTTGCAGTGGCTTGTGGTCACTTTCTATTGTTACTTGGTTTCCAAACACATAGTGATTAAACTTCTTGCAACTGTGCACTATTGCCAGCATTTCTTTTTCTATTTGTGCATATCTGCACTCTGTTGGAGTTAGTGCTCTTGAAGTGTATGCAACTGGATGTCCTTCTTGCAATGGCACACCACCCAGCGCATAGCTGCTTGCATCACATTGTATGGTCACTTCTTTTCGCTGATCGAAGTAAGCTAGTACAGGTGTAGTGCTGTACATTTGTAGTAACTTGTCAAAGCTTTGTTGTTGGGGCTTGTCCCAGTAGAAGTCTGTATCTTTGCTGGTAACTTTTCTGAGTGGTGCATCCACTTCACTAAGATTAGGTATAAATTTTTTTTTAAAGAACTTTAAAAAATAACAAAAAGACTAAAGCCACATAAATACGGCAAATTTGTTCTACTTTTAAAAATGATGCAACGTAAAAATGGTAAACAATGTTAATAAACAAAATGAAATAATATAAGTTTTTCTTTAATGAATGTGATTTAGTCTGGGAGCCCAGAAGGTTTTAATTAGCAATTTGAGTACAAAAGGTTTGAGGTGTGGAGTATGTAGATATGGCCTATGGGACCCAGAAATGGCAATTCTTAAGTGACGGGTCCTGTTCAATTTTAGGGGGGAGCCACCAAATCATCCCTAAAATTGAATTTAATTAGCATATCGAGTACATCGATCAAACCAATTCTAAAATGTTCACTTAACTATCAGGAATCAAGATCCATAATTCTTAAGTGACCAATCCTGTGCTAAATTAACTTAAGAACGCACTTAATTAGTGCTAATTAGACTTTTATTGCCGTTACGCAATAAATTTGGTAGTAGTCGCTGTTTCTAAAACGCAGTAGACAAACAACAATTCCACAGTACAAACATCAGGTATGTTCGTTTTATTTTAGCTGCCTTAACACAATACCACTGCTTACCGGCAAGCTGGCTTAACAATACCACTGCTTGCACCGGTTATAACCTTCAATCTACATTAACACTGTTTTATACACTGTAACACTTGTCCAACTGGTAAACAGTAACTTACTAACATAGATTCCGCATCTCCGTTGCCTTTTATAAGCGGACACATTTGTTATGCAAATTAACAACTTTACGGCTGACTAAGCCAACAACACCGCATGGTGTATAACAATACAGTACTAACTTTACTGTAGCAACATGGCTCCCTTGTCAGGATGACTTTTATACTAAATCCTGGCATAAACATACAATCTAAACTTTTAAAGAATAATGATAAAATATAATAAATAATAAACGTTTTCATTTTTATTTCAAAGTCATATGTTTTTTAGTCATTACACAAAATTATAAGGCTCCCTGACGGGGATAGACCTCTATTTATTAGATTCAAATCGTTGTTAGCTAAGAGTAGCAGTAGCTTGTGAATTGGCCGCTCCAAGTAACCTCTTTGGTGATGCAACTTAACTTTCCTAACGAGACCATCATCGTCGGTGAAGACGTTTACAACCAACCCAAGTTTCCAACTGTTTCTTGGTACATTGTCATCTTTGATGAGGACCACGCCACCCACATGCATATTACGTCTGGTACAATTCCAAGTTTTTCAAGGTTGTAACATTGACAAGTATTCGTTCCTCCATCGGCTCCAGAATTGGTTGGCCATGTATTGCACTCTTCTCCATCTTCGTCTACAATATAGATCTGCAGATTGAAATAGGTGAAGATGGATCAACCATATTGTCTATAGACAAAGGTCTGGAGATTACGATGTTCTGGACTTCACTTTGAACATCCACCTTCCAAGCATGCCATCTTGATGTCAGCTCCGGATTCAACATGTCATCCCAATCAAGGTTCTCTTTACATAGAGTTTGAAGAATTATCTTCCCAACTATCAGGACAGGAGCTGCAAACTCAAATGGATCGTAATTAGAGCTGATGGTTTTCAAAACATTTTGTCTTGTTGTAGGAAGGTCGTTGAGCTGCACTCTAAACTTGAAGTTGTCGCTTTGACACACCAGGATACACCAAGTACTCTTTCCATCTGTAATGAATCAGATTTTATATTTAAATCAAGCAAGGACTTTCCACGTTCAGATTTTGGTATTACGTCCAGTACGTCTCTACTGTTAGAGGTCCATTTATGAAGCCTCAAACCTGCATCGGCACACAAACCAATACTACTTTTCATGAGAGCGATGGCATCTTCGGGAGAGCTTACTGACTTGATACCATCGTCTACGTAGAAATCATTTCTAACAAAGTCTGCAGCTTCTTTTCCCCAACGCTTCTCACCATCATCTGCTGCTTTCTTTAAACCGAAGTTAGCACATCCTGGAGAACTTGTTGCCCCGAATAAATGTACCATCATCCGATATTCTCTCACAGGGTTGTTTAAATTGCTATCCTTCCACCAAAGGAACCGCAACAAATCTCTATCGCATTCGTTCACAAAAATTGATGGAACATGCCCTTGATATCTGCCATCAAAGCAACACGCTCTTGTCGGAATCTCAATAGCACACCAAGAAGGCTGTTAATTTGATTTGGTCCAGGTAGAAGACCATTGTTTAATGAGGTACCCTGGTATATTGCAGAGCAGTCAAAAACTACTCTTATCTGGCTCGGTTTTCTGGGATGATATAGTCCTGTGTGTGGTACATAGTTGACCTTTCCATTGGCTAAGTTTAGTAATTCCACTGGAACTTCTTCTGCGCAATGTGAAAGGACATCTTCCATGAATGTAAAGTAGTCATTTTTTAACCTTTGGGTTTCTACTAAACCTTCTTTTTAAACTATTCAGATGCTTTACTGCTAAGAGTCTGTTGTTAGGTAGTTGCATATTATGATTACGTAGTGGTAGAGGCATCTCGTAATGACCATCTTCCCTTTGTCTTATACCATCTCTTAATGTATTTATGAACAATTTTTCTTCAACAGACATCATAGTTCCCACATTTTGATCAGCAAAATCGAGCTCCATCATTTCTTGCACCTTGCTTGGAGTGATGACTTCTTTGTAAAGTGTGGATGAAAATACTCTTGAATTTGTAAGGTCTTCTGAGATTACCCGATTAGACACTGCCGGTGGTTTGCATATGGTACCAACTATACCCCATCCAAGAGCAGACCTTTGTCCATATGGATGATTTTCTTCTCCAGCAATAATGTCTCTTGGTCGAATAGCTTGAGGCACATTGTTCTGTTTGGGAGGTTGCTGGGTTTGTTTACTTGAATCTTTACTTGCAAATAAGTACCACACACTAATTGATTATAACAACATCACCCATTTATTAAACAATAACAAACTTTACTGTGACGATACAATCGCCATTTTCAACAACAACGAAAATCCAACAACAGAGGGCGCTATGACCCTTTTGGAATACGGCGCTGTCTTAACAGCCGCCCCCGAATTTCTTAGGAAATTCGCCTTATCAATCAAGGTATCAAGTCATGTACTTATTTTTCTGTATTATTAATCAACAGATTAAATTTCTTTTAACATTAAAATGATTTAAGTTGCATAAAATTACGCGCCTTTAAACTCAAAACTAATAATCACGGCCTCGATTCTTCGACTTGATCGTCACATTTCATCAACTTCACGAGCTTTGCCACTGGTCGTCGATAAGCCTTTTTGTTGACACGAACATGATTGTCACTGCTTGGATAGAGTGCCGAAACAACACCGACTGGCCACTGAGATCGGCTCAACTGGAGATCTACTATCATCACCACGTCTCCAACTTCTAAGTTTTCGACTTCTGCCACTTCTGGCGCCTTTGCAGAGTCGGTAAGTATGACCTGATGAACTGACGCCAAAACTGATCCGCTAGAACTTGACTATGTCACCAATTACGCCGTCCTTTCAGTTCTGACTCGTCGTACACCACCATTGGTAGGGCAGGATCCCGCCGCCCCATCAGCATATTTGGCGTAACTGGGTCGATATCAGCTATCTCGGAGGATGCGTAGCCAAGAGGTTTAGAGTTCATAATACCTTCCACTTCCGTCAGAACAGTACGTAGTACAACATCAGGTACTACTCGGTCTCGTAGAACCCCTTTCAGCGCACATTTGATAGAGCGCACTTCCCGCTCCCACAATCTACCGAAATGAGGAGCACTTGGAGGGTTGAAGCAAAATCTCACTTTAAATTTTGCCAGACGACTGATCAACTCTGGTTCCATTGCCTTCAGTGCAGTCTCAATCTATTTCTCAGCTCCCTTGAAGTTTGTCCCACAGTCACTACGGAGCTCATATGGTACTCCTCTGCGTGAGGCAAAACTTACCCTTATTTACCCTTAATCGGGATTCCGGCAAATCAGCCATTCTGGGTATCAGTGGTTTCTGCCGCCAACGTTTGCAGTCAGATCATTTTCTGAGTATACCTTTAACAGAGGTTCGTCCTCTCAATATCCAGAAGCGACGACGCAGATAGGCGAAAACTTGCTCGGTTCCGGCCTGGTGGCTGAAATGATTATCAGCATCCTGGATAAGCAACTTGGTTACTGGATGTGATGATGGGAGGACAATTGGATGTGGTTCTACACTAGTTTTGTTATCCATTTTCCTTAAACGTCCACCAACTCTAATTAGATTCGTCGTTTCATCCAGCTCTGGAGAGAGCTCCAACAGACGACTATTCTTCGGTATTTCTTTCTGGGTTTTGAGCGTAGCAATCTCTTCTTTAAATGATTCTTGTTGGGCTTGTTGTAAGAGTTGATATTCGGCATCACATACTTGTTCTGCAGTTAATACAACTGAATCTTGTCCATCAACTGCGTTGAGTTTCTCTCCCAGTGCTTGTACAAGTTCTGGCCAGGTCGGGAATTCTTCCAAATCTATATTCTGTACTGGAGTCGCCAAGGTTACACCACAGAATAGGGACTTTATCTCGTTGGTATCTACAGATGAATTTAATGATGAGACTCGCGTTCGTGCCAGCACTGAGGCACTATGACTCTGCCACGTATCTTCTGCCTCTAGCAGCCATGAAGGTCCATCAGTCCATCTGGATCCTTTTCCGAGCTCTGTCACTGACAGAGCCTATCTGCGTTAGGCGTTTTGGTGCTACTCTTCATTTGGCCAACACGAAACTCATGTGAACACTACCGTCTCTATCCATTGAGCGTAAGTAGGCAGCGGCACCATAAAGCTTCTCTGAGGCATCACAAAACACGTCCTTTTTACAAGTGTGCTGTTCATGTTAGATGGTGTATAGCACCGCTGTATTCTTATTGATGGAACTTTCTCCAATTCATCACACCATTCTTCCCACCTTTGTCGAATGTCAGGATCTTTTACTTCTTCATCCCAATCGAGCTTTGATGACCAATCGTTTTGGCTCTGGATGTGAAAGGTGCTATATCTCTGAGTGGTTCAAACTGACTGGCAAGCACTCTGAGAGCATTGCGTTTGGTAAGTTTTCGGTTATCTGGAGATTTGGCTGGGTGGTATAACTCATCACTGTGACAATCCCAATAAAGTCCTAAAGCTGGCTCTGGTTCCCCATTAATTTGACTTAGGGAAAGTGACTGCAATTGATGACCGGACTGCACGTCAGTGGGTAAGTGTTCAACTACATCTCGATGGCTGCTGGCATATTTTACCATTTGGAACCCAGCTTCATTTAGACACTCACGTGTCTTGTCTACAAGTTCCTTGGCTTTTGGTATAGTGTTACGACTGGCTAGTTGATTATCCACATATGTCTCATTTTCGATGGTATCCTTGACAATTGGGTAGCGATCTTTTCTATCATTTGCCACCTTTTGTAAGGCAAATGTTGCACAACAAGAGCTACAAGCAGCTCCAAATGGGAGTACCAGCCACTCCATTACAAGCCAAGTATCCATCTCGTCATCCCACCAGAGGAATCGCAACATACGTCGGTCTTCTGGGGCTAATCTCACTTGATGGAACATTGCTGTGATATCGCCAGATACTCCAACGCGTCCTTGTCGGAAACGTAACAACACGTCCAATAGTGCTGGACTTGGGTCGGTCCAGCGAGTAACTCATCGTTCAGATTCTGACCATCATATTAAAACGAACAGTTGAAGAAAAGTCTGTACTTCCCACTACTGTGTACCACATGACAGGGGATGTACCATCCTAATTGCTGCTCCGGAGACAATGTGTCGACAGGCCCTATAACTCGTATGGAGCTGTTCGTCTTCAGCTTGTTAATATATGATCGACAGAAGTCTACCAACTCTGGTTTGCGGGATATTTTTCTCTGGGTAGAAAGAGCTAGGCTCTGAACACATCTTGGTGTACTATACGGGGGTCTTTACCCAGGTTTTCAAAGGAGTGGTGTCTGGAGTCTTTGTACACCTTGGACCTCGACCTGCTTGGTACCATTTTCCAATGTCTGAATAGCAAACTTGTCATTCTTTGACCGCACAGATTCCTTTGGATTTACATGGTGCAACACATCTACCGCCATAAATCTTTCCATTAATTGGTGCAGCTTATGTTCTGGTTGAGTGCTAGTGTACATCATCTGAGGATGTCCTAGTAGCTTTCCTTGTTTCTGGAGACCCTGCTTTCCCTGTACAGTCCAACCAAATAGTGTCTTGACCGCAACTGGTTAACCTGTTTTGGGTCCTCTTCTAGTTTCCAACGACAGAGTACATTCAATGTTATCAGCACCAATCAATATCGTCGGCTGCACCTTTTCGGCAGTAAATAATGGTAGTCCTCTAAGGTGTGGCCATTTTGACTGCAACCTCTCCGCAGAAACTGTATAATCCACAAGTTGGACTTTAGTGGCGGCAAAGGCACATTTGATATTGAATGTCTGGTCTGGTTCTTCTCTGGGCGAGAGAGTTAAGTCCACACATTTTCCTTTCCAGTCAGTGTCACCTGTTACCGTTTTAACTTTGATTGACTCTTCCTCACCATTAATGCCCAGTTCATTTATCAATCTTTCTGATACCATCGTGCATTCTGCACACTTATCAAGGACACCGTATGTGTTTACAAAACCTTTTGCACCATAGATGGTTAGGGGTACAACTTTGATTAGTACATTGTGGTAGTCTAGTTTAGCATTTAAACCCATTCCAGTACATATTTGAGTTGGATTAGGTACTGGTTCAACTGGGGCTGGAGCTGGTGCTGGTGAAATCACTTTGTGGAGACTACTTCTGTGGTCCTTTTTACATTCCTTGCACCTTTTTGGAAATGGGCAAACACCATCATGCTTCTTAGCACACTTTTTGCACCGGTTGGTGGTCTCCAACCATTTAATTTTGTCTGCATAGCTAATCTTGGAGAAGTTACCACATGTTTCTAGGTAATGTCCGCTTTCATCAACATCACAATACAGACATGTAACACGCTTCTTAGCCTTTGAACTAGTTTGAGTAATATAAGCCTTCGTGGCAGGCGGTTGCTCACGTTTCTTCTGCTGTTTTGCGGTTACATATGGTTTTTTGGTCTCCTGTACCATGACTCATTTTTTCTAGCAGTATTAGACCAGCTGGTCCTGTTTTCTCCTCTAACCATGTTGAAAGGTTTTGAACAGTATAGGTCATTCCCTTTTCCTGTTTCCACATCTTGGATAGGAACTCATCGTGGAGCCTGTCTGGTAGTTTCTTTGTCAGGTCTGCCGCATACCGATGGTGATTCAACTCATTCCCATGGTTTAATTTGTTGGCAGTCTGGACCACAGTTACCAGTTCATCTGAAAAATCTCAGAGACCAGCCCAGTCCCCTTGATGTATTGTAGGACGTACCTGGAGCTGGTCCAATAACCCTTGAACGATTCTACTGGGATCACCAAAGGCCTTCTCCAACTGTTTCATGGTTTCCTTGTAAGCGTCATCTCCTAGCATGAGGTTACGGTCAGCGTAAATATGCAAACTTAGTTGCTTCGGGTAGCTGTAATTTCGCCTGACTCATCACACTATCCCATACTGATTTAAATGTCACATACTGCTTATAGTGTAGGCTGGTATGTCGTTTATATGAATGTCGTGTATATTTTTTGTTAAAAGCAAACTTTGACTTTATTTCATATCTTGATAATATAAGGAATGAAAAAAAATATGTTGCCATTTTTTCAAAAGACATTTAAAGGACCAAATTCAAGATGGCCGCCAACATTCAAATAACCCTATTAAAAATCAGAATATCACCAATAATACAAATTATAAATGTGGAACAAGTCTGTTTTGATGGTATTACTGTACCCATTATACAATCTTAAGTATGTAAAGCGATTATCTGTCGGCCATCTTGGATTTCAAAATGGCCGCCACTAAAAATTAAATTCTTTAAATAATTTTTTTTAAATATGTGTGCATAAATTGTTGTTTGTACACAATGTTCTAAATTTGTCACTTCTCCCAGGATTGTCTAAATATAAGGCTGTCTAAAGTTGTCAATGTTCTCTATATAACAGATATATAATACCCAACTATGACTCTTAAATTAAATAATCGTTCAAAGTTGGAGTTGCAAAAGTATGGAACAACTTACCAATTTATATCAAATATTCAACAACAATTACGTCTAACTAGAGGGTGAGCTCGCTTCGCTCGCTCCCCTCTAGGAAGTGTAAACGATGGTTCTCGGAATGATAATGACTCGGGTAAAAAGGTTTTAGAAGGACGTTCTCCTTGTACGTTTTATGTCAGTTACCATTATTGAAAATGCTTGACATTCGAAAAACTAAACCTACTCTGTTTCACAGTGTCTTAGATGATTAATAACATTTTAAAGTATAGTGTTTATTGTTTGGTAGGGCCCTTATATGACGGAGGTCGGGAGGCAGATATCATTTGAGGGAGATGCTTATTCGAGTGGTAAAAAATAATAACAAATGCTTGTTAAATTGTAGTTAACCGTGTGATGAATTCTATTACAAATAGTATAATTGTGTTATTATAAATATAATACAATATTGTGTGTATAAATGTGGATGGGCGTTTACCTGAAACCAGGTAGTTGCAAGGTCAACCTGTGAACTCATCGTGAACCTGGAAATTACTTTGATCGCGTACAATTGAAATTGAGTTGAAAATCTACCGATGAAATCAGAAATTTTGTTTTAAAACTCTTTATAATATATTCCTAAGATATGGAACAATATCGTAAAAGTGAAAACTGTTTTACATTTCGCGGTACATTTGAGATAGGCCTAGTTCAGGTAGGTATCCAAGACAGAGTTGTTCTAATGTTTTTCCATTGTGCTTGCCTATGTCAGAATTAACCATAATTTATATATAGATTCTAAATTACAGATTTCATTTCTTTTCATGAAACTGAAACTTGACAGGAAACAGGACCATAATATAAAACAAGTGCATTTATACCTTATTGTGAAATCCTGTATACATATGATGTTAAATAATAAATGCGTTATTGCTATGTAATTCAATGTCTGAACCTTCAGGGCCATAGTCACCAGTATCATGGTTGGTAAGTTTTTAACCTGTCAACTTTTGGCAGAAGCTTGAAGGCAATACAGATACAGCTCATTCACAAGATTATTCATAGGCAGCATTAACTCCTACTTCTCATCTTCTACAATCTCAACCGATTTCATTAGATATGTACCCCCTACAGATGGACCACCATTATACACTGGTTTGATGAGTGCACATGGTTGTGGTTTAAAAACTCATGTACTAGGGAAAGACAAGAATGCCTGGTGATGACTCTTGCCCGAGATGAGTGGAGGTGGACAGAGATGACATCAAGAAGCAATTATTATGTCGACCCGGTGAACTATATGGCTTTTGGACATGTAGCATTGTGAAAATAGTGTTGAGGCCAGTGCTCTGAACTTGTATTACCTATACAACCAGTGACACAAATATCTTAAATGGAAAACATCTCTAAAGGACAGAAGCACACTAATTCTGCTTTCTCTCTACAACTTGCTTCTACAAATGCAGAGAGAGAGAGATTCTAACTGAAGTCATTTTGTTTGAAAGAGGCTGATCATAAAGATATTAACTTGAATACAGAGAGTCGACGAAATCTAAATGATGTGGTTAAACTATATCCCTATATATGTCCGAGACACAAGAAAACGATATCTGCACACATGGAAAGTACACATGCTTTTATCAAATATTTCTTCGCTCATGACCACCTGAACAACGACCGGTTACTTCCGCTGTATCAATTTTAACAGATTACTGAAACAAATTACAGATATTGGAGTTTATGAGAGAACATGTATGTGTGGGACTTGCTGGATTTACATCAATTGATCAGGGTCATTGAGCGTGGTATCATTGGAATAACACAAATTAATAATTTCATCAGAGCTGACAAATCTACTTGATGAGTTTGAACCCAACATTTAAAGAGAGATGATATCCCGATTAATGAAGAATGCTGCAAATTCGCACAAAGGTGTTTGTTGGCCATGGCATGATGAAGTTGGACAGAAAATGTTTGAGGCATTGGTAAAAGTCTTGTAGAAGGCAAACTGTCTATATTGCATCCTAAGAAAAAGACGAACATTGGCAAAAAATATATATGACGGTGAATACAGGCAAACTTATCAAAGTAAAAGAGGACTCCTATAATAGAGATTATTTGGCAGTGAAATGAGGTATTGCAGTACTTTTGCCAATTTGTTTCTGAACAAGCTTGTTGGGATCGCAGATCAGTCTGTGGAAGTTTGATGGATACAGTAGTAGAAAACGAAGGAAGGTCAACTTACTGTATCGCATTCAAGATTAGAAATATTTCATTGAAGGACTTTGGCAGAGTTAGTTGTCATTTAACTGAAGAAGTGTATGAGATGTTTTAATATGAAGAAGTGTACTGTCAGTATTATAGACCTCCGACCTGATGGTCAACATTTTGTGTTAATCACCATGTTGTTGTCATAGGAATATCATTTTGTGTATTTCAATCTAATTTTATTTAACTTACACACGTTTTAATAAGAAATTTAACCCATTTTTAAAAAATGGCGGCCATTTTGAAATTCAAAATGGCCACCATTTTGTGTTAATCACAAATGTTGTTGTCATAGGCCTATCATTTTATGTGATTTCAATCAACGTCATAACTTGCACATGTTTTAATAAGAAATGTAATCCATTTTTAAAAAATGGCGGCCATTTTGAAATTCAAAATGTCAGAATACTAATAAATATAGGTTTATAATAATTCTTATATAGCAGAGAACCCATATGAACTTAAAATATTATTCAAAATGGGTGTTACTTTGTCCAATATGGTACATTTATTGGATATTTTACGTATTGGCGGCCATCTTGGATTTGACACACTTAAGCTTTTTTAAAAAAATGGCAACATATTTTTTTCATTACTTTACATCCTAAAGACACAAAATCAGCTGGAATTTTGCTTTTAACAAAAAAATGACACGAAATTACATAGTGGCCTACATTATTAACATCGTGTTCATCGCAGAATTTTGGTATATTCAGTTTTGGTAAACCATCCCAAACTCTACTAATACCTGGGTTAACACTGGGTTAATACTCTGGGTCGTTGGTTGGTATGCCGGTACTCCAGGAGATGGATTGAATGATGATGCAGTAGAATTTAGTACCGGTATGTCAGTACAAAGTCCAGTATTCTGTACATTACTTGTAGTAATAATATTTTGCACATCATTCATAGGCACTGGCATATGCGGTATTGTACTTTGTGCATCACTAGTGAACCTGGACATCCAGGGTCTTGTACTCATTACATCAGTAACCATGGTAAACGTAGGTTTAGTGTTCGCCACCCCGTGTGATGAGATGGTTTGTATGGGTGTGTACTGATTCATCATACTGTTTACCGCATAAGTTTGTTGAGTACACACTTTTGGTCTGGTTGCATTCTGTATTTCTGTCCGATTAATAATACTAGCACTGCTAGTAGTAGCAACAACGCTTTCACTGACCGGTACCGTAACAGTCCTTGTAACGGGTTCTGGACTGCTTTCTGTAAGGTTGATGTCAGTCATTGTTGTGTCTGCCAGGAATTTCTTCACATGATCTTCGGACGTTTCGTTGGGAGATGTGGTTAACAATTCATTTAGGTCTTCATTTAGAACGGCGGTGAGTGTGTCTGCCTGTGCTCGTAGAGCGTGCCTTGCTCCTCGCCTTTAGTATATGTAACTCGGCTTCTTTAGATGCAATTTCCACTGCAGCCATGGCTTCTGTCTCGGCAGCAGCAGCATCTGCTAACACCGAGGCTCTGTGGGTCGATGACCTCAACGATAGCTTTGATGATCGGCGACTGGAGCACGTGGATCGGTTAGACATACTTGTTTAGGCTAGGCTATCAGTAAAATGTGATAACTTACTTCTCAAGTAATCCGGCTCGAGGGACCAAATGTTCTGTTTGGGAGGTTGCTGGGTTTGTTTACTTGAATCTTTACTTGCAAATAAGTACCACACACGAATTGATTATAACAACATCACCCATTTATTAAACAATAACAAACTTTACTGTGACGATACAATTGCCATTTTCAACAACAACGAAAATCCAACAACAGAGGGCGCTATGACCCTTTTGGAATACGGCACTGTCTTAACACACATCATTCCCAATCAACAAAGCTACGGGAACCTCAGGCATGTATGGTGCAATTTGGTTGGTTAATGACTTGAGATGATCCCACTTGGCTGCTACATCCGGTGTTGGAATTTGTGCTCTTCTAGCTGGTATCTCATTTCTAGAATATACCGTAGGCAACTGCATCACCGTTTGCCTATCATAGCTGATCAGTTCCAATTTGTTGACTCTTCTGCAATTCAGTTTATGATTAGAAGCATGTTGTGTTGACAATTTCAATTGCACATGTTCGCCTTTCAGTTGTAAATACTGTAGTACCTTGTCAGAAACGAAACTGGTATTACTCTGTGGATCTAGAATACAGTATACTAATTTTTCTATGGTAGAACCCTTGCTTCTGACCCATACTGGTACTATCATGGACCAGGGTATGACCAGGAATGATTCACATTCATCTAAGCGACTGGCAAAATGCACATGAATCTGTCTTTGTAGTCTCCGTTTTCAAACTTGAATGCCAATTTTTCCTTTTAGATTTATATTCTTCTTTTGGTGTTCGAGGAGCATCTTTTGTATGCCTTGTACCTTCCAACATTGGTAGATTAGCTTCTTCTGCTCTGCTACTTAAAAACGATGCAAATTGTACCAAGGTCGGATTAACATCATTTTTCAAGCAAGACGACACAATTGATCTCCATTTATTTTCGATATAACTTGGAAGTTTATTGAGCATCTTGCAGTTTTCGGAAATGTAATTCAAAATACCCAAGTCAGGAATTGTCCGCTGTGCAACCACTAGCTCATTTATAAAGTCCGAAAAGTCTCTTAATCCGGAATTATCCTTTCCGTTGATTTTAGGCCATGCCTCAAGCTTTTGCAGAAAAGCTCTTGCCAGTGTACAGAGCTATGGCCATATCTAATGTGAAGCTCTTGTCTAGCTGTATAATAAGCGTCCTCTGTTCGAAGCATCAAATAATTGTTTACTAGACTTTTCGGCTTTCCATCCAGATGTTGTCTTAAAAGATGAAGCTTTTCATTGGTAGTGACGGTCTTAGTCTCAAGAAAACGCTGCCTCCCAAGCTGGAAATTTAAATGGATCACCGTCAAACTTATCCACTGTGATTGAAGGTAGTTTAAATGAATCCGTCAATTCCCGAATAAGTCCTATGGTACCAAGTGCCGATGTACCCATTGTTGTTGGTACTTGATCACTAGCAATCGGTATTTGTAGAGAATTATAAGGGTATAAGGGTTAGATAATGAATTTGTACACTCTAAAAAATAATGTGTTTCATTTGAAAACACATAATTGTCCCAAAAAATAAACACATGAATGTGTTTACTATAAATGTATAAATGTGTTTATTATAAACATAAAATGAAATCACATGGTTGTCTCAAAAAATAAACATAGTGTTTAAAACACACATGTGCTTTAGGAAATGTACAGTAAACACAAGATAATGTTTACTGAAATTACGTTTTGGTCACAAAACACATATATGTTTTAATGGACCACACATCAATAATAACAAAGAAAACTTTTTTTATTTTCAAAATATTTATTCAAAATCCAATCAACTTTAGAGCCAGTCATACAACTCTTTTGTTTTTAACCTTAACAATAACTATCACCCATTATGCTTAAGAAATGTGTTGGTTTTTTTTAATGCTTCTGGTAAAAATGTTAATTACAAACAAATCCAGTTAAAATTTGTGAGGCACTCCCATTAAGCGTTTGACTGTTTAATATATTTTATCCAGAGTTTTTTTTGTAAGCAGAAAAGGAAGGTTTTTAGAAATAACATTCGATCATTTGAAACAATCCCTTGTAATAGATACTATCAATGCAAATTTCAAGGATGGCTGCACAAATAAACATAATGGAATCTGATGTGTGTTGACTTTAGGTACTTTACTTTGTATTGATGCATCAGGTGATCTGCCAGCAGGCCTGGATACCCAGCACTTGTGACACTCCTTTTAATTATCTTAAAGATAAAAAAACAACAATTGGTTGTTTAATATTTCATATGGCCTAATGTTTTTGTAATTGTAACATTTAGCAGGTAACCTGCATACTGTGGTTTACAATACAACTTAGGGATACTTTTGTTAAAACAAAATGTCAGAATTTCAGTCATGAGGTTTTTAAAACTCTATTAAGATACAAGGAAATACAGTAGAAATAATTAAAATAATAGCCATATAAAATATAATGTTGAGTATTTTTAAAGACCAATATATTAGCTTCATCTTGGGTATTATTGAAGTTTGAGCCAACCCCCATATATTTGGCAGATTTTGTAGCAAAAAAAATGCGAGGTAAAAATAAAAAAGATGAAACCACTTTCAAAATGGATAATAATTGAATTTTGTTTACAATGGTAGCAATCCATGTTTGATGAGTTCTTCTGTCCCGATAATCCTATGTTCTCTCTTTAGAGGCCATGGTACTGCAGCTTGCCTATTATAAAATAAACAGACACATACCATACCAGTGTCTAAGAGATGGATGGAACTAATACATGGCTTTTAATTTAATATGGCCTTAAAAATAGTCTTTTAGCAGTTCACTGTATTTTGCACAAATATTCATTTGAACTTATTTGGAAATGTCATATTCCCATTATAATTATAATTTTTGAAGGAATGAACAGACTAAAATACTGTTTTTATGTTCAAATACAATTAAACAACCACAGCTAAAGTTATTAGAACAAACATGCATATGATCTGTACTCACTTGTTGTGATATCTTGCAACTTCGCAATAGAATGCTTTGGTTTTCTTCGTTGAGGTGAAGGGATGTCCCAAAAAACTCAGGAGCATGGAATAGACACGTGGGTAGTCGATATCAAACACAAAGCAAGCCAAAACAGACATGCAAGCTTTGGTGATGGTAAAATTAGCAGGAATGTCGATGGTTGTTCCGTCTCCAGAAATTACCAACAGATCAATAATCTCATCATCTTCATCATTGGCAAATAAATGGAGATGGGGACAATCGCCCTTTGCTGATTTGGTTTTGGTTTTGATTTCACTGCCATCGCCATGCACACTTATAAATGACTTGCTTTTGGTTCCTTTACCAGAGTGGAATCCGATTTTATCCTCCAAGGCCTTTAACAATGTTGGCACTCTCAAATCTTCCTAAAAAAAAAAGATTTTTTCTTTTGACATTTTATTAAGTTGATCGATCAAAATATTTGTGGATAATAATGCTAAAGCGAATGCGGTGCTTATTCAAAGAGGCTGCTTATGGAAACCAAATGGATATTTAGATGCACTTATTTATTATATTGAGAAATGATTGATTGGTTGAATGATTTGTAATCGTTGAATGAAATCGTGTTTCCTGCATTTTTCGATTTTAAATTTTAATATTTTATTATTTTTATTGTATTGTACAGGGTTTAGAGATAACCACTTCTGTGTTGGGCTTTGCCTGTGTTATACGCCCTGGTCAATAACAATTATTGTGTCGAATTTGTAATAAATTACTTAATTTACTTACATTTCCACGTTTAGCAACAGGAAAACTCTTCTCAATCTGTCCCATTAGTTGATCAAAACGATCCATCATTTCCTTCATTTCTTCTATCGATTTCCCAACTGTCAATCGAAATTCTTCCCAAACCTGTAAAAGAAACAGTGTTCCGAACAGTCAGTATACAGTAGATGCATTCATAACTTTGTTACACCTGAACTGATAATGCAGTCATTGTAACATTATTGTTTATCAATTCAATGTTCTTCTGGACAATCCAGGATTAATTACTAAAGAAACCTGTTTATGCTATAAAGATCAAAGATAAAAAGCAATTGTTCTTATAGAAAATAACAGAAATAATATAAGTGTTCATACTAGTGCGATTCAATAACAATTTATCGTGTCATGACGTCATAATCATGGTATTAGCATATAATCAGCATAACAATTTTATTGTTTTTCCATGATTATGACGTAAGTTGATTTGATTTGTGAAAATATCTTTTTATCATTTATAGACGGTAAAACTTTATTTCGTGACTTACTTATTTCTTACATTTTCTATAGGAATAATTGGTTTTTTCTGTTGATTGTTATCGTTGTAGTATAAACAGGCCTTAATCGTGCATAAACCAATTTCTAGTTTTCCACATTCTATTTGTAAATCAATGTTTGCCAAAACTTACAAAATCAGCAGACTTGAAGCATGCATTTTCTTGAATCAGGTCAGCCATGATACACTTTGTGTTGTAGTTTGGGTAAAACTTGATTTTATTTCTCCTGTGTGTATGTGTTTCCTGCAATATAAAAGTACTTTTAAGTGCAATAGGGCTTTTATTTACAATTTTTTACTCATTGATGTCAGTAAGAAACCCTCTCATAGAGAAACTGTAGTGTCATTTTTATTGGTGTCCTTAGGTAAGGTACTTTACTCTCCTTACCTTGTCCTTCTAATGGGACATTAGTGAGTTTTAGATCAGTAGCGAGTCATCTAGAACCATATGCTAATTACCTATGACGTTTTGTGAAAAGTTTGTTTTAGATGTGTGACGACGTGTGTGTGACAAAGATTGTGAAGACTTTCATGGGTTATCCTTGGTGTCAAATAAATCAACACTCACCTTTAGCAGTATCTTTAAATGATTATCATCACGCTTCTCTTGATTCATCATTTTGTTATGCTCTTTGTAATCCTCTTCTGTAAGTGTTGATGTTGAACTGCTAACAGGAATGACATCAATTTTTTTCATAGCTTTTGGAGTTTCATGTTGCTTAAATTGACTATTGCGTTTGTTCCTCATCCTGTCGTTTCTCAATTTGTACTCACGCATGCCATAAGATGTGTCTGCGAAGAGAAAAAAAAAGTATGGTATGCATTAAGTATAAATTCATATCAATTAAAAAAATAGTTGATAACATACAGTAGCAACGAGTCACTTACCCATGGTTTCGCACCATTCCTCTTGGCATCCAATACAGAATGGGACTTGTAATCTTTCAAAGCCGCAATAACATGTGCATCCAGTGGTGGGATTGGTAATCTTTTATAAACATGTGTATCCATACTACTACCGGCATCTGAAGTGCTCTGCTGTGATTCCAAGCTTGAATCAAGAACTTCCTCAAATTCTGTTTCAGTATCACTGAATGCACATGAATCTGTCTTTGTAGTCTCCGTTTTCAAACTTAAATGCCAATTTTTCCTTTTAGATTTATATTCTTCTTTTGGTGTTCGAGGAGCATCTTTTGTATGCCTTGTACCTTCCAACATTGGTAGATTAGCTTCTTCTGCTCTGCTACTTAAAAACGATGCAAATTGTACCAAGGTCGGATTAACATCATTTTTCAAGCAAGACAACACAATTGATCTCCATTTATTTTCGATATAACTTGGAAGTTTATTGAACATCTTGCAGTTTTCGGAAAAGTAATTTAAAATACCCAAGTCAGGAATTGTCCGCTGTGCAACCACTAGCTCATTTATAAAGTCCGAAAAGTCTCTTAATCCGGAATTATCCTTTCCGTTGATTTTAGGCCATGCCTCAAGCTTTTGCAGAAAAGCTCTTGCCAGTACAGAGCTATGGCCATATCTAATCTGAAGCTCTTGTCTAGCCTTATAATAAGCGTCCTCTGTTCGAAGCATCAAATAATTGTTTACTAGACTTTTCGGCTTTCCATCCAGATGTTGTCTTAAAAGATGAAGCTTTTCATTGGTAGTGACGGTCTTAGTCTCAATTAGAGCAGAAAATGCTGCCCCCCAAGCTAGAAATTTAAATGGATCACCGTCAAACTTATCCACTGTGATTGAAGGTAGTTTAAATGAATCCGTCAATTCCCGAATAAGTCCTATGGTACCAAGTGCCGATGTACCTATTGTTGTTGGTACTTGATCACTATCAATCGGTATTTGTAGAGGATTATAAGGGTTAGATAATGAATTTGTAGGATAACTTCTTGGTGGCATCAGTCCATAACTTATAGACGTTGTAGACATTGAGTAGATAGCACTTGATTGTAAATATGACGTTGCTGACATAGGTAGGTAAGTTGAGCACACAGACATAGGTTGGTATGAAGACAAACTGGTCGACGTCACAGCTGTAGTAGCTCCAGACAGGTAAGTCGAAGACGAAGGTGGTAAGGCCCAAGGCAGGTAAGTTGAACTCGCATACGACGTGGGTTGTTCCGATGTAGCTGCAGCCGCATTAGACCGGGCGCCCGAAAGATTTATTCATGTGAAAAGATACAAAAGGTTCGATGATGTAGTTAGGTGCGTATTAGGGCGAGATGCAATATTCGACATTGCTGCCGGGTCACAGCCTGTACATTGGGCCTGTGGGGATCATAACATAGGGGGTAAATGCATTTATTCATGTGAAGCGATACAAGGATAAACTTTTTTGGATATCATTCGCAGTGGGCTACTAATGATTACATCACCAATGACAGCAACTTTATCCTGTACATAAGCTCAGACAGCAGCCATAAAGGTCCGCAGTTTCCCCCTATTCGGCTATATACTCGGCGCGTATGTCGTCCTATGGCGTTCAACTGAGTTAGAAATACGTGATACGGACTCGGACTGACAATAAATACACAGTAGAATGCTAAAACAATAAAGAGAGCAGTTGTTTCCTGTACCAAATCATCAAACATCAAACTCTTAGAAACTCGCCCAAAATGGGTTTATCCATGAAGTATGTAATCATTTTAGAAAAAAATGGGGGTTTTTTTTCACTTTATCCGGTACACAGCAGCTCAAATACCCGAGGCTCCATTCGTGATCAACAATGTTGATAATACAAACACATTCACGAACGAGTGACTTTTATTTTATAATTGAAATATATCTTTATTTTGGAATAATAAATAACACCAACAAAAACACTTAAAATAACCAACAGCAGATTTGTATTTTAGGGTAACATTTTGAACAATCAATATTATATCAAAATCATTATTTCGATCAAAATAATATAATTTAAGAATATTTGTCAGATAAACTAAATAATTACACTCATAATGATCGACACCGGTACCGATTATTGTACATTATTATTATAACTCGATTTAAATATTGTTTTAATTACACACTAGACACTAGTGATGTATATATGAAAAAAGGCAACGAAATCTAAATTTGCAACATTTTTTAACATAACATAACATAATAGTAAAGTAAATAATAGTTCGAATTCAACATAATCACTTAGAGAATTGGTTAGGTATAGATTAGACTGCTTACCGGCAAGCTGGCTTAACAATACCACTGCTTTACCGGTTATATAACCTTCAATCTACGTTAACACTGTTTTATACACTGTAACACTTGTCCAACTGGTAAACAGTAACTTACTAACATAGATTCCGCATCTCCGTTGCCTTTTATAAGCGGACACATTGTTATGCAAATTAACAACTTTACGGCTGACTATAAGCCAACAACACCGCATGGTGTATAACAATACAGTACTAACTTTACTGTAGCAACATAGACATTTAATTAGCATTTTGAGTACATCAACGAAATTCACATGACATATACTTATGAGCATACTGATTAAGGATTCATCATTCTTAAGTTTGAAATCCGGGGCCAAATCCACTTAAGAATGGTTCAAAGGTTAAAATAATTAAAATTCAAATTTAATTAGCATATCGAGTACATCGACCAAACCAATTCTAAAATGTTCTCTGATCTATCAGGAACCAAGATCCATAATTCTTAAGTGACCATTCCTGTGCTAATTTAACTTGAGAACGCACTTAATTAGTGCCAATTAGACATTTAATTAGCATTTTGAGTACATCAACGAAATTCACATGACATATACTTATGAACATACTGATGAAGGATTCATTCTTAAGTTTGAAATCTGTAGCGTTTACGTATTTATGTAAATAGCCTCTTGGTCTGCGAGTTGCTTTATTTGCATATTGGTCTGCAGATGGTCAGTCCTTTATAACAACGGGGCATACAACGACACACACACACACAATAGCGTTGGTTATAGATGCGATACATGCTAGCCTACTGCACACAGAATAACGTTTGTTATATATGAATATGAGAATACAGATAAAAGCACTTGACTGGAACGTTTGTTATATATGAATGTGAGAATACAAATAAAAGCACTTGACTGGATTGTTTGAATACAGTTTCTCTATTTGGTATATCACAAAATCCACTTAAGAATATTTCACTAAATGTCAAAATGTAAAAAAATCTATCATAAAAGTCTACATAAACTTCAGATAAAATCCACAACAACGGTTTTTTTCTTCTAGTATCGTCGATATTGTAATAACATTACTGTTGATCATCTTCATTCCCTGAATCTGAATCTATGTCTTTATTCTCTGGAATTAATGAATCTGGAAGCTGAGCCCCTTCATGCCAAATAGGTTGATAAAGACCAATGTGAAAGTCCCAGCCATTTGAAATAGTTGGATGTTGTTGGATTGTTGTCTGGTCAGCATCTGCCCACATTTTAGCAATGAAAGATACACGTTTAATATGGCAATTAAGTTCAGCTTCGCATGGTGGAATGACACTTGCATTAATGCCTTTCAGTTTCTCAAGTGGATTCTTTGCACTTGGACTATAGCCTCGTTCAAATATGCTATACCGGAATTCATTCAGTGTGCCTTTATATGAGTTTACCATATACTTGAGCGGTAAACTTTTGAAGAGTAGTTTGTGCATCTCCACTTAATAAACCTTCACATGTAATTTCATTGAATGCTTTTTGGGCTTCAATATTCTTCAACAGTTTAGCAAATGGTTGCACTTTGCCTTTCCGTACAAATGAAGATGTATAATCACACCCAGTAAAAGCATGGAATGCTGGTAGTGATGAACATAACTGCAAACCAAGTATCTGATGTATACTCGACAAACAGATGTATCTACGACTATTTTTAGCAGATATACCAACATCCATCCACAATTTAGAGGCAAACTTATTGCAATGATACAACATTATAACTGCTATGTCCGTGTCCGATGCTCGTATGACTATATCTCCTCTCAGACCAATACTTTCAATAAACTTAGCATGCAGACATATTTTGGTATCTGCTTCTTCATGTCCTGCCATTCTTTTGCGAGAAATTGAGGCAATTGAGATTTAAATGATCTGGATTTCAAGGCATCATTGATATGTTTTGATCTAACTTGTTCTGGTCCTGTTATTAGGTACTCTCTTTCTTCAACTCCTCTTCTACTTCTCTCAAAATCTTTCAGTGATGGTTGTGGATAATCATCAAAGAGCAAGTGGACTTCCTTGGTTTGTGTGTTTGATGATAAAGACTGAATCAACACACTTCTGGCTAGTCCTCCCTAGTTTGGTGGAATGTATGGTGGTAACGTATGTAATAAGAATTGGTCATATATTATGTAGGCACACGGATGTTGAAGATTAATATTACCATCTTTTACTTTTGACTCAAGTACACCAAACAGTGAACTTTTTGGTGTTTTTTTCATAGTTCCATCTGCATTACAAAGAACGGAACAGGCGTCAAGGGGTAGCTAAATATATATGGCAAGTCAAGGTTGCGTTTGGTCGCTAACAACACTAGTCGACCCATTAGATCTCTGCTACACTTGAGCTCTGCTATGCGTTTATCCAATCATGTGCAATGTCTTTATTGGCGTCTTCTTTATTCTTTGCTCAAATCTGCTAGGATCTTTGACACAAGACTGTACAAACTCCCGATGTCTAGGCTGTCCGCATTGAGGTATGTTCAGCAAGCTTTCCTTTACCACAGTACTGACGGCTTTGCCTGTGTTGATATTAAATAGTTTAGTAGATGTGTCTATCACTCTATCAAAAGGATTATGTGTATCCTCTATTTGTTTTATTACAGCAGTTAGATCCCGGTTGTCACGATGTATCGTGCAGGTTTAATCTCTGAAGCAATGTCGTCTTTTGAAAGCAGTCCTGCCATTTCTTGAACAATGCTAACAAATGACGCACGGGTGGATCTTGTAATCATCCATCGTAGACGAGCACCATAGTTGTTAGTTGCAGATGTTATTCCACTAAGTCTAGAAGCAGCATCATCATTTACTGTTTGCTCAAGTGTCAGATCTACTGGTATTTGACTAAAAGCATTGTCTGTACGCCGGATACTGAATGCACCTTTCTCTACTATACTCCAGAGTCCAGGATGCGAGTTATCAATATTGGCGAGATCGAGTTGGAATTTTGTTAACCATCGTGCATAGTTGATGTGATTTGTGGCAAAAAACAGACCAATAATAGGAGTAAGAGAGTAGATGTAAAGACTGATGTTATTGGTTCGGATTGACCTCTTTAGGTTATGATAGCTATGGATGTAGTCAATGTACATAAGCCAAAATTGAGCAGTGAATCCGTGTGCTCCCGAACGTGTCAAATCTGCAAACTGTTTGTATGCTGTACATGCATGAATAAATGTAGCGGAGTTAATGGCTTTTTCATGACTTGGTTCATTGGTTAATTCCGTTAGCTGTTCTTTGTTGCTATACTCTTTCATGAATTCCCGAAAATGTAGAATTTCAAAAGCAAGAGCCAATGGGGTGTAAACGTTTACATCTATTGAAATTTTTTCCACTTAGAAAACCGTTAAGTGACCCGGGAGCAAGCACATCAGTAGTGCTAAGCATATCAGGACCTCATGAATTAGAAAGAAGCTTTCCAACAGCTTTAAAAAAGGCCATTTCCACATGGAAAGCACCTAACATGATAAATATGTCATCAAACTTGGGTTTTTCTGTTGCTTGTATTTGCATCGTAAGTCACGATTCCGAATTTCTGCTCACATTCATTAGTGCATCTTTGGGTTATCAAGAGTGTCTCTTGTATGCCATCTAACCTAGTGATTGGTTGTTGCAAATTTGGCATATATCGAACTGCCTGTTTTGGCAAATTGTCTTGATATGATGCAGCATTGTAACCGACCCACATTGGAATGTTATTCTCTTTCAAAGCATGTTTTAGCACCCAAAGGAAGTTCACATTCCATGCCACTGCACTGACATCAGGGAGACTAGAAATATAACATTGTAGTTAAATACGATCATTTTTGGTTTCTTACGATATGGCTCTAGAGCAGACATCTGTGGCGCTAGTGATCGCTTTCTACCTTTCTGTTGTTTGTTAGTTACACAGGAATGGCCTTCTGTGACATTTGTTTCATTAGTTTCTTGCTCGTCTGATATATTCTGGTAAAGTATTCCCATTGTGTCATGAAGTGTGTTGGCACCCGAAAGTGTCTGAGTCATTTCATCAAAATTATCAAATGCAACTCTCATTGGTATGTGTTTAACTGTTCCAATGGGGCATGCCAGCATCCTTTCTTGTATTTTCTCAGCCGTATTTGTTTCAAGTTCTTCAAGGCAGTTGTAATTGAGGCTATGTCCAAACCTATTTAGAACCTGTACTAACTTTTTGCTACCTGTAACAGTCTTTACAGCCATACCCAATGCCACTTGCTTTGCTGGTTTCACCTCTTTTGACAATGAAAAGTGCATCATCACAAGATTATTTAACACGTCGCTTTACCTGCTCAGAAAACTTAGTTTGTTCTGCTCCGCTGTACAATGCAGTGAAAAATGTGAAACAACTTGGGGGAAAAGCATCCCCTTTCTTTAAATCATCCAGGGTAGGATTTTCAGGAAGGTTTTTCTTTTGAATGTATGTTTTTACGAAGTAGAAAAGCGGCCTTGGTAACAATGTGTTCATCATCCGATGCATAGTCATATGCAACACGTACAGATTTATCGGCAGTGTTATTGTAAATAATAATTCCCAGTTTCTTTGTTTCTGTGTGGAAACGTAGTTTCTTACCAAATTTGTTTGTGCACTATTTATGGGTGTTGTTTCAGAAAGTGTACACATATCAGTATATCTGGCAAACTCTGATGTCAAAAGCTCAGGTCAGGTTTGGATGACTCATTTGAATCCAATTCACTCTGACTTGAAACCCTTTTGGCCGACATCAAATATGCACTTTTACAAGAGTGGTGATATTTTGCTTCTTTGTCAAGTCAATACTACTTATTTTGGATAACAGTTTGGAATCATTTAAAGCTGAAGCTGCCTCATGGATGCTCTGACCAGCTTCAATTTTCTCACAACTACCAGCTACTTCATACTGACCTTTCTTGCGTTTTCTTGCATTCCCACAAAATATACATTGAGGAGGGAAAATACCAGATGTTGATGACAGCTAGCGACCTGTCGCTTTCGGGTGTAGCTTAACGTAAATGTGGACTCTCAGCAGTGCTTTCTAACTTGTGTGTATGAGGTGCCTTATCCGTGGATGCAGTTTTTGACGGTATAGCAGTAAAATTCTTGTAACACATCACATGATAACCTTCATTTTCGTCAGGAGATGATGGTAATTTTTGCACAATGTTGTGGTATACAGATTCCACAAAATTACGCTTTTTACGTCTACTTTCTGCTGCCAGTAAAACCGCTTTCCAATGTTTATCACTGAACGAGAGGATATTTCCTCACTTTGATTTTTGTTTGGGCTTTTCAATGTGGAGAATGCAAACGTTCTGGGACGATTTCATATGAGTTTCAGCACTACTTTCAGGAGTCTGACCTGGGTCCGTAAAGCTTTCCATTACAATTAGATGTCTTCACGCACAACATAAACATATAGCAATTATAATACTGAGAAAAGATGATCCTGTTGTGTTAACTCTACTAATCTATACTATAGAGTAAAATTGGCAAATGGTAATGTTATGTTTCAATGATTTTGAAATAATGGAATTGCACATGGGGATGGGAATCCTGCTGGACACCAAAGCCTTGATAGATGTATCCATGGAGACATCAATCTCTCTTTGGCCTGGCTGACTGCAGGGAAAGGAGTGTTCTTTTTTTTTTCCTCTTTTTTTAGTTATCCGCTTGGTATACCAAGCGGATAACTCCTTGTTATTGTATGAGATCAATATTTTTTTTCTGTATTATTAGTTATCCGCTTGGTAGAGCGGATAACTCCTTGTTACTGTATGGGATCAAAATTTTTTTTCTGTATTATTCTTGGATCCTTCCTTCCTTTTTGTGAGTCGCGTTTCTCTAAAATGTGTAAACATAACATTTCATAACTTTGACAACATATGGGCATTTACGTGAAGTTGTGCACCTCCTATTTTTGAATGACGTCATAGTTGCGCAACGTGACTTATGCGCAATTTTATGAATTTCAATGATTGATTATAGATTAAAAACCAAAAGTCATTTAGTATTGACACTTTGACAAAATTTAAGTCATATCAGGGGCAAACTTTCTACGGATTAAAAATGGCATGTTTCACAAGAAGTTACGCGCGCACGCGCATTTAAAATTTCAAAATGCGCACAATTAATTTCTAATCAACTTTTTACGCGTTTCTTGTCATTTTGAGCATGTCAAAAATTCCCACGGGCGCGCAATTTTTTACGCGCGCGGTGCGCACATAACGTTAAAAACATATTTTTTTCTCTTGAATTATATTTTTCAAGCCTTTCCTAGTGATTTTGAAAACAATTTAGACCTTTTCCAGTTTAAATAACGCCATACGAACACGTTGAATTAGACAATTCGTGCGCGTTTTTTATGAAAAAGCTTAAAAAATCGTCAAAATTATGTCTTTTTTTAAACAGTCATAGTTTCTAAAGTAAACCGTTAACCGTTTATTTTTATTACAAAATCTAGAAGTTGATGAGTTGTAGATATCGGATCATGCATCAATAAGGCTAAAAAAACATTGTGACGTCATCGTATGGCCACACGAATGTAAAATATAGGATTTTTGTCTCTTTCGTTATTGCTCATCACATTCAATGGAGCGCATCGCGCTTATCTGTATTCCTTTTTCTCCTACATTTATATATTGTGTAGGTCAATCAACTTTCTTTAGCATGAGATAAAAATATTTTAATTTTTATGACGTCATCATGCCTAAAAATTTTAATTACGTGGGTCATTAATTTCATCTTTACAGTAAATTTTAATCTGTAATAGCTCGTAAGAATAAAATGTGATAATCACGATTAAAACGTTTTCTGGAAGCTATTGGATTGTAGATACGAATTCATGTAAACATTTTGCCAATCGGATGTTGTGACGTCATCATATGGCCAGTTGAATAAAAAAAGTCGTATTTTCATATTTTGCGTAATAGTTCATCACATTTAAAAGTGTGCGCATCTATATTTTACGTATTCAAATTTCTTCTACACGTTAATATGTTGTTCCTGAGATAATTTCCTTCTGAAATTGCTATCTAAGTGTTTCATTTTGATACCGTCGCCATGTTAAAAATTGGAATAAATGGCGGGTCCCGTAATTTCACCTATTCTACACTGTATGTAATATGTATACAGCTTATACTGTTTGCATGTATATACTATATGACACAAAATTCAGCACTAACAGCATATCATATTCTTCAGTTCTTGTCATAATGCCATAATCTTTATCTGTGTGCAATATTCCAACGTATGACGTGCACGTGGCGTTTGTCGTGGTGCGGATAACTAACTCGTCAAAGTGACGAGTTTCATGTCTAGTGCATTAATTAAGTGCATTCTTAAGTTAATTTAGCACAGGAATGGTCATTTAAGAATTATGGTTTTATGGAGTTAAGAGAAAATTTTAGAATTGGTTTGGTCGATGTACTCGATATGCTAATTGAATTTTAATTATTTTAACCTTTGACCCATTCTTAAGTGGATTTGGCCCCAGATTTCAAACTTAAGAATGATGAATCCCTAATCAGTATGTTCATAAGTATAGGCCTATGTCATGTGAATTTCGTTGATGTACTCAAAATGCTAATTAAATGTCTAATTAGCACTAATTAAGTGCGTTCTTAAGGTAATTTAGCACAGGATTGGTCACTTAAGAATTATGGATCTTGGTTCCTGATAGGTCAGAGAACATTTTAGAACTGGTTTGGTTGATGTACTCGATATGCTAATTAAATTTGAATTTTAATTAATTTAACCTTTGACCCATTCTTAAGTGGATTTGGCCCCGGATTTCAAATTTAAGAATGATGAATCCTTAATCAGTATGTTCATAAGTATATGTCATGTGAATTTCGTTGATGTACTCAAAATGCTAATTAAATGTCTAATTAGCACTAATTAAGTGCGTTCTTAAGTTAATTTAGCACAGGAATGGTCACTTAAGAATTATGGATCTTGATTCCTGATAGTTAAAAGAACATTTTAGAATTGGTTTGATCGATGTACTCGATATGCTAATTAAATTCAATTTTAGGGGTGATTTGAGTGGCTCCCCCCTAAAATTGAACAGGACCCGTCACTTAAGAATTGCCATTTTTTGGTCCCATAGACCATATCTACACACTCCACACCTCAAACCTTTTGTACTCAAATTGCTAATTAAAACCTTCTGGGCTCCCAGACTAATTTCTTTATAATATATTTAGACAAGACTAGTGTTAAACACCTTATAAAATGTTGGCCTGAAAAGTGAACTAAATAAGTATATATCGACCACTATTATCAGTAAAGTGAAGTTTATTGAATACTCTATACTTCAACATAACATAACATGACGACGTTTCAACCCAACCTGCGACAACACACCACGCTGTCCAAAAACCAGGTAAGTAAGCGAGTCATATGGCCGAGCGGTTAAGGCAGGGGCGCCGTTTACCGTACCTAAAGAGCCAACAACAACATCGGCAAGGGTTCGAGGCCGACTCGCTCCTAGTTCTGGTGGTGGAACAAGTCTTCTCGGATAAGGACTATAAACCGTAGGTCCAGTGTACACAGTTATAACCTGTGTGTACTTTAAAGAACCCAGTTCATTATTCGAAGAAGAGTAGGGGGTTACCCCGGTGAACTGGTTCACACAATAGCCCCTGTATCAGGGGGATTACCACCTATCTGATAGGACAGTGATTAATTCACTATTGGTAATCCTTGGCCACATTGCCTAAAGACATAAAATAAAATAAAAAAATAAGTATGGTACGCCAATCGCGTACAACATCAATAGTTATTAAAAATATCAATCTCATCAAGACATTTTGCGAAATAAATAGTAGTAGTTTTTAATGAATATAAATTACAATGGAATACTTACAATAATATATAATTACAAAGGATAATATAATTACAAAGGAATACATTAAAACTGCTATAAAGAAAGCAAAAAATATTCCTCGATTTCAGACACTGACGTACAAACCACGTCAGCCAAATTTGACCAGAGTGCCATTGGTCACAACCCATCACCCTAGGTTGCCTCCATTACGGGCTATTATTGAGAAACATAGTACACAGAACGACTGTTTTTCCGGAACCATCCATTATTGCATTTCGTAGACCTCCCAACCTTCGTGACATATTAGTAAGATCCAAATTTAAGAGTGAAATTAACTCTCATGACAGCCAAAATTTGGCCAGTCACCTTTGCGGCAAATCTTGCAAAACTTTTTCATTGGTTGACTCTACTGAAAAAAATTTTAACAGTAACCAAACTGGCCGCATTTTTCGGATAAGACAATCAATTAATTGTCTAGCCAAAAACGTCATTTATCTCATATACTGTAATATTTGTGGTAATCAGTACGTCGGTGAAACAAAAACACTCTCCGTATGAAAATGACACAACACAGATCAGCTATCAAAACATTAAAGCTTGATCAACCTGTAGCCGAACATTTTAATTCAGCAGGTCACTCGATTGCAAATTTCAGAGTTATTGCAATAGACCACAAGACCAAAACCACTGGGAATTACTACTTAAAACCACAAAACCCTTTGGACTTAACATTAGGAACATCTCCCAGATCGGTAAAATAACTCCATTGACTACCCAAATTTAAGTTTCAATATTAACCACCATTTAAGCTAAGCTGTTTTTTTAGTTTTATTCCAAAATTGTTTATACCTACGAAGCTATCTTCTTTATTTTCTACCCATACTATCTCCACCCTCTATTCACCAGCCTGTGCCTCTTTTGTTTTATTTCTTTTATTCCTATTCACTCGGCCAGCACTTGCCTGTTATAGGCCTATCTATCCATATATCTATTTTTTACAAGTATCTTCACTTGCACTGGTGAAGGGATAGTGTTGCCCAAAAGCTCTGCTAACTTTTCTGGCTGTTTTACTTTATCGTGAATAATTTAGCTTTTCACTTTTTTTTGTATCTCCATTGAGATCCAGCCACTGATACCCACAGCATTGTCATTTTTTCAGTAATATATAATATAATATATATATATATATCATATAAATCCACAGGCAAAAAAATAAGCGAAAAGCTAAATCAAAAAATATATTATTATATACGGTATATATACAAGCCCATTCATTTCTACACGTTATGTAACTTATAATTAGTCCACGCTCTTTTTACTGTTGCTAACATCGACAAGATTTACACTCTCTTTATTTTACAATGTTGCTTCTCGTGGTTCTTTCAGTTTTGCTATAAGCGATTTCAGTTGGTCATTGTCGGAGTCTTGTAGTTTATGTACATCACTTGGATTGCCTAGATTCTTTTCCGTGTTTAATATTAAATAGGCTCGGCGAGGTGTCCCCTAAAATGATAATAGCGCAATTTTATACAAGAATTTATAATACATAGTAGGCCTATATGTATAAGCGGCTACAGTAGATAAACATTGATTATTGCAAAAACTGTCATGACTCAAGTGATTAAATGGATAACTTTGTTAACATATTTCAGAGTTGCATGTGTTTATACAATTAGCATTATGTATGCAAGATTGCTACCTACCGCCTGCACTAAAATATAATGTTCGTTGACCAAACCATGCGACAGCCCATTTTTATGTACGAATGATACAGCCTTAGTAAGATCATCCTCAAATGCGTTTATATCATCTTCGGTTAGATGTTTTTCGGAACTATTCAGGTATTGAGACAGTAGAAATGGTCTTTTTGAGATAATACTGATCATTGGGAGAACATGGTATCTGTCTATCTCTCGAAGCACCATTTTTGTAAATCGATCTTGCTTATCTATTTTTTTTTTTAAAAGAGGTAACTTTTTAAAATATTTATAATTTTAAGAATTTTAGTTTATCTTTTTAAACTAAATATTTACATAATTTTACTAGGGTTGGACAAACTGAATAAAAAGTGGAGATCAAAAAAAAAAACTAGTGAGAAAATTAAAAGATTGAAACGGACCTTTAACGTAATGTCAAAGATTGGGGAAATAATATAGGCCTAATATTTAGATGCGTTTTGTAGACCACAGGATATTAAAATATTGTAGGCCTATTATATAAAATGGATAAATTGCACGATTACAATTTAGCTTCATTAGAATACAATGTAACAATTAAAACAGTTTATTTATAAAAATGAAATAATTACTTTTAATTTTACTGGAAAATATTAACGAGCATGCAAGTTTATAAAATTAAGTTCATCGGACTTTGTGGTGATGGCAATGAATGGCCCAGAACATTGTAATTTTTATTTATTATTTATTATAGAATTATTGGCAATAAATAGATAGCAACAGGACATCATCGCCAACCAATTTATATGTATTTATCAAGGTAAATCAGACCTCATTTTTATACATATTATTTAAAATAAATCCTGTTTATATATTTCACATTATTTGAGCGCTCTCATTAAATAAACTAAATGGATCAATAATCATGATTTAAAAAAATACCATTTTTAGATGTCATTTTTAGAGATTCCCCTTCATTGATTATTTGTCTGACAGTATTTCCTAATTTCAAAAATAAAATATATATTTAGTTAAATATTGAATTTATTTATATATAATGTATATAATGTATAAAATACGTAGATGTTTGATACTGACATCTCAAATATGGTATTTTACTACAGTAGTGCAAACACGAGCAATGCATAACCGTTATCTCTCCAGCCTTCTCGTGTATTTCAGTATTTTATTGGTACTTAGAGTCAGTGGCACACACCTTTCAGTGGTGCGTCCATACAAATATAAACAACAACATATAAAAGGTAAATGATGATAAAACTTACATAATTTACTTACATTGAAACAAAAAAAAAAACAAACAAAAAACAAACAAAAATAAAAAAAACAAATGTACAGTAGTAATTGTACACTTGAACATCGTGTATATTTGTACTTGTATGTTTTATACAAAATTACTTACGTGATATTTCGGAACAGGAATTTCTTGATTTTCTATTCCGGAACTTAATGGTAGATAACGTATATATGTAAGGATTTAACGAAGAATTTAACGGCAAGACAAAAACAGCAGTCCACGCATACACAGTTCCCGGAATGCTGACAGTACCAGATAGTGCCAGTATGCCCATTGTGACTATTGGTACCCAGCAGAAGAAGTCTGTAGATATGATTAACGCCATCTTGACTGCAAGTTTCTTTTCAGCCGATACGGCTTTGGTCGTTTTTGAAGCTACTGTTTTTGCAGATTGTTTAAATTTGAAATAAATCATTGTGTAGCAGAATAGTATAGCTAAGAAGCAAAACAGATTCAGTACAATAAAAATTAACACTGAATAGAGCCATCCATCGGGCTTGTCGCTTGTTAGTGGTATTGCTAAGCACACACTTGATCGACCATAGAAGTCCGAGGCAAATGTTGAAGTCACTAACGGATATCCAGCCAATGTTAACAGGAATATCCATTGCGAAAGAATGATAACTTTTACCGAAAATGGTCCTAGATGAAATTTACTAAAAGGATATTGTATACAGATAAATCGATCCATACTTATTGTTGTGAGTGTCAAGACGGATAACTCACTTGAAACAACCGAAAGAAATCCTGCCAGATGACAAATAAAACTGTCTTTCCATTCTTTAGCATGTAGCACGTACACATCACGATAATACATGTCGGCACTGGCTATAATTATCATGTACGTCCCGATTAAAAGGTCAGAAATTGCTAGATTCAATATCAAACTACCCTGGACCTTGTTACGTTCTTTCTGATGGCACCGCCATGCTATTACAAACACGTTTCCTACGAAAGCCCCGATACCAAGAAGCCACATAAAAACGCGTAACACATGGTTTCGCATTAAATCGTCACATGATGAAAATTCGTCTTCTTCTGGCTCACACCTGGATATTTCGCCAATAAGACAACAGAACAAGAAGTCATCTGATATTCTATAAAATTGTACAACCATAGTAGTTTAGTGTGCATAATAAAATTACCTTATACCCTTTCCCATGGATTTGGCTACACGAATTATAAACCCTTACAATTTGTAATATCGTAGTCATATTCGTGGTCAATCGTGGACCATCGTAGGTCGCAGCGGCACCGTATCTCAGTATTGTCGTGTCGTGACTTCTTATTCACTCGTTATTATTCGCGGTGGAATTCGACATGACTCCTCCAAGCCGAAGATATTAGCAAAGAAATGTAATCATTACATGTAATTTATTATGATTGGCCACTCAGCCTAGTTAGGACTCGGCTGGGCTCAAGCTAGGCTTAAGAAAGATGATTCAAGTGAGCTATAGAGAGCAGGAGAATTATTTGGGTATTAATGATAGTGTCGCATACAAGATCCTCAAATAACTTCACAGATGATCAAAACGATTGACATCGGGCAAAAATTGTATTAATGCGTAATGACTTCGTAGTACAGTCTTAAAAATTTGTAATAATTCGTAACAATATTGTATCTCCATCGTGCGACCGTCGTAGTTTCAGTACGAATGAATACGATTTTTGTAAAATCGTGTTCATTCGTAGACAAACTCGTGAATGTGGGAAATGGGAATTTACTAAATAAAAGTATCTATGTTGAATTTAACATAATAAATTATAATCTTTAACAATTCATTTATTTAGGTCTACTTACAAAGTTTCCAAACCATCCAGTCCTTGAAATACGTCTTCCCCAAACTTACTTAAGTTTTCATTCTTAGATATGTCCCTATAAGAAGAAGCAATACTTTACATTGTTGAATTTGATACTCTGAAAGTTACATTGAGAAAAATACCATGATGGCCTATATATCGTGAAACCTTTCACTAGATTTTTTCTTGGAAAATTAATTGGAATTCTTGAATTATCCGCTAAATAGTAATTGTGTACATCATGGTATATTTTGAAAGCATTTATCATAGTATAGTAAGACATTTTTAAAACTACATGCATTGAATTACTTATATCTTATAGTATCAGCAAGTGACCTCGGGGGTTAGATCTATAATGATAAACCTAATTTTATTTGGAAATATATGTCACAAATTTAAAGTTTTATACCGTTGTACCGTATGAGGGGGTCATAATATAAAGTGTGTGCGGGGATGACGCGAAGTGAAAACAAGGAGTAAGCAGTAAGCTGAGTGTGGCGCTACTTGATTGGGTGTGGACAACTGCTAAGCGGAAAAATAACGGGAAAAGTAATTAACTCCCTGACTTATAGGGTTTTCTCAATTGAGTTGTTCAGGATTGAAGAACAGTTTGACTAATGAAATAATCAAAAACACTTGTGAAACCAGAACACTTGTGAGTACAAAAGAGCATATTTTGTGACGTGATAGATAGCTAATAAATGATATTGAAATTGAATGGGACTTTACTATTGTAAAGTATAACGATGATGCAAATACAGTGTAGGGGAATTAGGGTAGAGTATCTAGGATAGAAGGTAGTCTTGTGGAGTATGTAAGATAATTGAAGGTCATGATAAATTCAATCTCTTGAAGTATAGTAAAGTGAACTTGTAATATATTTGTATTTATTCGTTTATTGTTACCGGTTATTTATTTGCTAGATAGTATTGGATGGTTAAATGGGAAACTTTGTTGGAATGCGCGAGTTATAAATGAAAAAAAGAAACATTTTTTATTAAAGTAACGATAGAATTTGTAATTATTTTTCTGTACGATTAAATTAAATTGGCGAGGTTTTGTGACAAAGTACCTAAGTGAGAGATATTAAGGCGGAAGTGTTATGAAGTAACCGATCTAATGTTGGTAATTGAAACTTGAATTTGAGCACAATGTAGGTCTATTTAAATTAAACCACACACTATTAACAATAAAAGATAGTATTGTAGGCTAGTAACGTAGGATAAGTTGCAAAAGGGAAATAATTATGAGGGGCGCAATACTAGTGAGACAACTGAAAGTGACTAGTTTAGGAGTTTGTGTAAAACACATGAATATGCTAATATGAGACAGATATGGAAGAATGCCGCTGTACCATACTCAGTACACGTTCCGAAAAGTATCTGAGACAGCTATGGAAGTAACCGAGACAGAATTGTTTACACAAGTTTTTGCATTTTGTTTGTCTAGCTCAGAATTATGCATAGGCCTATGCCTACTTTATTAGATAGATATAGTTATTATTAAACAACTTACAATTCAGTGGTTTGGTTCAAACTATTGAATGTCCCGGATGCAATTGTCTCCAAACTACTGTTTCTCAATGACCTTAAAATACAAAGCACATGTTCGTGAAAACTATCTTGGTTTAATAAAAGTGTTATATAATACAAAAGAATATAATTATGTCACAAGAATTGATAATTATAATAATAATCGTTACGTGTTTAGAAGAGAATCAATATAATAGGGACCAGGGGCGGTAACACCTCTAGATGGTCGGAAATGGCACTCTCACGTTATTAGACATGTATTAACAATTGATATTTTAAATTTGAAAACTGAGGTACTAGCCTATTAAAGGGTAACACCTTCCCCATAGGCCTATTTTTAGTAAAAGCGTCACAACAGGGCGATTCGCGCAAGTCAGCGTTTGCACATGGCGGAAAAGGTGCTTGTCCAGGGCCGGGCCGTCGACAGGACCTATGGCGAAGCCAACTTTGTTAAATGACGCCCCAGATTAAATTAAATATATAAATATAAATAGGTATTGATACAGTTGGGTAGGTGGCCTAGAAAAAAATCGGTTGCTATAATGTATACTACAGTACACAGTTACCTCAGTTAGTGTACTAGCCTATATTATTACAGTATTAACATATCCTCTATGATGATAATCTGTAGGTAACCACGGCGTTCCATTTTTGACGTGACGTATATACACTTTTATTTATGCTTACTGACTGCCAGCGATCTAACCAATAGGTAGGTCTACGGGCGGTTGTATGGCGGTGTCCTTCGTACGAATCATTCGTGCCCCGAGTATGGGTACGATACACGCGTCAATATCATGCTACATCCAGGGACCAAAATGCGTGTATTTTTCAGGTGAAAATAGGCAATTCATTTCGCAATTCTTAAAATTTACAGAGAGCAATGGTGACCTCTAATAAACAGTAAATTAGCACGGCGCTGAAACAATATGTTTTAATCAAAAGTGAAAGTACTATACTCTTTTTTTACGCTTTGTTTCCAAGTTTTTTTCCCTTATGGTAGGATAATTTTTTGTTCTCCAGATTTATAGGGGCGTGCGGAGGGTACGCCATCCCCCCCCCCCCCCCCCCTCTGGATCCGCCACTGTAGGGACTTTACGAAACATGGCGGTTAGGGGAGGACGACGAATATCCTGTGTTCTCTAGAGCGTAAAATCATAATCAATATAGCCGTTTTTTAGTTATGCACCCTTGCGCGACGACCGGTAGTCTCTCTCCCTCTCCTGTCTCGTGGCGCATGGCCCTTCTTCATCGCTTGGCTCTGGTGATACAGCATAGGCCTTCCTAGCTAGGGTCCTCGCATTCAAACGCCGCTTTTAACACAGCCATTTTAACCAAATAAAAATGTCATTTCATTAAACAATTAAATTAGAAGTTCAAATATTATTTAGAGTTTTGAAAATGTCACGTTTAAGTGTAATTTGAACTGCATATTTAAGGTTATATATACATTATTTCTAGTCGTTCTCCGGCAATGGCATCCTCAATCGCCAATGCCAAGCTCGCATGAAAAATCGCTTTTATTGCTTAATAGGGTGTCCGGCGATTTTGTTTTCGTACATAAGTTGGGGACCCCATGTGAAAGATAGCCGAACTACTTCCTAAATATAACTAAACCTAAGTTAACCCTCTAAATAATCTCTCTCTCACTATAAAGTAAAAGAAGTAGCTCATGGGAGTCAAACCTCAAAAGTCCATAGTATTATCCACTAGACTACACAGACGGCTCGACAGAAATCGTTTGCATTAGCGAATTGTAGTTAGCTCAATTCCTTATGGATATGGCTAATGAATATTCCAGTTTAGTTTGTGACGTTTCACGAGGGGTCCCCAACCAAAGAAATATCCGGCAATTTTGTTTTCGTAAATAAGTTGGGGACCCTATGTGAAAGATAGCCGAACTACTTCCTAAATATAACTAAACCTAAGTTAACCCTCTCACTAAAAAGTCTACAGCTTCGTTGACATAAACAGAATTAGTCGCGGTCCTTAATTTCATGGACAAAAGAGCTATTTGGTTCATGTTGATAAATTGTGGTTTTATTCGTCACATTTAAGCTTCGGGAGCTTTGTCAGGGCATCCGTTGCAGGCGTCAACAGAAGCCCATATCAACCGCAGTTACCAGTCTTGCTGTCCTCATTGAACAGGTGGTTCGTAGCAAATAAACAGATAAGTATTAATGATAATGATAGTTTTGAAACTAAGCTTGTAATTATCTGTGTATGAAGCACCAGCCGGCGAACAGCGAGCCTGATTGGCCCCGCTCAAATTTATCTCGCGAACCAATCATTGTCGGAGACGATCAGTCACATTGTAGCTTTTTAGTCGCGTAGAAGCGACTCTATAGTTCACTATGTCGGTCTGTCCGTCTGTCTGTCGGTCCGGTATCACTATGCATTGTAGCACGCGACTTAATGGCTGTTGGCCTTGTTTAATTAGCAAACGCAAAATAATGCACAAGTTTCTAGATTTACTCCACAAATTTGAAACCCTGATTGCAAGGCGGGTTTGTAGAAATGATTAGGTTTGTCCGGCTGATTCTATTGAGTGGCCGTCCGATCCGTTCGGCTATCTGCAATTTCGCCGACGCCGAATTCCGTCCACTTTTGGCAAAAGTTGCTCATTACAGTGAATAGAAATATGGGTCTTCTTTGGCACAAACAATATTCCAATAGACCAAGTAGGTACCAAGTTACGCAAAGTCTTAACTTTGACCATATTGACCCTTTAGCCCCTGTACTGACCAAGAATTCCAATTTTTTTCGGCCAATAGCAAAAAAATGATTTGTATTGATATAAGGAAGCAAAATACATTGTTGGCATAGTTTGCTAGAGGGTGCAGGTGAACCCTTTCTGGCTCCCCAACTTAACCGTTCATATACAGTACATGAATCTAGTTCTCTACTTAATTTACTAGCTAATATCGAATCGCTTGGGGCCCCAAGAAAACTCGAAAACTCAGATATAAGATATATCTAACTTTTCTAGATCTAGAAAACTCAGATATCAAGATCTGAGTTTTCTAGTTCCAGAATGGAACTAGAAAACCCAGATTGTCAATGGATCGTTCCTTTATTAATTAGAGGGTAGCTTAATTGTTTGTAATACTACAGTATTATTCGATTTCTTAGTAATAATAATTATTATTGTAACTTGTAGTAGCGGCTACGACTTAAATCATAAAGAAAATGTAAAAATGTAGGCTTAGCATTTAGGCCTAGCTAAGCAAACTCAATTCAAGGCTCAACGTGTGGGCGCTATCGTGAAGAGTAGGCCTGGCCCTACTATGCTAGAAGTGGTCAACTCGTACCCAAAATAACTCGTAGGCATACCTATTCCCAACTTGGCTAACTCGTACCTCAACCAACTCGTACCCACACCAACTCGTACATACCTAATTTTTAAGCTTACATTTTAACGGTAACGTGCACTGTATTTTCTTTATGATTTAAACTGGAATGATCCAAATGACCAATCATTTGAAGATCTGAATTTGTTTTATTGACATGCAAGAACAAAGATATCGATAATAACGAATGGCAAAAGAGAGCACAATCAAAATCATCTCTGACACAATATACATTGTACAAGAATAAACCAATACTAGAACCATACCTTCTTTATATATGATTTTAAAAGAAGTTGTTTGAAATTTAAGGCGAGATCGAACTCTCTAAACCTTGAAGGTAGGAAACAGTCATGGTCACCCACGAATACGGATGTGTGTGCACTCTGCAATAATGGCACTGAAACTATCGCACACTTTATTTTAGAATGTAATACATCTATATATAAATTTACGTAAGGGCAAAATTTGGTAAATCGCGCGTTATTTCTAGAATGTTTACTCGATGGTATGTAAAGTTGGTTCGTACTTTCGGTACTGATTTTAACCACCTGATGTAACCCTGTTTACTAATTAAATTGAGTTAGATAATTAGTTATTGACAATTAAAGCGAATTTAGGTTCAACGATTTGCCCCAAATAGGGGTGTTTCCCGATCGTGGTATACACTGTCTAGTGGATGTTAATACGAGGATGCTTCGCATTTTCCTATCTCCTCCTACGATAATTGTTTTTAATAGCTGAAAACCGGTTGAACAGCTTGGGTACAGCATTAAAATGTTGAAGATGTTAAAAAATTTAAAAAAT
The DNA here is from genome assembly GCF_963402885.1 of Antedon bifida. Lineage (NCBI taxonomy): Eukaryota > Metazoa > Echinodermata > Crinoidea > Comatulida > Antedonidae > Antedon > Antedon bifida. The sequence continues at coordinate 15,598,849 of NC_136232.1, read as the reverse complement.
ACTATTTTGATAGATTTAATATACATTTATACAAATGTATTGATTTGCGGTGAATGGAACATTCCAAATTATTTGGTTTAACCATGGACGTATACTTCCATGGTTTAACACAAGTAGGTAAATTTATGGGCTCTTGGAGAATAAACATAAATAGTATTGTAATGCTATACAATACTGTAAATAGGTATTTAACCACTTTTGATCGCCATTTGAATCGCAAATTTCTTATTGTGAGTGTTGGTACTGTTAGATATAAAAAAAAAACAAAATACAAAAAAACTTTATTACTGTGAGTGTGGGTAGCCGCTACTGTTAGATTATAAACACATAATATACAAATAAACTTTATTACTGACGGTTGCTTCTCAATGTTTGTATTAAATACAAATATAAACGTCGTAGTGTATCGCTACATGTACTTTACTATTTCAATCGACAGTGACAGTTTTAACAAAGTATTAAATCACTAATGTTTTACTGTATTTAGTGGTATATTATTTATAGGCGTATCAATTATGAAAACAATATTTCGTTACTGGGTGGATAAAGAATATATTAAAAAATTGTTCCTCTTTGTACCTATCCTCTTTCCCTTCCCTCAACTCTAATGTTACATAATTAAACACAAATTGGGTTTGTTTAAATAATAGTACTAGTATTACAATTAAGTCTAATATTTCGGACGTACGGAAATGAAGATAAACAGGAGATTAGAGAGAAACACAAAACTATACGCAAAATTATGATTTTTTGGCCGGCAAAACAATCATTATACAAATCGACGACCCACATATGACGGAATTTCCCGAACATACGGTGTGTTTGCTTCCTTGACGCACCACAAGCAACTAGGAATCAGAAATTCATTCTACGCATGGTCAGAAACATATCTACAAACAAATACGTGCTGACCACCGATACAAATGTGCGCAGAATCTGGCGGTTGAATTATTTTCAATGCAGTCTGCCAATTTACAAATATTCTCTTCCAGTCCTAGACTTCTATAACGCTATATGGATATTGAATACGATGAAATAGGATAACAGATATAAGAAGTTTCTTCCCAAATGTAAGAAACATATCATCTCTTCTCGCCTTAGTCTGAACCGAGAATGAGACGTAAAGCTCTTTTCTGAATTAACTCAATACTCTTATGCCAGGCACAACAAGCATACTCTAAACACGGCCTAATAAATGTGGTATAAACACATACCAAGTCATCTAAAGGAGCATTGAATTTACGCAAAATATACAGAATTAAAATATGTTTCAAGTACCCAGTCCACAATAAAAGTCTCAAATACCATATCAAAGATTGGTGTGAGTGAGATCGGTCTAAAATCATCCTTCGATTTTCCATTTATTACTTAAGGAACCGGTATCACGTTTCCAAATTATTCGAAAATCGCCTTGATCTAAATCAGCGTTATATATGTTGGCAAGGGGCGGTGACAACTCAACTTCAACTCATTGATTAGTCGGATGGGCAAATCATCATGGTGTCCTGTTTTGCCGATCTGTGGAGAGTTGAGCAACTTCAGAACTTGACCAGAAAAGATACACGGAGGACTAGAAGCTGGCATAAATGCTGCCAGTTGGTTCCTGTCCAAAGGAGGTAACACACAACACACTTTAGAAAAGTGATTGTTGATAACTTCCATACTCTCTTTGGAAGACAAACCAGGAAAGGAGGAGGAAGGTCGAGATCTAAGATTGCATATATTCTTGATACTCTTATGCCATGTCGATGGATTGTTCGTTCGTAGATCTTTAATATAATTTCGATAAAAAGCTTCCTTCGCTTTCAGTATACATTTTTTAGCTGAATTCCTCAGTTCGCGCCATTAAACTGCAGCACCAGCTTCAAGAATCTCATTACGTCTATCCAAAATTCGCTTGACGTTATGAGTCATCCATGGTTTATCGGTAATTTTCTTCCGGAAAATTATTCAGGAAGACTTCTTTGATGAAAATTAGATGCCTTGTCATTACAGTCAGATTCACCAACATACGTGACAATCCACTGACCAAACCTATTATCCGACGATAACTTGAAATTGAGAGGTCTAGAGATGCTGGTATAGCGAGTCGCTTGTTTCAAAGTATAACGCGGTTCTAGAATTATGGACACATGGTCCCATAGATGCCATGCGTTTTGGTGGTTCGCAGTAAAGTTCTGCAAAATTTATAAAAATCTTATCGAAATTGACACTAGTGTTCTAACCCTTCTGAAAAAATTACATACATGTTTCATGTTAGTCAACATTGTAATTTCAGACATAACAATAATTTTTCCCTATTATACATGGGAAAATCTTTGGAACAGCTAATGCAAAAAAATAAATAAATAAAAACGTTATAATATAGGCCTATATGTTGCTTATGTTTGTGAAATATTTTTTTACATCCAATGTACATTACATATAACCTTTAGAATCATCAAGAACAGTTGTTACCTTACTTTAATCATGGAGTTATAAACTCCATACTTTAATTGTGGTCCACATTAAATGTTTATTATTTATGTTATACTTCTTAAAATGACCTCGTACACATTTTGATTAATATTTATTGGTGCGAAATCATGACAATTATTAATTCATGTGTTTTTAATTAGTTCATTTATAATTAAAAGCTGAATTTCAGGAAATATCATTCTCCAATTTCCAGTGTTTACTGTATCACATGTATGTAACTGATATGATGCTTAATTGATGTGATCCAAGATCCTATGTTTGATGTTAAAAGACTTCGTATGAAGATAGATTTTCTGTTCATACCACCGCCTATTTTTAAAGTTAAAAAACCCCTCGTATCCAAAAAAAACAAAAATCCCTCTAGGAAAGGAAAAACGACGATGGTCAATAAAGAAGATGGTGAGTTAAAAAAAACAAAATCTAGCCTAACGCTACAGCATTACATTGCGAGACCCAGGCCCATTCAACCATCCGACCGACTTTCAATGAACCAATATCATAACACATTAGTATTTTATCAAAAGCCATAGGGGGAGATATATAGGCGTAGATAGTCTAGAGATTATATCTTCGACTAGGCAGCCAGTATGTATATTACATGTTAAAATATCTGAAGTAGACGAACGAACAACTCAACAACAACATCGAGAGAAAAAGAGTACTGTTGTAACTCCGATCTGCACTGCGAACGTGCATGACAAAATGTGTTTTGCAAGTATGACGTCATGATGTCACGCATGCATCATAAATATTCATGATATATGCACGCCCTCTATATGATATAATAATAATAATTTATTTGGAAGCTACACATTTAAAACAGTGACACACTTCTTGAATGAAGGTGCGTCCAGAGTAAATAAAATAAAAGTTAGAGAGAAAAAAATGATTTAACAATAGGCCTATTTCCAAGGAAACTTAAACTAAATTATGTACAAGATATATAAAATAACATTAACAAAAGTAATACAGGATTTAAAAAACAAAGAACTAATAATTTTAATTGTTGATTTCCTTTCTCTTTTTCCATGCCCGTTTGGTGAAACAAAATCTATCGAATGCAACTTCAATATTTGTAGGAAGATCAAGTACAGACGAACCAAGAGCATACTTTAATGTTGGTCTATTGTTCCATTATTAAATTGGTTCCAAACATCAATTGTATTTGATAGATTTTATGCTTGAGCATTGCCAATTCCTCCAGTCTAATATTCTGGAGCACAGGACATGAAAAAAGGGAATGTCTAAGATCTTCAGTGGATTTAGAGTTACATAGGATACATAGACCGTCTTTATTGCTTTTATCTGACCAGCTTGAACTATGTCTGTTTAATGGTAACGTATCATAGATCGCAATTTAAATTGTATGTGCGCTATGCGCTTTCGAAGTCTAATGGCTCACGTAAATATTTTTCTGGGCAGAGGGTTTCTTTAATAACTTGATCTAAAAGTGAAGATTTTAATGCAAGATCACTCCTCCAATCAATACAATCACGTTCTTTAATCTTAGACAACATAAGTTGTCTAATCCACATTTAGAAAAGTATTGTGTAGGCCTAAGCAATTAAACATTTTAAAACGAAAATCATTCTGATTTGATTAAGTTGAAGCAAAGCATTAAGCAAAACCTTTGGCCAACGATGTGATTCCATGTGTACGATTCAATTAACATATTTTATACGCAAGCTATCGTGTGCGACAGTTATTGCCATGTATGGATATATCTAGCCAGTTGCAATTGTAAATTTTTCTAATTTATCAATATCAACTATATTTAACAAATACCAAACAACTGATCGGACGGATCAGCTGTTTGGTGTTAAATTACAGGTAGACCGATTGTCCTTCTACAAAATATTATACCCTGTTAAAATTTAATATTGCATTTAACGATTTGATATAAGTTATAAGCCTATTGCATTTTGTAATTACATTTTGGAACCGTGTACATTGTCATTTAGTTTCCTATAAATATGAACACCAAGGTAATTGTAAGTCTCTGCTTCAACAATAAATCTATTCCTTAGCTTCCATTTTTTATGACTGTCAATTCTTTTTCCAAAAACCAGAACATTGGATTTTTTAAAGTTAACATTTAACTTCCATTTTTTAGCAAATAATGTTGCCAGATCAAGCATTTTTGACAATTCATGTTCGTTATTGGCAACTAACACATCATCTGCCCAGAATAACCCACCTATCAAAGTGTTATTTATTTAAAAAATTTTTTTTTTATAGTGTCTGCTTAACCTAATAGGATAAAGAATAATGCAGCCTTGACAGCGCGACCGGCATAACAACAATTTTTGGCGTGTCATCCGACCTAACTTAACTTAACAAAATAGCGATCAATCTAAGGTTGAAATTTTGCCCTGTCTCGAGTGACGATGAAAATTACTAAATTTAATGATGATGCCGGCTAAAAAACACTAACAAACAAAATATGCAGTCAGATAGGCTATAGAAGTAAATACCTTCTTTAGATGTTATAAACAAACAGTTATACTGGCCTATCCTTTTTTTTATTCTTTATTTCAAGCCAACAGTGTAAAACACTAATAACAGGTTGAAAATAAAATAACTAAACTATAAAATATAAGCCAATATAAATATATACAAAAATGTAAAGATTATTTAAATAATGTCATTAATAATACATTTAAATTGAGAGAAATTACAGTTAAAGATATCTAAAGAATTATTTTTTAAAAGACATGAATTGTACAATGACGAGAGTCTACAGAAAATACCATTTTTACAAACATTGACACGAGAATATTTAACATGAAGAAAGGGTTTACTACGAAGATTACGAACAGGAACATTAAAATAAAACAACGAAACAAGATTACAATCAAACTTAGAAGTAAGACATTTATACAGGAAGTGCAAATCCTGTCTTGCTCTCCTAGATGTCGGGGAAACAATAGGAGGCAGGTTGGCTGCTGGGCCGACAAAGCGCAAGAACTTGTTATTGGTCCGATCTTGAGCTTGAGAAGCAGAGAGTGAGTTGTAAATAATTGAACAGAAATTGAAAGATGGTTGGATGAGGAATTGCGCCACATCAGCCCAAGCAGCCTATTGGCCTTTCTGACAACATGATCAACGCGTGAAATAAATGTCAGTTTACGGTCGATGAAAATGCCGAGGTCCCGATAGGAGTTTACACTTTCAAGGACTTCTTCTTGAACAGAGTAAGCGAAAATAATAGGTTTTTTCTTAAGAGAGCAAGATAGGACTTTGCATTTCTCGGACTTCAGGGAAATTTTCCAGTCGGAAACCCACGTACCGAGTCTTTCCAGACAACGGAGTCCTCAGTAGTGGTAATAATTTTGTAAATTTTGAGGTCGTCAGCGAACATAAGACAGTTGGAATTTTGAAAGAGATTTGGTATTTCATTTACAAATATATTGAACAGCAGGGAAGCAAGAATGGAACCTTGAGGCACGCCTGAGATGACTGTGAGAGAATTGGATGTGGCACCATCATTTACTACTCTCTGCAACCTACCGCCAAGATAACTTTTAAACCATGAAAACAAAGTACCATTAATGCCAAGGCCTAGGTAGGCTACCTTTCAATCTGAATCAAATATAGCCTAGCCCTACGTCCTTTCATTCAATATGAATAAATAACAGGAATCTATAGATGTTATGAAAACAAATAATGAATGTTTTAATTTATATTCGTAGGATTGTACAAACAATTGCTGTCGCCCTGTAAAAATACAATTGTTTACCTCTTGAAATTATCCATCACACTCATGAGCATTCACTAGAATCACGATTTGTGCCTCCTATGTGTCATATAGATCTATATACAGTGAAAATGAATAAATAGTGGCTAACGCCACAAAAGCACCACAGAACAATAATAAAGATTTCATACAATACTAATTGTAATTGTAATAATTATTTGTATAATACCGTATAAAGTAAAAAGAAGTTCAGTAACAGTATAAAACGATACACTGTCTGAAACATATCAGAATTAACACCAAATTGCATCGTGGTTATTCACTGTTATTTATAAAACACTTGATACTCACAAATATGTTAATCTCGTCATACCGACAAATGCGTTTTGTGGTAACTTTTTCAAGAACATATCTTCTAAGAATCTGTCAAAATATTAACCTAATTTAAAATATCACCAATGCTATTGAATCGATACAGCGATATGGTTCATTATAACAAACCATATCTGCTCATTTATTTGGCGACTATTCCAAAAACCTTGTGAATATTTCATGTAACAGCCTTGTGAAATCAGCCACCAGAGGTCACAGCCAGAGGTTCAGAATATCCAAAACCAGAACAAATATGTACAAGGGTATGTTTTTTTCATACACCATCCGTCTTTGGAACAAACTACCACAAGAGGCTGTGGAGTCAACAGCACTAGAGGGATTCAAAATGTATATCTCTTATGTTGATATAAATTATAAATTTGAAATTGTTTTAAAAAAAATTGTTTTACTCTTAATTTCATAATGGACTTGGACTATTTTTAAAGCTCATAAATTATATATTTTAAGAGTCAAACAAATTATTTTTAGGCTGTGGGAATTCATATTGTCTAATTTGCCTAAATAGTTCAATACTTGATTTATATACTCACAGATATGTAATGCTATGCAAACCTACAAATGTACCACTTTCGATTGTGTGTATTGGATTACCACTAAGGTCTCTGTTAAAGAAATATTTAAAACATTAGGCCTATACCATACTCACTATATGTTGATTAGTTTTTATAACACATATTACTTTAAATGTTGACCCAAGTTTCCTATTTTCTTTTTTTTAAAGGAAAACAAGACCCCGTCTCATTCTTTGACAAAAAAGAAAAACAATTGATCCACGTCATCTCTTTTGATCTGCTATTATTGATACAATCGCGTTGTATTTCTAATAAAATTATATTTTAGATGACAGAAAAAAATGACTTGCAAATTTGTAGAATTTCTTTTTAAAATTTAACATCAAAATTGATCGGTTTTACATTTTAACCGCGTGATGTTTGCATTAGTGAATTACGAATTTACAGATTTGCACATTTGTTTTGCAAAAACGTGGTTATTTACACATTTGAGGGCAAAATGTTTGCTCAAATGTGGTTGTTTGCACAAATGTGACTTTTTGCACCATTCACGGCTCAAAGGGCGTAATAATTTTATATGTATTAGGCCTAAACATGCAAACAAAACATTACGTATTTGGGTCTATTGTACTTACATGTTGATAAGTTGATTGAGACCAATGAACGACCCATTACGTAAATGTGTAATTCTATTTCCAGACAGACGTCTTTAGATAAAATATACATACATTTTAAATAATAATGAAAATAATATAATAATACTAATGCAACATTAAAACATGGTTTTGCTATATTTTAATATAGCCCTATACTTGTGCATTTTGTATTATCTCAAGTTGAATTTATAACACATTTTAAACTGTATAAATAAACACATTACATAATAGTACATTGTAACGTGCATTGTAAGTATGATAATGTAGTCACTGAATAGAAGAAATATTTTGTGCATATCTTAAATTAAACATGTTAATTTAAAGTTATACTTACAGTGTACGAAGATTATTTAATTGAGAGAATATTCCTGGGTTTATAATTTCCAAACCTACATTTGATAAATCACTTTGGAAAAAAAAGAATGAAATCAATACACAGTAAATTCCAGAAACTACACGGCTGTTTATTGTCTCTAGATATATACGCAAACTGGGTGATTATGCAGACATTTAGATTATTTAACAAACTAAAATTTACTAACAGGTGTAATAGTAATTTGAACTTATTAATATCTGTCAATATGACATCATTGAGTGTTGCTCCATTGATGTGGTCTGTGTTTCTCCGTTTCCTTTCATTTTGTTCTATAGCACTAAGATTCCTAAAAGATTTAATTAGAATAATAATTAATGAAAACTACTATTTTCGTAATGTCAACATTAGCAAAATAACTTCCATGCATTCTTCTCTCAACAACCTCTACACATACACATTTTCAAAATTTCGTTTAATACAAAATGTTGGGGTTTAATTACGAAAACATATAAGCTAAGTCAATTAAACTCTGAATGTCAAACTTACAAAGCCCTTGACTTCTCTGGTAGTTTAGAAGCCATATTGGAATTCCAGTATGCTCCTGCACAAGAAACGGAATATCCGACACAGTTGCACTCATCGGGACAGTCAACATCTGTATAAACAAACATATCAATATTATAAGGCCTGTTTAGGCCTATACAAGGCTATAACGAACGACGATAGATGTATGTAGGCCTACATTTTTTTTTAAAATAAATTAGAAAAGTTTAATACAAGAACTGTATAGAATAACCATTTATATGCCTACGGTCTGTGATGAAAACAATATTTTCAAAAATCTAAATTACGCCATGATTAATAAGAATAGCCTAATGGTTACGATACAACGATGTTGTTCTTACTGATCATGATGTAATTTGATTGACTTTTCATCAAAGACAATATCAATGGTTATTATTTAGTTGTAGGATGAAAACATTTGTGAATTGTTTTTTCTTTAGAGAGCATGTGAATTTATCTATTCATTGTCGTCGATATAAATGTCGTTGATATAAATGAGCCTTTAAGGTAAACATCATATATTGGTTTGGAAAAAATAAGTTATTCAAAGAGTACATGTTCTATTCGGTGTCATTCACGATATCTTGTTTTATTCACTAATATAGCAATGATTATGGGCCCTAATTAAAAAACTTTCAATATTGCTTGATACGGCTCGACTTAATCCTATTAAACTCGGATGTATAATGAATAGCCCATTAAATGAAGTATATTTACCACAATATAACTCATCGTCTCCTTGTGGGCAGTGGTTAATGTTGTCACACACATAATCTTGAGAAATACAAACACTACCTGAGCATCTGTAACTTCCTGGACATGTAAACAAATCTAAGAAATAAGATTTAACATTATATAAAGCTCTTTGATTTTGACAATCAGAATGATCGTTCATAGTTAATATGGTTGGCAACAACAAATACTGTATGCCACCTTCTATGATCTATTATTAAAATTAAGCCTATAGTTTAGTTATAGCTTAAAATTTAAGTAACATGTGATGGTAATAAGTAGCATTCAAGTTACCACAGTCATCTTCATCGCTTCCATCTGGACAGTCTTTTTTACCATTACATCGTAGCAGGTGAGGTATACAATATGATTGTGGACATTTGAATGTCATTTCTGAACATTCAAAATAATCTGTATACGTTACAAAAAAAATGTTGAAACAATTTATATAATATTAAAAGAGATTAATTTTCATTGTGAGATAAGCATTTTTTTCTAGAGATATTCGATATGAGAATTTGAATGTGAAACCCCGATATCCGAATTGTTGAGTAAGCTGGCAGGTCTGTATAAGTGCGCGCTATTTTGTCTCAACTAGGCCTATGGTATTTATTTGAATAAACGCCCAACATCCCACACCTCCCCAATAAAACATTTGGAATAATGATCACCAGCCTTAATTATTATTATTATTTATTGATATGTGGCATTGGCGGAGGCTTGCGCTCTCTGAGTGCCCTTCTAGTTTTCGTAGTACAGTGGTCATGAATACAATAAATTAATTCCATTTTTATGCACACAAATAATTATTTTAAAATGATCAGTCACAGAACATGAAATTGATGTTTAAAATAGTAGTGTTTGTAACTGGGATTACAGCAGGAAGTTGTAATTACAATTCCCTGATTATAGTAATATAATAAATAAGAATAGGCCCGTTACTCAGACATTAGGGCATCAGTAGGTTTAATATAAACTGGAAACTGCCAAGTGCAAGTGATTGCTGCGAGCAGCACAACATAACGTACATATTGATATGTACTAGACGTTGCAAAGTGTAAGCAGATTTATAGCATTATGTAGTGCACTGTCGGAAAGTTCCCTAATGTTGTGTGGAACAGCATACTAAAAGTCCCCATATTAGATCATATCTTGGTAACCGATGAGTGTAAATAAACAGTTGTAGTGTCAAAATTCTCTCCCATTATTAAAGAAATGACCCGAAATTTGGATTATCTCAATATCTTATCAACTGACCGTTGGAACTTCAAAATCGTCCCAAATTATTTAGAATGTCCAATGTTTTGTAGACAATGAACTTTCGAATCTGACAATTTAAATTGCTGTTGCTGAATATAAATAGCGCCTATTGTTTTTATTCTAAATAAGATAACGTAACACCTGGTGGCTGTTAGGAGCGGTTGACTACAAAATTTCATTAAAAAGTGGCCAAATGCCTAAAAATGGATTTTCTTTATACTTTGGTAATTATTCATACATTAGGTAAATATAACAAAACTGAAATATTTTTGGGAAAAAAAGTAATGGTTGCCATGGTAACAGATGTATGATTTCCCCCACACCCTAAAAAACGCAAATTTTACCATTTTGGCATGTGAATTTTGCCCTTAATTAGGTATGGCACCTATGAAAAACGAAAAAGAATTTGTGAATTGTTTTTGTGAAATCTTTTTGTACCAATCTTGCTCTAATGTAAAACAAACATTTACGTAAATCAATTATTGAATTTAGGAGATACCATTATTTTTCTTAGGGGTGTTTTGTTATGGTTTTCAAAGAGCTATAACTCCGATGGTAACGCTTCAAAAGCAACCATGGTGAACGGTTGCTCTTGCTGTTTCCATTAAAATTATCGTGGGTAATCATGTAATTTCGGTGTAATGTTTGATAAATGGTTGAAATTTGCATTTTCTCATGTTATTTGTAATATAGAAATATTACTAAACATACTCAAATATAGGCCTATATAGATATTAGTATCTAAAATCTACACTAGACTAATGAAAGTGGTCTATTCTGTTGGCCAGAGGAAGATTAACATAAATATTAGTATCTAAAATCTACCCTGGGTTGTTTATTAGTAATTACTTATTTTCCATAAATTCAAAATGGCTGCCATTTGAAAATCTTTTCCATAATTATCTCTTTAATAACTAAGTTTTTTGTAAAGAATATTTTAAACACATACAAACATTATCCTTAAAATTCAGAATAACTAATTTAATTTTGCCTTTGGAGTCTAGGTCAAAGGTCAATTTATTACACTATATACCATTATTTTATATCTTAAACTTGAGTATTTTGAATAAGAATGTATTAGGTACAAATATAAATGTGGCCTCAACTTTAAAATAACATTTAATCTGGGCTTTCTTCTGGAGATACAAGGTCGAAGGCTTAAATGACCCCCCACACTTTTTTTAAATTATTGAATAAGCCATTTTAATGTTACAATAGTTGTTAACTTTGACAAAAAAATTGATGGAAACGAAAAATATAAAAAAAAAAAAATCATAATTTTAAAAAAGAGTAATAAACATTGTCTGAAATTCAATGGGTTTTTATTTGATTTACTGTTTTTTATTTTTTATAAGCTAATCATTATTTTTTAAATAACCTGATTAAAACTACAAAATGACTTTTCAATGTTTGATTTTAGTATTCTTTATTTTTTGCATAAACAAAGAAAGGGACCGTAAATTATAAACGTAATATCCTTTGTAGTATCCGATTAGATCATAATTTAGATTTTCACTCCGATAAAGTATATGGTGACTGAGTTGTTTTGGCTACTGTATGATATTAAAATGACATAATCAACAACAACAATTTTTTTCAGGGGGACAATATAGGCCTATCTTGAACATTTCCGTATCTGAAACTTAACATATTATTTTTAAGATATGACTAATATATCTAAAATTCTGATATATATATATATAATATATGATAGGCCTATACTCTGATTAATTTAAGCATCGTTATGCACATGTTTATAGCTATTAATATGTACGTACACAAGTTAACAAAACACTAAGTTCTAGATTATTAAACAATTTTGGGTTGAGTTTGATAAAATATAGCCATAAGTAGGCTTACAGTTTTTCTTGCTCAAAAATGTAATTCTTTATATCAATGTATAGAGTAATGTCTACTCTCTACATTTCGGTTTTAATATTTGATTCAATTTGAATTCAGTTCAAATTTTATGACATTACTTTACAAATAACATATCCTGAAATCAGAAAAAATACAAATTTTGTGACAACATCAGTATAACAAAAATGTATTCCCCAAAGTTTTTTGCCTTTTATCCATTCACACAAGGTCCATAGAATATATATAATCAAGAACAACGCAAATCAAGTATTAGCCTACCATGGACGTTGTGAAACTTTGGCCAAAATTGGATTTGTTACCACAAGTAAAAATACCCCTATTGAAAATAAATGGTACGGTCCATTTCCATGCCCGACCAACAATTTTTAGTCGCGTGAAAGCGACTCTATAGTTCACTATGTCGGTCGGTTGGTCTGTCTGTCTGTCGGTCTGTCTGTCTGTCGGTCCGGTATCACTATGCGTTTTATCGCTTTCTGACCTTATCTTGATATCAGTTTAATCTAGCTAAGTCAATTTTTCACAGAATATTCCTTATGGCCAGAAATCGATGTGGTTATGTTTTCACGGTGCGCAATAAAAAATTACGCGGTCTACGCACGATTTAACGAAATCACGTTTGTAATCATATCTTCACAACCATGAATCACAATTAAATAAAATTTGGTACTCATAAATTTCAGGGCATAAATCATCATATGGCAATACAATTACGTGCGTAGCGCATGTAACGCATGCGTACGCGCGCTTAAAATTTTCAAAATTTATTTTCGATGAAATAAGAGTACGTTTCAGGCAATTTAAGCGTTTACAAAATTGCGCACTCTTTTTGCCCGATTTCTGTTTTCTTGACTTACTTTTCAACTCGAAATTACGTTATACGAGCACGTCAAAAGTGACAGGCTACGCACGTGTAAATTAAAAAAATATAAATGTTTTTAAACATTTCAACATTTTTAAACATGTTCAGTAATTTCGGTCAGTATAGTTCACTATGTCGGTCTGTCGGTCGGTCTGTCTGTCGGTCTGTCTGTCGGTCCGGTATCACTATGCATTGTAGCACGCGACTTGGCTGTTGGCCTTGTTTTGTAAGAATACAAGATGGATGGAAATACCATACCACAGTATCTGAGATGGGTTGAATCTCTACAACCTTTCTGAAAACCATCAACAGTCAACTCGTATATGCATCTGCTATCATTTTGCATACACGCCCCGTTATTACACTGTATATCATCATCTTGACATTTAAATAGATGGTTGTGGTATTCTAAGAAAATGAAGTTTATGTATGAGTAGGATGTGAATACGTTATTCATGTTTCAGTTTTAATTCGATTTTTAGTATATACATTTCCATAGATTATAGATACATTTACTGTACACACACTTCAAGAAAATAGAAGAGCTTTTTTTGAAAAGTTAAGTAGTCATTTATTAAATATGTCATACTATCGAGAATAAAGGAACTAATTGGATGTTTGCGTAAATATTAAACATTATTTTTTAATCATCTTATAATAAATTTTGCAAACAAAGCTATAAATCGGTATAGATTATTAATTAAAATGTATTAGACAATACCACAGTTTTGTTCATCTTCCCAATATTGACCACTGCAGCTTTTGTAACCATCGCAAACGGCACTCATTGGTTGACAAGTCCCATCGTAGCACTGGAAACTGTTGTTACATACATCTAAAAACATAATACACAAGTACTATTTATGTAATTTATATGAAACTGTTTCTTCTTGTTTTACTTGTACGTTAAATCGTCGTAATAGATTATATCTATCATTTGAAACTCAAAGAAATTAGAGCCATCACTTGATTAGCTGATGCTCATGCTTAGCATATCGTTCACAGTTTGGGCGTAGTAACACTTTTAAATGAGTATCCAATTGCTACTTGTATGCACAATGCTGTGCACAACTAGATGTCTACTTTACTGATCGTTAGTGTCACCAGTATTATAGTGCCAGAAATAAGGCCAATCTTCCATGAGATCTTTTGACTATACCAGCCTTCATGGCTGTTGCACTATGTCTTCATTATAACAATTTACAAGCTGCTGAACCACTTTGAAAATCAAAGAAAGAATAAATAAAATAATTTGACTAATTAAATTACATTTTTTGGCTTTTCGTTAGTTTGTACGTCATAAGGTTTTCCCTTTGTCTGCATTTTACCGAATACATATGTTAAACAATAATTGTATTGTAAAGAAATATATTGTAATTAATTCTTACCGCAACTTAATTCATCAGAACTGTCAGTACAGTCTTCAAGAAGGTTACACCTGTACGATTCTGGAACACATTCTCCATTATGGCATCGGAACTCGCCGCCTTCACACTCCGAATGTACTTAATAAAATATTTATTGAAATTATTCACATAATACACTTTTCATAGTCTAGTTATTATTAATAGGTCATGCATAATACATAATAGGCAACTGTAATTCTGATATATAATGACGTTTTGAATAAAAATAGTATTTGTTTCTTCAAGATATTCCTTCCTTAATCATGTGTGGGAAATGTCGTTTTCGTGTCCGAAGGTTGGCCACCATGACTTCATGTATGATCCAGTCCTCCAGAACAGGTGTAATATCGACATTGGCTGTACCAAAACAATGGAGATAACCCCTACTCTACCAAAAGATGTAGTGGGTTTTTTACACACGTGCCAGATGTGTCCCTGAACATCCGTTTTAACGAGAATGAACGAGAACGCGTTCACCGAACTGCAAAGAGAGCTAGCCGTTCATTTTATGGCTATGCAGCGTTTCTGGTTTAACATCTCGCAATCGTCATCAATCTTGATAAAATGACACTGTAGATATTTTCTTGAAATGTATTTTGTAGTAAATGTACTCCTTTTCTAAAGAATATTAAACATTAAACGCGTCTAATGCGTCATAAGTATGTACGTTTAAGCTTACATAAAATAGTTATAACTTTTACGCATGTAATTCCAAATGTTACAGAAACAATAAACTTTGATAATTCTTACCGCATCCTTCCTCGTCTGAACCATCCATACAATCAACGATGAAATCACACACAAGGCTGACCGAAATATTTTCAAAGCTGCTTTTACATTTGAAATATTTGATTATGCCAATACTTTGTGAATCATTGAAACCACAATATAGTTCATCACTGTTGTCAATACAGTCTGAATGTCCATCGCAGACATATGTCTGTAAGATGCATTCACCATTTTCGCACCTAAAATGATTTCCTCCACAGGAATTGTCATAACCTAAAAATGATTATACGATTTGTTAGATTAGATTTATATTTTTTTGTGAGATCATAATTTTTATTTCATTTTCACGAAATAAGGCCATTTATAATGTGGGACTTGAAGTGGTTAATTTTACTTACTTCATACTTTTGTTTATTCAGATTGCGTGTAAATTGCACATGATAAAACACTCAAATAGGCACAACAAGAAAAATAATCAGACAGTAATATAGTTGGGTGAGTAAAATTTTAATTCTCAATTTTGGAATCGTTAGGACTAGTAGAATTCATTGCAACTGAGGGCCAATTGTTAGCAACATCATTTAATCGTGGGAAGCAAATGGTAGTACAAACAGAATTACTGTAGGCCTATTTTTAAAAGTATATTGGATGTGCCCAACCGGGTATTCCTAAACACCACAAACCTCCAAAACAACATAGCAAATCACATCGAACAAACATTAAAGTGATGCTGTACAATTTCACAACCAACTATTATTTATGTAAAATAGCTATTTTTTTTCAAAATAAAAAATAATGGCGTAGGCCTATGTCAAATAAAGCTGCTTTTACCATGTATTTTGGTACATGAATAAATTACTTTTATTTGATGATTTGTTGTTGTTTTTGTTGTTATCATTATCATTAACAATTATTAATATTACTACTACTAATATTACTATTATCACTGCTACTAATACTATTATTATTACTATTTTTATCATTAAAGGCTAGGCAATCTATCTAAAAAACGGCCTAAAGTAAAACAAATTGCAAACAGAGATTTTTTTGTTTTTAAATGGTCACATATGATGAGGAGATCAAAATTTGAGCATCACACCTGTCACTCATCCCGATGATATGCAAATTAGCTCAATATGCTATATGTTACCATATCTCAAAAACTACTAGTCAGAGAAATTTGATTTTTTCACTGATTTATTCAGAATGTATATATTTATATTTGCCCTATGAAATGAAGACGAATGAAACATTTTACAAAAAAAGTACGGAAGTACGACATTTGACACTCAACCCCATTTCTCAATGCGGCATATACAATGAAATTAAAATGTCTGTAGAGACTTTATTCTGCCTTCAACTGACTCAGATACAGGTTTCCCAAAATCTCTCTATTATTAGTGATTTTCGATATATGAGACGACAATTTTAATTTTATCCCCTTATTTGCATATTTCATTTAACTTGTTTTACTTATTTGCATTCTTTCAAGGTGTGACAAAGGTGTGATTTTGGGAATTACATAGCGGTCCTACGCTGGCCATTGAAGGGCAAAACAAAGTCTCTACGGACATTTTAGTCACATTATGTATGCAAACATTGAGAAATGGGGTCGAGGGTCAAATGTTGTACTTCCGGTCATTTTTTCGTAAAATGTTTCATATAAATATATATATATATATATATTCTGAATAAATTTGGGAAAAATCAATTCTCTTTGTAGTAGTTTTTTCGGATATGGTAACCCTGTAATTTCAATCTAATCTGCATATTTATGCTAATTTGCATATCATCGGGATGAGTGACAGGGGTGTGATGCCAAATTTTGATCTCCTCAACATAATGTGACCATTTAAAAAAGAAAAATCTCTGTTTGCAATTTGTTTCACTCAAAATGCTTGCCTAGTCTATTAGGCCTACTACTATATTATCATTACTAATACCATTATTATTATTACCACTATTGATATTTTCGTGGTGAATAAAGGTGGCTTTGCTACATGAAATAAAAACTATGCAATGAATTAAATGAAAACTGTAGTTATGGGTATTGTTATTACCCCTCACCCCAACATTTAAAAAAAAAAATCAAGAACTGAATGTTTTGTTAAAGATATTGTCCTCCTTAAAAAATATTGTTAGAAAAAATGTTATTGAATAGGGCATTTTAATGTCACATGAAAGTTATTCACTTCGACCGAAAATTGGATGAAAAAAAAATGCCTGAGAAAATCGTAATTTAAAGTAAAAAATGATCAACCTGAAGTCGGTTGGCTAGTCAACTGGCTTCATGTTAATCATTTTTTTACGATTATATTTCGTCATCAGTCATTGTACGAGACAGTATTACGCATGTGTCAACCAGTTGTACCGTTCATGTTTTTTTATAAAAATTAATTAACTTCTAAAATATGGCAATAACTGTCATATTTTCAATAAACTCGGCCGAACGGCGAAGAGTAGCCTAGCTTGCAGGCGAGAAATAAACCCCCATCGATTGTATCGTTATCGCCTCCCATTGAGGCGGCGAGCGAAGTATCAGGTGAATGTGCAGCTGCTATGCAGCGTATACTACTTATGGCAGAAACAAATGTTCTATTATGTGAGTTTAGTGGGATGACAGATTACAGACATCTAAAGTATTTTAAATATAATGCGACAGGCTCAACATTACAGAGATTCAATAGTCTTAAGCAATTATGTGTCTGAATGATTTTTACTGAGAGTAGCAGGATATTAATTGTAAGTACGACATTCAATGTGTACGTTGTAACATAAGTTTGTTTTTATAGGTATAATGAAAAATTAGAAATGATACTTGCCATATTCGATTACTGTTGGTTCCTTAGGTGCCCGTATGTTCGTATTAAAGACACCTGATTGAAACATAATATTGGTTAAAATCATCTTACTGGAAAGGATGCAGTTGTCCCACGTGACATTTGTTACCGGTATGGTATGTGAGTTTATCTAATGAGATTCATCAGATTGTATTTATTTTAAATTTAACTTACCATTAACGAACGCTAATTTCTTGCAGATATAACGTTTGGTATGTTCTCTAGCGCACGGTACGTCGTGCCAGTGATTAGTTGAATGTATATTTTTAATAACGATTAGCCCACAATTCTCTGACGTGAACCCATCTGGTTGACTATTTTTCCAATCCGACCTAAATAACAAAAATGAATTAAATTTGAACATAAATAAAAATGGTGTGTTTTTAATATTCTAAAAATCACCTTCTTCTTAATACATTCGATATTATTGACTTGCTGTTGATACTAATGATATACTGATTTTTTACTTTAATTGAGAGATCTATTATCAAATTATAATGATAACCAGGACTTTCGATGGAACCACATGCCTGGGATTAATTATTGTTGCTCAACTTGTACAGTACTGTATCTTACAAAACTGTAGCCTACATGTAATTGGATGAGTATGAACTAACCCATACTTTCTTGCCCAGTCTGTATACGATAGAGGATTTCCATCTGTCCACAGAAATCGTCCTTCATCAACCTCATCTGTCAAACCTGTAAATATGAGATGGAAAGGAATAGAACTATACTCTTACTGCTCTGACAAAATGTTTATCGTAATTTACTCGTACTGATCAATTTGGTCGATTGAATCCCAAGTGAAATTTTGGTATCGAATATTTCGTACTTTACATTGTTTGTACAAATAACAAGAAATAACAAAAATAGTGGTAGACTAAACAAATATTTCTTTCAAATTTTGCATATGTGTTGAGAGAAATCAAATATGATTTTTTTTTTTTTTATTTCACACGAATGTTTTGATGGCAACAGGCAAATTTGTGTGTGACAAATTTTGTCTTTAGAGGTTATTAAAAATGAATATTGGTAGTATTTTAATTTATACTACTTTACTATATTTTAATAATTGTGTATGTATAAGAAAGCATTGTGTACCTATTTCATATTTATTACCGTATGAGATATATTAAAACATTGTTTCATGAAGGCGAGCGAAATACAAAATATTTCCCTTTAAAAAAAAGTTTAATTAATAAAGAGGGGAGCTTAGCAACAAGCCCAACTGATATTTTAAAAGAACAAGTACAGCATTTCGTTTACATGCAAACAATGCCATAAACTCTGAACAAAACAAAACATACCTTTGTGAATCTAATATAAACAAGCTTTCAGAAAGAGCAAACTTGTGAAGGTTACGTCACTATTGATGAATGTAAAAAGGCTCTTCAATGATGGAAACAAATAAATCACCTGGATATGATGGTCTAAATGTTGAATTTTATGTTCGATGTTTAAAAAATAATAATTTTGGATCAATGTTCATTTGTAACTGGGTAAAAGTGTTATATGAAAACGTTGAATGTGTCACAGTTAACAATGGTTTGATTTCAAAGAATTTTAAAATGGAAAGAGGTATTAGACAAACATGTCCTCTATTTGCTCTGTTATTTATTTTAGTTGTCAAGGTAATGGCATCTAGAATAAGAATCAAAGATGATTATAAGGGTAATAAACTTAAAAATAATGAAAACAACATAGAAGCTAGAATAAGCCAATCACCAGATGATACTGTCTTATATGTTGGTAACGACAAAAGTATTAAGACAGCGGTCAGTACAATTTTATTTCTGTGAAATATCTGAAATGACATTACATTATAAAAATGCTGTTTGGATTGGTAAACGGAAGAACAGAATAGATAGGCCCTTAGAATTAAATTCGGTGAAACACTCTTTATTATAATAGAACTAAGCCAAATGTGTTCCTCTATCTCCTCCTAAACCCCAATTCCGATACTACCGCTTAAAAGTGTGACGTGACGATTCGGCCCACTTTTAGGCCGAAATAATGTCTGACTATGGCTTATAGTATGAAATATTGTGAAGTACATTATGCTAACATTATGTTTTGTTATTTTTGGTATTTTTAATTGTTAATTTTATGTAATTATTTTCAAGGGGTGTATGCCTACAAGAGGTACAAACAAGGAGGATGAAGTTGCAATCATATTTACTTCAACAATAGGAGACTGCAAGAATCCAGATTCAACAAAGTCACTGTTTTCCAGTCGGAAGCTTTTACAAAACATGACAATGACTACGAAATTCAGTATTATGCCTATACCAAACATGAGGACGGAAAATAACTGAAAAAATAATATTAATCAATAAAATAATGAACGTCTATTATGTTAATATATTTACACAAATAAAGATACAATGTGTATTAAGAGAGGTTGACTACACATATCGACCTATTTCATTAAAAAGTGGCCAAATGCCAAAAATGAATTTTCTTCATACTTTGGTAATTAATCACACTTTAGGTAAATTATAGCAAAACTTAAATTTTTTTTTTTTAATTAATGCTTGCCATGTTAACAGGTGTGTGATTCAAAAAATGCAAATTTTACCATTTTGGCATGTGAATTTTGCCCTTATTTAGATATGGCATCTATGAAAAACGAAAAAGAATTTGTGAATTGTTTTTGTGAAATATTTTTGTACCAATCTTGCTCTAATATAAAACAAAAACTTACGTAAATCAATATTGAATTTAGGAGATACCATTATTTTTCTTAGGGGTGTTTTCAGGAATTTCATACATGGGAATTGTTGTATGTTTTTCAAAGAGCTATAACTCCGATGGTAACGCTTCATAAGCACCCATGGTGCAGGCATGGTTGAAAGGTTGCTCTTGCTGTTTCCATAAAAATTATTGTGGGGAATAATGTAATTTCTGTTTAGTGTTTCTAGATAAATGGTTGAAATTTGCATTTTCTTATGTTATTTGTAATATAGAAATAGGTGGTATAGCTTTTTCAGTCGAAAATGTTTTTTTGTTGTTGTTAAAACATACTAAAATATAGGCCTATTTAGATATTAGTATCTAAAATCTACTCTGGGTTGTTTCTATATATAAATTTAGGTAAGGGCAAAATTCGGTAAATCGCGCCTTACTTCTAGAATTTTTACTCGATGGTATATAAAGTTGGTTCGTACTTTTGGTACTGATTTTAACCACCTGATGTAACCCTGTTTACTAATTAAATTGAGTTAGATAATTAGTTGTTGACAATTAAAACGAATTTGGGTTCAACAATTTGCCCCAAATAGGGGTGTTTTCCGGTCGTGGTATATACTGTCTAATGGATATCTATCTTGAAAAATACCCGCACACAATAATACGAGGATGTTTCGCATTTGTCTACGATAATTGTTTTTAATAGATGAAAACCGGTTGAACAGCTCGAGTACAGAATCATAATATTGAAGACAGGCCGATTTTCTTAAAAAATAATATTTTGATAGTTTTAATATACAATGTATTGATTTGCGATGAATGGGACATTCCAATCTCTGTTCCACAAGTGTCTATTCCCTCAGGTGTCATAAAGGCAAGTACACTCATAACAGAAATTCGATCCATTTTTTCACGCTGCTGCTTTAGCCCAGGATGATGACTAAACTGGAAGTAAGCAGAAGTTATATATCTAAGGGCGACAGTTTTGCGAAAATGCATACTCGACTATAATTTATAGGTAACAGCTGCTGGACCCACAAAACGTCTGGGAAAAGAGTTACGGTTGAACGACAAATCCTAAAGCATTTCTGGTATTTATGAGTCCCATGATACTTCACACTTGAAGTATCTAGACTGATGAAGTAAAATAAACTAAGTGATTGATATGAAATACAGACTCAATTTATATTTGTTCACATATAAAAAGAGAAAAGAAACATTTAAATATAACTCAAAACCATTTTCTGACAGACAATTTAAGTATTTTTTTGCTTTAAATTACATTTTTTCAGGTAAAATAACTATTATGTGACAATAAAATGACACATTCAAAAACAAATTTGAAATAAAAAATATTTTTCAGAGGGACAATATATCTTTAAAACTGTTACGTCAATAAGCGAGCAGCGTTTTTTGTAAGAAATATTTCTTGTTTTAATCTGTGCTGCAGAGGTTGGATATAGGTTTTTTTTAAACGGATAATGAGCTAGCGTTTTCAGTCGCCGTCTATTATTTACAAAACTTTATTATTGCAGTTAAACCACCCACACAACCACCCTCCCCCTCACTGGCATGAATAGCGTTGTAAAGCCAGTAGATGATAGGCCTACGGTATGAAGGATCACATGCCCTAAGCGCAGAATAACTTTGGTGGGTAGGAACCAACTGAAGTATGAATTGGATCTAAGAAACAATTGAAAACCATTAGGCCTACTAATTAAGTTGAGTTAGATAATTTAATATTTATTGAGAATTAAAGCGAATTTATTATTTGCCCCGAACAGAGGTTGTTGAAATTGTTTTACATTATATAAACATATACAAATAAACTTTACTGACAGTTGCTTCTTAACGTTTGTATTAATTGATACTGTAATTACACAAAAAAATATAAACGTCGTAGTGGTGTATCGTTACATGTCTGTACTATTTCAATCGACTATGATGGAGACAGTTTCAAAAAAAGTATTACATCGCAATGTTTTACTGTGTTTAGTGGTATATTATTTGTAAAACATGAAAACAATTAATATTTCGTTACTAAATGGATAAAGAATAAAATTATTTAAAAATTGTTCCTCTTTGCACCCATCCTCTTCCCCATCCCTCAACCCTAATGTTAAGTTTGTTTAAATTAGACTCAAATAATTGGTCTCATTTTGGGACAAGAAGTAATTCCCAGGGTGCTAATTTTAGTTGAGTACATAAATCACCGTGTCTATTTATTCGTTCCTGTAAACGACATGCTATTGTCCTGTCCTGTTATTGTACATTTAAAATCGCCAGTTTAACGCTGAAATTACTATGTACATCTACATCTGTGGGGACCCCTAGATGGTACGCGAGCGTACCATCTAGTATTAGTAATTACTTATTTTTCATAAATTCAAAATGGCTGCCATTTGAAAATGTTTTCCCTAATTTTCTCTTTAACCACTAACTTTTTTGTAAAGAATGTTTTAAACACATACAAACATTATCCTTAAAATTCAGAATAACTAATTTAATTTTGCCTTTGGAGCCTAGGTCAAAGGCCATTTTTTTTACACTATATACAATTATTTTATATCGTAAACTTAAATATTTTGAATAAGAACGTATTAGGTACAAATATAAATGTGACCTTAAAGCTTTAAAATAACATTTAATCTGTGTTTTCTTCTGGAGATACAATGTTCAAATGTCAAATGCTTAAATGACCCCCCACACTTTTTTTTTATTATTGAATAAGCCATTTTAATGTTACAATAGTTATTCACTGTGACAAAAAATTGATGGAAACGAAAAATTATTTTTAAAATAGAGTAATAAACTGGACGCCCATTGTCTGAAATTCAATGGGTTTGTATTTGATTTACTGTTTTTTATTTTTGATAAGCTAAATCATTATTTTTTTTTAAACCTGATTAAAACTACAAAATGACTTTTCAATGTTTGATTTTAGTATTCTTTTATTCTATTTTTTTGCATAAAAAACGTAAGGTCTACACTATTATATAGTATCCGATTAGATCATAGTTCAAGAATTTAGATTTTCATTCCGATGAAGTACATGGTGACTGAGTTGTTCCATGCAACCCAACATATTTATAGAAAAGACAACTTCAAAGCCACAGACCAAGGCTATCACGTTGTTTGATAGCCTTGCACACTAGACTAATGATAGTGGTCTATTCTGTTGGCCAGAGGAAGATTTAAAAAAATCAGGAGACACCTCTCAACATCTTGTGATTAAGTTCTACTCACTCGTACGCAGTTTTAATATTCATATTTCAGAATTTCAAAGACTCAACAACTAAGATGATGCGCATGCGCTATGTTACGCTGTGTTATGTTACGACAATGTGTACTTGGGTACATTGATGAAAGTTTCTGAAGGCTAGAAATGATTTTATATGCTTAGTAGTAGTCTGGTAAACATTTAATAGGATTTTTCCCAAGAATATGAAAACTCGTTTTGATATGATAGGCTATAGCTTCTCCGCAAATCAAACATTGAATGGATCATTTATTATGCGGAGATAATTTGATGTAATTCCCACCCAGACCCTGTCCTGTGTGGTTGTGTAGCCCTGTTGTGTGCCGGTGGTGGTATGAGGCCTACCTTATTGGCGTTTTATTTGGCAGGTCATACGTACGAGTTGAGTAGGCCTACGAAGGAGGCCTAGGCCAGGACTAAACAATTAATAAACAAAACAACTTGGCAACACGATTTTATATTTCAACAGTTGTTCAGTCTCGGTCGTACATCCAGCATTGTAGTACTCTATCTTTTTCATTTTGAAACAAAATGATCATTGGTTGATTCGAAATCCATATTTATATACCGCCCGCACCATATAGCCAAATACGGTATGATAACCTACGTCATTCTTATCGGATGTTTGCGGTCTGCAAATCGATTTCTATACGTGTTTCACACGTCTGTATTTTCAGACAAAAATCGCGGTCGAAATAAAAACAAATAAATTTTAAAAAAGACAATAAATACAGACTTGGGGCAAGTCTAGTGGATTATTATACAAAAAACACACTGTAGTTTTAATTATGTCAAAAAACGACCATAAAATTCTAGGCGTACCTAGGCGCATAAGCCTGGCCCAATACTATGCGACCTAGCTAGGTTAGAAAGGGAGCGATACCATTACGAAACTTCGACAGGCAACTGAAACTCATATGAAACTTATCTAGGCAAATTCTGTTTTTTTACAACGATTCCACGTCTTGTAGAGATGTTTTCATTAATTAATTAATTAATTAATTGTTGGTTGGGTTTGGAAATAACTTTAATTAATTAATTAATCAAAATCATACAAACGATCTAAAGGTAATTTAAATGTTTTTTTGGTCTAAGTTAGTACATATAAAGCGCGGTAATTATCATCATTAGATCATTTTTTCGTTAGGTATGGCTAATTCCAAATTACAACGTGCGTAATTAACCAATCAAATTGCAAGAATACACTCAGGCTTGTTTTAATAGGACGTTTACCTTGTAGTAGAACTAAACGAAATTATATAATATAAAACATTACTTACCGATGTATATACCATCATACGTATTTGAAAAGTTAGCAGTCCATGAAATAGTTATCATTGTATGAAGAAATATCATTTCTTGTGCTGTCTGTATACTAACTAAGAATGCATTCGTTGCTGTACACGAATCATTCGCCTTAAACCATGTTATATATGTGTTTTCTTCAAACATACGATAACATTGTTTGTCAAAGATATCCCAGCCATCTGGACAGTATGCATCTTTAAAAAAAATTATAACTCGTTCACTAATTTTTGTAAGCCATTTTTATTAATTAAAATAAAGTGATAAAAAATACATTGTTTAATTACATACGCATTTAAAAGCATTTGACACACTTATTTCAAACCACAGTATAACCATAACCTGTCCGTTGTGGGGCGGTCGCAGAACTATTTTAAAGGGGTTGCTCACGAGTCGAGGACCGCAGACAACGGGATTTTTCGCCACATGGTGCCTGTGGCGAAGCGAATTTTGTTAAATGACACCCCTAGATGACCAGAAATGGTACTCTCGCACGTAAAATTCACGATAAATGGCACCTATAGTTCGCCGCAAATGACACTATATCGGGCTACTAAACAGCAATACCATCGTATCCCGCCTATTTTTTCCACCGGTAAAACACACGCGACATTTTTAACGTAAGAGGAAGTCCCCGAGGAATGTACTTCCGGTAATGCTAATACATTCTGGCAATTATAATAAATAAATACAAATTAATTATTATTATCAATTAATAATTTTAAAAAGTTAGACAAAAAATATGAAGCTGCTGCTATAAATATTGAGCAAACGTTAAATTGTATTATTTTGATCAATAAGTCAGTAAAACCACAATTTCCAAAATTAATTTTCATTTATCCACTGTACAACAGTGTTGCTTAAATTAAAGTACACATATGATCAAAATGTACAAAAGGAAGCAATTAAACACTGTTATTTCAAAGTTTGGAACGTCCGTAATTACTACGGAAATTTGGAAATAAAATGAAGATATAGGGTACTACGGAAATATTTAAATGATGGGGAATCTCCCGCAAAAATGCAATAATTATGGACAAATCAACGATCCATGTGACGGAGTTTTTCACGAACACAGTGTGTGTGGCCTTTCGTACCTTCTCATGACGCACAAAAGCAATTCATTCTGAGCATGTTCAGATGATAGGCCTATATCCATACAAAAAATACGCAGCCGGCGGTTGTGCGCGGTATTGTAATGCTGGTTAATTTTACGCTGCAGTCTGTCAATTTACATATAGGCTCTTCCAAAACTGGACTTCTATAACGTTAATGGTTATTATATATGATAAAATGGGATCTAAATTTTAATTTAGTGACAGAAAAAAACATTTAGCATGAAATTAAAGGTGTTGCCAGGGCAACTGGGGAACCCCCCCCCCCCCCCCCTTGCTCGCCCCTGCGTCCGCCCCTAAAGGAGGAGAGGAGATAAGTGTTTTAACACTACGAGGGGTTTGTTCCGAAGGTCCTTAAAATACTGTATTTGAAGAGAGAAAACAATATCTGTTAATTCAACAGTACAACTAATCGAAAGGCCTATACCTGTTTCATTCTGACTTGTCTGAGGTGGTATATGTGCATTGAATGCATAAGAATGATATTCCATTAAAAATCCATCGCCAGTTGAGCCAAGGTTCGATGAAAATTCAAGTAAAACTTTGTTGAAACTGCTGAGGCTTTTGTTTCTTGGCGGATGTTCGTTACAAAATGTATAAAGTAAAGTACTTTCAATTGAATCTCCATCGAATAGTTTGACATAATCCGTCGAACAGGTACCGTCACCTTTGACGTCGAATGTAATAAATGTTAGCTGGATGTATGTTCCAGGTGGAGTAGTTATTAACCAAGAACACCTCGTTCCATCTGGATAACCATGGGGATAATTTGGTGTTGAGATATACGCGGCTGGTGTGTCACATTTACTTTGATGACATGTGTCAGAAAATCCGCATCCAGGAATATCTGTAATAATAACTTGTTCATACCAGTAAAGAGGATATAGTATAATCCAACATTAAATAATTACTTTTAACACTTGTCAGACAAGATTATATTGATACATATACCTTATTCTTAGTTGACTACTTTCTTGACAGCCTAAAATACACGTACGGTATTATGTCTAGGAATATCATGTTATGAATGGGCATGTTACATTCAGCAGACACCATACTTCAGGCTATTTATTGTCGCTAGACATGATACCGTATGTGCATCAGCCATCCTTAATTTTCTTAAAACCACACCTCTAAATCCACTGCTAAAATAAAAGTTCAATTACTTATGCTATCTTTACTTCTACCGTTATATAGAAGTTATTACACATTAGTCATATATAACAAAACAACAATAAACAACAGTAGGGTTCTTACCTACTTCATGGTACGAGGCAGAAAAGCCATAACTCTTAAAAATTAATCCAGTTGAGTAGAATATTGCAATACATGAAGTCCTTGATATTAGAAGAGGTGGCTGCACACCACAAAATTGGCCCAATAATTCTCCATTACCGTCACATTCCAGTACTGATAAAAAATCATTGCACTGCAAATCATAACTATTCGATGATGAAATCTGAATATCAATAAATTGTAGAGATATCGACTTTTCCGGGCTTACAGTGATATAATAGACACTAAAGCTGAATGGCTCAAGAAGGCTAGGAAAATTTGGTGACATCACTGTTCCCGATACGTCTGTATAGTAATGGTGTAAGTCTGTACATTCCTCTCTATTGCAGTCTCTTGATGAACCATCTAATACAAGCAAAATATTGTGTTTAAAGTTCTCCTATATTTCTTGTCATTATTTATATAAAAATTGTTAAATATGAGATCGAACTTACCAATTTCCTCGTAGGCCATTACAAAACTAATACTAGTAGGCATGTCTGGTTTAAGTTCATCTATTTCAACTCTAAGATCAATTTGATTGGATAAAGACATAGTAGTCAAATCTTCAAATCCGCCACATACAATACCTCTTTGAAGTACGCCAAGGAGTGAATGCCGATCCGTTATCACTACTTTGTCGATACACTGCAATGTTTCAGGATTTTGTCGAAGACTTGACCAAAGAAATGTAAATCTAGTAATGATACACAAATATGCAAAATGTAAATACTGTATTGCATTTGTTTGCTTTATCTTTGCACTATCTCTATACAAGGTAAGCAGTAAATAGTAAAACTAACGTTTGTATCAAAATTAAATTCATACTAACTTTATATAATTGCCTTTATTGCATGTGATACGAAATTTACAGGATGCACCAGCGTCAAAAAACGGAGGATAACCGAAGAAGCTAAATGTCCCGGAAGAAGTGTTCGATTCAAAAAATAGCGTTTCCTCCCACGATAAGTCCTGACACCTAACATCTGAAATTTCTGTAACCGAAAAAGGGTTTTAGTTTTCATATTAAACTGAATGACATAAACATAAATCTGCTGACAGTAAATGTATAATTTTATATAACGATTAATAACATATTACTCCCCAAAATGGTATCAGATGGAAATGTTTATGAACAACAGTAACGGTATTAAATCGAAATTGACATAGTTTATTAAAATTAATGCATATTGTCACTTAGCCGTACTGTATACATATAAAACATTTTGGGCGCGAGAATTGAGTATCAACACATCTTTCATGATAAACACGACAATTGTTCAACATTAGTACTAACCTTGCTTACACAGTACTGGATACTCATCTAAGCAGCTGACATTAGCCACCATTGACGTGTTTAATTCCGTCGTCAGAACTGAGCAGTATTCATTATTCGTATCAACCCACGCACTTCCGATGCCAAACTGAACCAAAGCCTGTACAAAAAGTACAGTGTTTAATATAGTATTAGTTGTTCAACATTAGTACTAACCTTGCTCACACAGTACCGGATACAGCTGACATTAACTACCATTGTCGTGTTTAATTCTGTCGCCATTATTAATAACTTCGTCAACTTTCAGATTTAATTTTAATCTATTATTTTTTGTAACTATTTTATTATTCTTATTTTTTATTGCCAATCAACAACAACAACAACAAATAACAAACAACTACAAAGTAAGTGGCAGGAAACACAAAAAGGAACTAAATCCCTATGACAAGAGCCTGTGAATCCTCTTACCAGGTAGCACATAAAGATAAAATATAGCTTTTCAATAAATATATCAGAAAATATCCACACAAGAAATAAACCCTTCATAAAAATACAAAAACAAGCAGAAAAGTAAAAATACTTTACTCAAAGAAAAAATTAATTTTAAGTTTAAACAAAAATGTAGGAAAATTATCCGTTAAAAATGAGTCCTTGACTTCTTCTTGTAATGGATTCCTTCCCAGAAAATGTGAATTACTGATCGATGCAGGCAGTTAGTCCGTGCATAAGTGTCTGAAACTTTAGTTTAAGGTTTCTAGACGACGTGTATTGACGCAAATATTTTTACGGATACGTTCAATGTCTATATACCCCCATTAGCGTTTTAAAAAGAAAGGTAGGCTCTACGGATGGATAGCCGAGGCAAATTCAGTTGTCCTAATCTAAAATCATAATCCATGGCCTGTTTTTTTTATGGTTCGGGCGAACCCGCCCCCCACCCCTCCCTTAAGGCGAATCCTCTTAGCCGACTGCGAACCCTCATCCCCGATATGCCAAATACCTCACCCTCATCTCTGAAAATCCTCCAAATACGTGCCCCATAGTACAAAAGGTTATTTGTAAATTGAAAAATTCGTAAACTCGTTCTTGAATATCTGTTAGTGTTACAAATGAATTGGTTGCTGATTTTCACCTGAAAAACAATACGAATTTTTGGTCCCAGGATGTAACATGATTTTGACGCGTGTATCGTGAGCTAGGGCACGAACGAATCGTACCAAGGACACCGCGTACCTATTGTTTAGATCACTGACAGTCAGCATGCATAAAGTATATAGCCTTCCTACGTACATCAAAAAATGGTACGGACGGATCGTTTATCATTTAGGCCTAGTTTAGTTAAGTCGCTGAATAACGAACGTTGTGTGTGATCAACATTTTGGTTGAATACAACGAAACTTTTCGATAGGTGGTAGTATGCATATCGGGCGCGTGGGTTCCGTTTGGATCGGTGACTATATTGTCATGCAGCTAAAGTAAAATGACGTCACGTTAAAACGTGTTGTCACTTCGATTCAACTTAAATAATTATTATGTGACATTTAATTGGCAAATTCAACAAAAAATATTTAAAGACCCATTCCCTACAATTTGTGACGTTTTTTGAAAATAATGCATATATATACCTTAAAAACATTAAGCCATGTCATTCCTGGTCTTAAATGTACGTTTTATGGTAAATTATGATAAAAAGAGAGAAACGTGCATTAAGTAGCTCGCGGTGAATGTCCTCTTGTGGACGGTCTTTAGGCCTAGCCTTTTTGTAGGCCTAATTATTTGTTCGGGGGAAAATATCTTTATGATGTATCTCATTGGCCATGGGGTTCAGGAGATAATTTCATAGCAATAAACAATATCTACAAATGCCATTGTACTGTTATTTATTCAGTGCGAGTTTTGTGATCCTCTTGACAAAAAATACATGCGGTCTAATCTATGCCTTACAGTATGTTCGTTTACATATTTTGTATAGCTGCATTCACTGAAGCTGTTGTTTTTGTGTGTGAGATTCTGATGGTCATCGATAAAATAACAATCCCTAAATCAGTCTTGAAAACGTCAGATACCGAAATTTTTCCAGGTCCTTCGGCCCCTGGAACCCGACCTAACCTACAATGCTGGATCCGCCCCTGATAGCAAATAATTATACTGGGAGAGTGAGAGATTAGAATGTTCCATTCATCGCCAAGCAATACGTTTGTATAAACGTATAGTAAATCTATCAAAATAGTATTGTTGAAGAAAATCGCCTTGTCTTCAACATTATGATGCTGTACTCGAGCTATTTAACCAATTTTCAGCTATTAAAAACAATTTTCGTAGAAGGAGATTTTATTGTGTATTATTGTGTGAGGGTATTTTTCAGCATCGACATCCATTAGACTGTGTATACCACGATCGGAAAACATGGGGCAAATTGTTGAACCTCAATTCGTTTTATTCGTCAATAGCTAATTATCTAACTCAACTTAATTAGTAAACAGGGTTACATTAGGTGGTTAAAATCACTATCGAACGTATGAAACTTTATTTACCATCAAATAAAAATCTAGAAGTAACACGCGATTTACCGAATTTTGCCCTTCCGTAAATATAGATTATAATTTAATCTGATCTACATAACAAGATATGTTTAAGATTTTTTTCCGTTACATATGGAAGGTACAATACTGTTCTCAATAATGTACAGTTATATTCAATGATCTAGACGGTAATTCGGCTTAATATTCGCAAAAAAATTTAAAATACATTTTAGAACACTCAGTGCGTTTAGTCCATCTCGTCACCACATGGATGGGGATACCTTTTGATCATAAAGCATTTATTTTAACAAAATTAACAATATTTTATACCTGAATATCAGTTTCGTGAATAAGAGTTTCAGACGACTCATTACATGAATGCCTGCTTGTTGCTGAATTAACTTCTTCATAATCTGTCGTGTAGCACGTTCTATTGAATTGAATCAGTGACATGTTCATTTCATTGTGTTCATCTTCTTTATCATACTTATGATGGCAAATGGCTGGAAGATACAAGGTAAATGTAATTACTTCAACTTCAACGTTATAATCTAACAATACAGTATATACTTAACTATTCTTTTGCTGACCGTTTTGTTTACAGAGGGTCCCTGAATAGAGTTGTCTCAAAGAAGGGGTTCTAATGCATTTACTATTTGTAAAATTTCCAGAATGGATTAGGCTAATGTATCAAAAATCGATTATGATAGAATTTTTCTTTAAAAAAACAGACTTTGGTGGAGGAGTAGCTGATTTGTCTACATAGACATACAGGTGCGCACGATTTTACACATTAGTTGCATTAATTTTAAGCTATATACAAAAAAATGCTAATGTTATCAATTGGTACCTTCACATTCACTTCCACCAACCTCATGTAGTAGGTAACCACGTGGACAAGAACAGTAATAGGAACCGGGAACGTTGACACACGTATCACACGTACTTTGATTCCCATAACACTCGTTTAAATCTAAAATGAATTAGTTTGTATTTCGTTATTACAAACTAATTTCATCTATAAATTAATTAACCATAGAAATATCGCATAATTTCAATCATTGCGGT
Source organism: Antedon bifida (assembly GCF_963402885.1). Classification (NCBI taxonomy): domain Eukaryota; kingdom Metazoa; phylum Echinodermata; class Crinoidea; order Comatulida; family Antedonidae; genus Antedon; species Antedon bifida. The sequence goes on along the minus strand of NC_136232.1, from coordinate 15,566,015 downwards.
ATAATATTTTTCAAATACGCTTCATAACACTGTAATCACTCTCTAACTGAGTTGTTTTATTCTTCGTAAAGCAATCACAATTTATTTTCATTTGCGGTGCAATGCATATTCTTATTAATTACTAGATCCATTGTTGACAATACATTTCAATTATAAATAATTAATATCTAATGTGTCATATTATTAAATTATAAATAAAATGCAATAAACCATAGTTTGATTAACATGAGCAATAATAATTGCCTTTGTAAATCTATTTGTAGAATCGCAATAAAGTGCGAAACTTTAACTTTAACTTCTGCACGATAGCAATCGGTGTTGATAGTATTATCAGATATTATTATACAAGATTAATGTAATTTGAATAGCCATCTTGTATTTTTATTGAAGGGTAATCACTAAATTCTTCAGGGGGACAATATAATATATCTTTATTGTCATTTATTCCCTAGAACAATGAAGTGTTAATTGCAGAATCTGATGTGTGTATGTGTGTTACCGCTGCGTCGGTCTGTTTTTGATACCATGAAATATGAAATAAATTAAACATATTTAATTATTATCAACATAATTAACACTAAACTATCACTTTGGTTGTCTGTATTGTAGTTTCTACTGTGGTAATAGTAATGCATAAGAAATCCATAAGGGTTAGATATTCAAATATCATAAATAATACAATAAAAGAGAGAACAGGAAGGAAACATTTATTTAGTCGTGTTTCTTGTCCCTTGTTTATTTTTCTCCTCATAGTACACTATGAAAAAAAAGATTATGGGGAAAAAAACACTATCCTACCAAATTGACACAATGTTGCAAATATTAGATTGCCTGTCATACAATCATACGTGATCCATTGTAATCCCAAAAAGCGATCTGCTAAGACACATAAATTGGTAGAGTTAACAATGGGTTCCTCGAGCCAGTTTTCATATACAAGGGGCGTTCTATCATGCCAAGCCATAGATACAGAAGAATGAGTATCAATGACCCCTTCTATTCCAATTCTATAATACCGATATTCCTCAGTTCCAATTCGTTCAAAGTTGATTTTCAAAAAATCTTGTATTTCATAGCCATCTATCTTCAGCTTGTGACTGTGCTCCGAGAAGATATCACATGCGTCAGGTTCTCGACTGCCAACTGAACCTATGCATTGACCCTTATATTCAACCCTTGTTCCTCCACATATCTGACCAGTTTCTAGAAAATTAAAATAAGTTCTATTAGACTTCGACGAATTATAGGTGATTTTGTTTTTGGCGACATTTAATAAAAACAAAAATACTGTATTCGTCTTTCAGTGTCTATTTTGATTTAATTCTAAAATCAAGCAATTTAATAGTGAAAATAAATTACATAAACGAACTATTAAAAATCCCCCCAAAAATAACAAAACATAATGCAACACAATATTTCATATCATAAAAACCTACCAGGAGCTAATGAAATTAGAAGCCTCTCTTAGTCAGACATTATATCGGCCTAAACGTGGCCTAGTGGTATCACTGCATTTGGTGAAAAATGGCAAAAGGGTGCTCAATCTTATGTTTGGCAGGAGCGGTGTGCATGAGGTAGAAACATGAGCAAGAATACAGTTTTGGATTTACCGCCGCGGTTTTTATTTGAATTGGCGCACGGCAGCATTGCCACTATACTATAACTGCAGCTGCGCTGATCACATGTGCTGCTGTCTCGATATCGCTAATGACCCGAGTGATCTACTTGTGCCGTAGGAAAATGGCCGAGAATTTCCTAAAACGGCGTTCGGCAGGGTTGTAAAGAAATGGACCTAAAAAACACATTTTCGTACAAATTTGCCGTTCTAATATAGACTAATGGATAGAGGGGAATTAAAAGTGCCCCAGCTCGAACGGCGCTAGTATCGGACAAGCGGTTTGGGAGGAGATAAATAAACAAATTTTAGCTTAGTTATATTATATTGTAGATTATCTATCTCATAAGATTTAACTTTACTTATACTTTCCTTATTTATAATCTGTTTATATTGTACGTAAAGCCGAACCTGTTATAATCACAGTTCTTCTTTACCTGAAATAATAGGTTAGCCTTGACGATATGAAACTCTCCCATCCTCTGTCTATAAATAGATTATTGTGTGTGGGACGCTTCCGATGGTTTATTAGGAGAACACTCCGTCCGATTAACCAAACATCTTGTCTTTAATAAATTATAATATAAATAACTGTCTGTATAAGGAACGAGATTTTACCTGGCTTAAAAGGAACTAACCCGAGAAACGGACGTTATGTATTTATTTCAAAAACCTCCCGAAGGAGAAGCATAAAATACACATATTTAAAATACAAGAATAAAAGGTTAAAAAGGCAATAAATAATTGAAACATCCTTAAATTACATTTGTTGAATAATAGTGAGAATAATGGATCTTTCGTTTACCGTGTAAATTGCAGCCTACAATTTCAAGTCGTACACATGGTCCATAACCTTCCCACACCTCTGGACTAACTCGAATAGTCTTTGTTATAAAAGGACGCTCTAGATTACTTTGAAACGGTGTGTTGTTATCAGAATAAGATTGAAATGTCTGAAATAAAACCGAAAAGATTTAATTTCCCCCTTAAATTTAACCGTTTATTTTGTCTTTTTTTTCTATAGAAATGAACTTTATTAAACTTAAAAATGGCCCAAAGTCTGATTTTTGTTTAAATAATCTCCATTTTCCATGTTTTTTGGAGATAATACATCATTAATAGTAATAAACTTGAAAAAGTTATAATATTCACCTAGCTACTACTATGTATAGAAAACAATGTGATATAAAAATGGAAATATGCTTATCAAATCAAGCTAATTTCAAGCTATTATGTACTTATTGGTTAGTGTGTGTATGTATGGAATGAACAAAGAAAATAATCTAAACATTATATAGACACTCTAATAAAAAAAATTAAAGTTTTTTTTCCCTTTGTGATAATATTTGGGTTTTTTTCTAAAGGGTTTTACGACTACAGACAATTACTTGTCTCTGTAAAATCCTGTAATGTAAATACCTATATTGCTGAATATATGTGAATTGAATGAATAATAATAGACACATGTGATAACAGTTCACATTTAGGCCCTATATTTGTTTTACAGCTTTAGAAGGCCCGGATCCAGTAAGACAGAATAGGTTAATCCGCTTTAAAAATATTTTCTAAATATATAAAAAATAAATTAGTAATATTAGTGTTTACCATAGAGTACTTTATTCCAGAATCATTGTATATCATATATAGAAATACATACAACACAACGGGTAATTGCACTTAACAAACAATGTATCAAAACAATTCATTGAATATAGTATTTGTTTGCAGCATTCGATATTTTGCTGAGTCAGTATTATTGGTAAAAATGTTAAAAGTCGATACTGACGAATATGCCAACCTAACTACTTATATCCAATAACTTGTATTTGCTTTTCCATATACAATAGTTGGGCTCCACCGTCGAGGGGGATTGCCCACTGCAAACCGTACGTAATACACATTTGAACGTTCACACAAATAAAATAAAATAGTGTTAGCCATTCACCGGCTTCTTAATGAACCTTACACTAAAATGCATATTACAATACATTATACATAATATTATATACTAGATGATATGCCAACATTATTGAATAATCCTACCTTGATCGCACCATCCAATGTTAAATAATCTTTCCAAATATCTGACTCATACCTGCTGAGGTATTGTAAAGTGTATAAGTAAAGCCACGACAGATCATGGTCGTCGCCACTACCTTGTGTTATTATACCAGTAACAGTGTGTAACTCAAGCAAATCAACCTTTAAAAAACAATTTTTATGATTTACATTTCATCATTTTGTTTGTTTTTATTATGCTAAAGAAAAGATGACATACGGTAATTTGTTTTTCAATATGGTATACAACATAACTCAATCAAATCAGTAATACAATCAATATTCTACCACCGTATCACTGTGTTATCACTTGTAAGCCTCAGTAATGGTTAGGATATCTGCATATTAAGCAGAAGGTTCCGGGTTCGAATCTCCAATAACAGATTTCCTCATCTTATCGTTTCAAATTAATTAATACATTTTCAGTATATCACCGGGCGGTTTAGAATGTGTTCTTTGCCTGTGGTGTTTATACATATAAAAGTATCTCTTCGGAGAATACTGAAAGATGAGGGTGTATCAATTTGATCTCTGGTGCGTGTGCATACAATTGAGTACAATTGTTCTGTGTTAAAGAGTCGCTATCCAATCGAGTTTGAACAATACCATGAAAGCCCCAGTGGTCTAATGGTTAGGACATCTGCATATCAAGCAGAAGGTTCCGGGTTCCAATCTCAGTTGTGGGCGACTTTTTCTCATTCTCACAGATTTCCTCATATTATCGTTTCAAATTAATACATTTTCAGTATATCACTTATGGTCTAACTAAATCAATATTCAGAAATTTTCTACGTAGAATTCTTTAGAGGTATTCATAAATTAGATAGAAACAAACCTGAAGCCATTGGTTAGTTTCCTGGATTCTAGGTTCCCAGCATGATCTTAGTTGATTTTTTGCACTACCTGTCCATGTTTCAAGATGCAGTCGAGCTTGAGATGGTGGTAGATATGTATAATAAGATGACGCCGATATCTGTGCATCTGAAATCTCACCAGACTCCAGGCCAAGACGTGTATTACAAACTAAGTCATGCAGCAAACAAAAACTATTAAATTGTCAGTCAACCAGAATATCAATTTAGACGGCTATGAATGGGATACGGAAAGATATAAGAATAAGTCTGAGCATATTTGAAAAACCTTATAGCAATGACTGAAAAGAGAGGGAATAGAGCGTGTCAACATTGAGCCGCTGACACCGTGTTTATAATCTGATTATTTTAAATCTTACCAGAAAAAAGGCATCCAATAAGTTCTAGTTTCAGGCATACACCATTGTCCCACGTACTAGGTATAATTCTTATTTGACTGGCATGGATATCAGGTTTCAAAATGTTCAACTTTATTCTTTTTGGGTCAGTGTTTCCTTCAAAGCTCTAGATATTTATAGACAAAACGTATCGAATTAACGAGCATAAAATGTTATTTTGTTATACTAGAAATAGTAGATAATACAGGTAGTATTTTGTTTCACCAAAGTTCAACATGAATTAAGACATCATTAATCGCGACAATTATAAAATTGCCTCACCTTTACTGAACCATTGGATTCAAGATATGGGATCCATGTGTCGTCCTTTCTAGGCCTATATTTGATTTGGTAACGCGTCACCCATTTGTTAGTGTATTCACAACCTTGTGTTGATATAGCAGTGATAATGTACGTTTCTTCTATAGGCCTACCTAAGTCGATCTAAAATAGAAATTCAGAATGACAAAAGCCATAATTTTATTATAACGTTATACATCATAATACAATTACAATATGATTGATTGTCATATCAGATCCATATATACAAAATAATAATATGTACGATACAAATGCATTTTTAGCTTTAGCTAAATATGTTTGACCTACTAGGTATTTGGGTGCCTGTTGCTGTTGATATTCAGCTTTTTGAAATGTATTTGATTAGACCTAAGTATACGTTGAAATAAACTAGCGAATTTTACTTTATGAACATCATTAAGAAAGATAAGGTGATTTAGTCATTACTAAATTGATTATTTTATACATCACAATTCCCTGATAACTATTCTGAATTAAAATAAACTCACAGAATATAATTTATTGTGAATAGATAACTTAAATTGTTTGATACAGGGTTTATGTTTCTGCACGGATCATCTTCTCTATGTAGTTGTTTAGGATAAGCTGATATTTTAATGGCGAGACGAAAAAAATTGCATTCAAGTTTGTAGTAATACCACAATATACAAGCATGAATACTCTTCTCCAAGGGATAGCACACCACTACAAAGCATTGCAATGTCAACTGTGTATCTATAGCTAGCTTCCAATTTGTTATATAATATATAGTATAATAATAAATGCAATAAACCTCAATCCATTGATTGTTATTCTTTGTTGGTATCCATCCATGTCCAGGTCGACCATACGGCTTTAGTCGAGCAGCGGGCCCAGTGTGGTCTGCATCAAGTGTAGTTGATGCAACAATCTGACTATCTTTAATTTGGCCATTTATAAGTCCAAGTGCACTGTTACAAACTTATATATATATATATATAAAATAATATAAAATAGTAAGTTTTGAAATGCTTTTACTTGTATTTGTTATTTTTTTAATGATTTCAATGCTAATTCTACCGTTCTAGATGAAACAAACACCATTAAATCTAAAACCTACCGACATCCATACAACCAAGGACTTCTACCCGCAAAGAAATATTATTAAACCATTGGAGCGGATAAATTCGAATATAATTTGCCCAGATTGGTGGTTCAAAAAATATTTTTGCATAACAATTGGGTTCACCATTTGCTGTAAAAACCTAGAAGAAAGGAAAACAACTGTTAAGCATTTTAATGCATTTACAAGAGTTCATTGTAACCTACAGGTACGGTACCACAAAACTTTATGGACTTTTTCCTTTGTCTCAAAATTTAAAGGTTCGTACAAAAAAAATGAGTATAATTGATATTATTTTTTAGACGCAAGGTACTTGTAATTATGTAATTATCTAGAATAAATAAAGTAGAGCTAATCCCCATCTAGTTTTGGTATTAGTATTAGTTTTGTTTTTCTGTGATTGTGATTCATGGGCGTGTACAATTAGGCTAGTTTCCATGTGTGCTTTAAACAGGAAAAGTGCTATATCACGTTATCTGTTGTTCTCGTCGTCGTCGTTATTATTATGTAGATTCTATATTTTATTGTAAGAAATATGGTTGTTTACCACAAAAAATGGTACAGGTTGAAAATATGTATACCTTATCCTTTAGGTCTACGTATTCTCCACCAGTCTTTTCGTATACTTTAAGATTCCACCAATTATTTCCATTGAGACTATAACGAATAGAAAGACTCTCAGTCCAGCTGTACGTATCACCACCACCTTGTATAAGTACTCCAGTAATTTTCATTCTTTTTCTGAATGATACCTAATCGTAAATTAGAAATTATACATTATTTTTTAAGGTTACAAGGTTCTGAAAAGTGTAACTTTATTGCCATAATATTATAAATTATATATTCATCATGATAAAATCAATTTACTGTATTACTGTATGATAATAAATCATCGTTAGGGAATTTTCTAGGTAATGCAAATTAATGAAGATTGAACTGTATGGTCAACGCACAAATTAGAACGGAGAATGTAAAAACTTAATAACATCGACATCGTTTCCGGCACATACTGTATTCATTCATATTAGGTTTTCTTTACGGCTACGTTCATACTGAGTATTTAGTGGACTTGGTACACTATACCAAATAGTATGGGATCGTCTCGTCTACCTGGTAGGTAGATTGATATACCTTAGCACGCAGCAATCATCGATGATTTTAACATGGAGGAATTATTTGGATGTGAATAATATTCCTGATTTCATTATGTACTGTACAATAAGTTGATTAAACAACGTCGCATTTGCTCATTATAGTAACGTTTCGACAACGTTATATTTTGGTTAGCACATTAAACGTTACAGTAGGGAAGAGCAATATTTACTCCTCCCTGGTTAAAGTCAATACTAATTTACCGAGGTAACGTTGAAATAACATTGTTTTATACTACGCACTGAACTTATATTAGCGTTATACATCCCATTGAACTTTCAGAGGCTATCCTGCGTCTCATTGTATTTTCAAGATTATTGCTATTTAATTGAGAGTTACTAATGTTTTTGCTATATAAGAATAATGAGCCCACAACTTTCGAGTACTGTATTGTTATTTAAACCTGGAGCTGTCGTTAATTTGTTCATGGTGATTTCCAAAGCAATCGAGTCACACGCTTATACAAACATTTGTTGTTGTTTAATTTCTCTTCAGCAAAGTGCTCATCAAAGCAAATGCAATAACATTGCTTCAAAATCTACAGTCACTTCACATTGACTATCAACCGTATTGATTAATTTTTCTTAAATTTTAATATCCGTTGACATATCAAGATCGACTGAACACGGCCGCCGGTGCCATACCTGTATGTATACTATTGCTATGTAAACTAGTCTAGCTAGTGCTAGTGCCTAGGTACTGCTGCTGCTACTACTACAACATTGACCACTATTATATAATATAACATCTAAATAGATTGCTGTCATTTGAATCAAATAAAAGGTAGCCATATAGCCAAGGCTAGAACGCCTAGGTTAGGCCTAGCCTAATACTAACAGGCCTAGGCCTAGGCTAGGCCTAGTACTAGCTTGGGTTGGCTGAAAAAAGTTCGACAGACAACTCATCTAGGCTAATTATGTTTTTTCAAACGATTCCACGTCTTGCAGAGATGTTCCCATCCCATTAGCTAATCAAAATCCTACAAACGATCTAAAGCTAATTTAAATGCCTTTTTGATCTAAACTAGTACGTATATCTCTCCAGAAATATACTTCCATCGCGAAAAACAAGTCGCCGCGATATTACAAAATAGGTGGCGCTGTTGTATTTCAAAAGCAATAGTATAGCCTTGCTAGGCCTAGGATTGTTTGGTCGTTTGTTGACATAATTAACACTAAAGGAGGTGTGTTTATAAAATACATATAAATATAACATTTAATATAATATTATTAAAAACCAAATGTTACTGTTTTAATCAATGTGAATCAAATGTAGGCCTTGGCTACCTTTTATTTGATTCAAATGACAGGAATCTATTTAGATGTTATATAAAACGAATAATTAATGTTTTATATTCGTGTAATGGTACAAATAATGGCATTTGGTGAATGATGTAAGGTTAGATATCAACTCGAAACGCGAAAAGATTTTTTTTTTGTACACGAAAAAAAGTACTATTAAACGATCGTTTAATAGTGCGTACTATTGCACGCCATGTGACCCACATTCGTCCAATCAAATGACAGGGATTTATTTAGGTGTTATATAAACAAATAATGAATGTTTTATATTCGTGTAATGGTACAAATAATGACATTTGGTGAATGATGAAAGGTTAGATATCAACTCAGCGTTGCCTCGTTGATATATAACCTTTCATCATTCACCTCATGCCATTATTTGTACCATTGTATAATATCTGATTCTTCATAATAACATTTTAAATGTCTTAATCAAAACCATAATCATTATTAATTAGTATTATTATTTTATATCATAAATAGTATTAGTCAACTGTAGTTAATGTATTTATTATTCTATCTAGTAGTAGTATAGGCCCTAACTAAGGCTAGACCTACGTACACGGTATTTATTAGACAAATATGACTATCAATATAACCTCCATATATGATCTAGCTAGTCTACTGTATTTTATTGTACAGTTTTAAATACAGTACATCATAATTTAAGTAGCATATCTTTAATATTATAGATTTAACTCTTTTTTTCAGAAAAACACGTTTACAGGGATTGGAAGTGTGACACAGGCAAACTGTAACATTAGCAAACATATGGACTTCAACACATTCGCCTGTGCATTTAATCAAGACATTTGTAATAGTAAAATGATAGCCTACATAACAACTGTCATTGAAGAATGGAAAAATGAGTTTAAGTTAGTGATAATATTCGTACCTGTATTTACTACTTATGGTAAACGAATTAATTAAAATAGTTGCCTCACTTTACTCAGAGTTTTATATTTATTATATCATACAACACAAATAATGCCTAAAAATGTAAATCAAGTGTGAAAACTAAATGATAAATCAAGTTTGGTGAGTTACCAGTAAAATGTATTGTTGGATTTGATGGAAATAATGTGTGTTTTTAATCTGCATTGAAAATGTATTTTGCTATTCATTTGAAAGACGTGACTCCAATGTTAATTTCTATTTAATTACGGAGGAGGTATCTATGTTATACCTCCATGCTTTAACACTAGAATAACGTTATTAAATTTGCTGTTAATTATAAGCAAAGTCTTGGCATGACTGATTACACGATAATTATCCATTAGAAATAAATAATATGATTATATTTGTAAGCTATAACAATCTAATTTGAAAATACTTCAATCTTAAAAGCGTTTAAAGGTATTAAATAGTAGAGGTTTTTGAATCGCGTGTTAAATCTCTACTGCAAAACTTTTCTTCAACCGCGCGCCAAGAGAGTTCAATCTAGCCAAAGATACAATATCTTTAATTTAGCCAAACGCTGATTGGTCAGAGTAAAACAAATCTGTACGATCTGAACGCCTCTATTCTTTAACACTAAACCCATTTTACACGATTTTTTCTCCGGTCTCCAGACCGGAATCCGGGGTCAGTATGAACGTAGCTTTAGCGAATATAACCAGGATACACCACACACAAAATAAAACATTTAAAATAATTGCGCAAATAGTGTCTGTTTTTTCTAAAACATTTTTTCAAAAGACCCGATTAAGATTAATCACTAATTAATCTTACTTGAAGCCAATGGCCTGGTTCAGTATCATTTGCCATCCATCCTGTTGGATCATTAAGCCTCCCATTCTCTGGTTGATGGTCTTCGTCGTAGCTACTGGAAGCACTTAGTTGACTATCCAATACAATTCCAGTTTCTACGCCTACTGGTAGTGGACATTCATCTTAATAAATGAATAAAATAATAATCAACTAGATACGTGAATAGAGACAAAGCTGAATTCATTCATCTAGCCTAATTGTTTATTTTCCCCAGGCTCTGTTAATTGCATAGTTTTGCCACTGTTTTTATTTATTGGTTCATAACTTGATTATCTTATTGATTTTCCCAACTTAAGATTCTTGGTAATATGTAACAAATGAAGTCCGTCATAATGACTTGCCTCAATTTTTTTTTCAGAGTTTGTTAAATGATATAAGTAATGTAATGTTTTCACCCAAAAAAGACTAAAAACGTAGTTTACTTACTGTAACACGGCTTGCTTATACAAAATCGTTAACGTTGTAATATTTTTTATATATGTAACTACCATTTAACTACCGAGTATTATTTGTTATCTTTCACTACTACTATTAATTTGTTTTAATTTGTGACTAAAATAATCAAAATTAATGACATTTTTTTTGGGCACTGGAAAAAGAACATGTGCCGTATTGTACTTATCCATTAGGGACTTTAATAGACACAAATTATCAATAATCTGTTTCAGAGATCAAATGTAACAAATGCTTGAAAAATGGACACGAAGCTTACAATGTAAGGCTAATAGAGTATGATTTAAATTTCACCTAGAAGGTCATACTATGAACACTTGCAATACTGAGATAGGCCAACAACAAACATCAGCCAAACTCAATAGTAGAACTGATAAAGATTTAAAGGAAACATTATCAGAAGATCCACCCCAGAAAACAAAACAAAATCAACCTAAGGAAAAGTGCAACAAATAATTATCAGTACTACTGTATCACACTGTGCAATATGACTTATATTTATTATTATAATTTATTACTTTTATTTAAGATAATCTATAAAGGTATATAGAAAGGAAAAGTAGTTGTTTATATTTAATAATCATATGACATCAAACATACACCTTTAATCGTTAAATGTTAGAGGATTTAGGGAAAAACAAAAACAAATTAGTATTTTTAAATAGGTCAAAGACACCAAAGCTGATATCATCTTCATTCAAGAATCACATTTGACAAATGATAAAACCCAGTCGCTTGATGATTTATGGCAAGGTGATTCCTACCAATGTTTCGGATCATCACACAGTAGAGGAATATCCATATTTATTGATAGTAAAATTCAACATAAGGTAACAAAACAAAGATATTAATGGTAGAGTTTTACTTCTAAGAGTTAAAATTCATATGCCCCAAATTATGCAAAAGATATATGTATTTTAGGACTTTAAAACAATTATTGACTTCAAAGAAAGCAATAATGATAAAATAATTATAGGTGGTGATATGAATTGTGTTCCAGGCACGACCAAAAAGTGGTGTCTATAGAGTAGAAATTCTGTTTTTACAATAAAACATTTTACGAAAAAACTATATCTGTATCTATAATTATATCTGGAGAAAAAATAACCCGGATAAATGTCAATTTACATGGCGAAGGAAATCAACCCAAACGTACAGAAGGTTGGACTATTTTTTTATATTTAAAGAATTATGTGAATATGTTAACACATGTGATATCAGGTCGTCAATCATGTCTGATCACCAAGCCATATCCCTAAAAAAAGTTTAATTATTTATGAAGAAAAAGGCCCGGGATTATGGAAAATGAACAATTCTCACTTAGATAATGAAGATTATATAAACAGCATCCAAAATATAATTGAAAGAGCTAGATTAGAAGAACTTAACCCAAAGGATAAATGGGAAATGATCAAGGTAAAAATAAAAGAATTCTCTATAAAATATGGGAAATTGACAAATAAAAATAAATGTAGAAGGAAAGAAATACTTAAGCACAAAATCATTAATAATTTAATTATGAAAAAAGGATAATATTAATAAACAGAATTGGATCAAAAAAAGAATGAACTTGAGCAAATTTACCCATTAGGTCAAGAGCAAAGTGGATAGAAGAAGGCGAACGAAACACTAAATCTTGGTTTAAAGAAAAACTAATAAAAACTTATAAAAAATTTAAAAAACAGGACGGATCCATTATATCAAATTCCACAGAAATATTGAAGGAAGAGGTTAATTTCTTCAAAAAAATATAATGCTAAACAAGATGTTCCATACAAATCAATTGATAAGTACCTATCTCATGTTAATTTAACTAAACTCACAGAGGCAGAAAAGGCTCCGGGCAGTGAAGGTTTAATAGTTCGAGTTTTATTAACTCTTCTGGTACCTTATCTGTGACCTTGTTTGTGATGCACTAATTATGGTTTTGTCACATAGATATGTATGTGTCACAAAGAAGGGGAATAATCAACCTTATTTACAAAAAAATGCGATCACAAAGATTTTTAAATATTTAAAAATACCTGGTGTCCTATCACTCAATCTTGACTACAAATAGAAACCTTAAATAATTCAATTTTGATATTTCATTTGTGAACTGGGTAAAAGCACTGTATAACAAAACAAATTGTATATTAACAAATAATGGTTGGCAATCCAAAGGTTTTGTTATGTACCAGGGCATTAAACAAGGATGTCCCTTGTCTGCTCTGCTGTTTATTTTAGTAGCTGAAGTCCTAGCTACGAAAATAGGATATGTCAGATGTGATATGGTCAAAGGCCTGATTGTTCCTGCAGGCAATGGTATATTTAAAAATACTAACATTTCACACTATGTAAATAGTATAGATAACAGCATAAGCATTATTGAAAAGTTTGGAGAGGCTTCTGGATTAAAATTAAATAAGAATGAAACAAATGCTTTTTGGCTTGGCAGTAAGACTGTAAGGACACACATGGTAAAATTTCTTGGACATCCACATCAATTCAGATATTAGGTATCTATGTTGGACATTGTTATAAAAAGAATTGGAAAGAAAAAGTTGATGCATTAGACAATACCCTAAAAACATGGAAGAAAAGAATAACTATTTGTAAAACACATTATAACTCTCAAAAATTATATCAAATTCTAGCATTTTACTAGTACCAGAAAAAGTAATAATAAATATAGTACACCAACTGCACAGGTTAATCCATGGTAAACTGCCATGGAAGAAAATATGGGTTAAGAAAGTTTCTGGCCTTAAAGAATAAAAACTGGCACATTTTAATTTTAAATTGTTACACTGAATATTGCCAACAAATGAAAGATTGCATAAGTAGAGCCTTGTAAATTCTCCAAATTGTTACACATGCAATGTTATTGAGAATGATAAACATATGTTAGCAGAGTGTATAACAGTAACATGGAGGTAGATAAACAGAATAATTAGAGCAGTAAACATACATTTTCTGTTTTTTCTTTTAAAAGGCTTTTATTCGAAACTGACAACAATTACGTTATTAAGTTATACACTTTAGGAGCATTCTGTAATTTATAAAGTAAATTTATTGGAAAAAGAAAAAAAAATAATCTCCTCCAATTTAATTCTGAAAAAAATATAAGAAATTTGTAAATCTGCAGATATTTATGCTCAATCAGGAAGAGACTATGTTAATGAGATACAAAGTATGATATATTATGTTTTTTTAAGTGTTACAACTGTAGGGTGTCTTTTTTCCCCGTTTATTTTTTTAAAAAGAAAACAAAAAACTAAATTAATTATGAATATGTATACCAGATGATTTGATGATAAAAAAAAGAGAAAGTGTGAAAAGCTTTTTATAGATGGATGATAAAAAAACAATGATGAAGGATAACAAAAGATGTTTGTAAATTGAACATTTGGTTGGTACAAACTGTAGTTTTAATTAATTATTATTACAAAACGCATTTGATAAATGAAAATGGTTAATAGCCACATTAGAAAAAAAATGTTAAAATCTATTTATTTAAAATTTTAAAAAAAAGTGTTGCCCGAAAGCTCTGCTAACTTTTCTGGCTGTTTTACTTTATCGTTTTGATTTAGCTTTTCGCTTTTTTTTTGTATCTCCATTGAGATCCAGCCACTGATACCCAAAGCATTGTCATTTTTTCAGTAATTTGCCTTTGGATTTAATTTGAAACGATTAGATGAGGAAATCTGTGAGAATGAGAAAAAGCCCCAACCGAGACTCGAACCCGGACCTTCTGCTTGATATACAACTGTCCTAACCATTAGACCACTGGGGCTTTCATGGTATTGTTCAAACTCGATTGGATAGCGACTCTTTAACATTCTCGGCGTGGTACGCACGCGCACCAGAGATCAAATTGATACGCCCTCATCTTTCAGTATTTTATTCACGAAGCAGGATCGCCGAAGAGATACTTTTATATATATAAATACAACAGGCAAAAGACCATTAATTCTAAACAGTCCGGCGAAATTATGAAATTAATTAAATCTGTGAGAATGATAAAATATATGGACATTCTTCTTGCATGTGAGATTAAAAATGATAAAATTTAGAAAAAAAATTCTAAGTTTATAAATAGATTATTAAACATAAATTGTGTTAAATGATAATGTACGTATAAAGAACAGAATATGTAGAAAATATGTATAAGAAATAGCAGGTTTTGCAAATATATTAAAAGATGATATGTATAAAGTATAAAAGAAAATTATGGTAGATAATGATAATGGATAGAGAAAAGATTACAAAATTACATTACAAAATCATGTATGTAAACATATGATAACAAAATACAATGTTAGAAAAACTATGTATAAATTACTATATATGAAAATTTACATGATGAAAATAAAAGTAGGATGAACCCACATTAGACACATATATCGAATCATTATTTTTGTAAAAGAATTAAATAAGTACAACTAGAAAACTAAATGGATGAAATACAAGACGGATTAATTAAAAGAAAAGTTACAAAACATATTATTTTAGTATTTCAACTTTGTTGACTCACTATTTGAACTCAAAATAATGTTGAGTTAGGAAGATTTAGATATGAATATATTTGAAAGAATTGTCAATTAAAAATTACTATGACAACGTTAATACGTGTATTTGATTAGTTTTTATACCTGGATATAATCGGTTCCTGTCTTCGTAGGCATCACATACTGTAATAAATAATAATTTGTTTTTAATGTTATTATCCTTGACATTTGATTGGGTTATTACGTATCACTTGCCGTTCAGTCAGAGTTCTACTAAACAAAAAGCGATATCTAATGATAATGAACGATACTAACGCACGTTTTGGATAATAAGTACTTATAGATTTTCACGTCAACTATGTCGACTGCTACCCTATTACGTAACTTTAGGAGACTGACACGTCGACTTGCAAATTTGAGCACTTGAGCACAGTGCATTTTGGCATTAGCTGTAGTATGAGTGGATGTATGACGTCTTAACACTGCAAAAGTATACCAAAATCACGGCAGAGAATGATCTCGCGAGAATGTAGTAAAAGAGAATTTCAGTAAACAGGTTATGGCCTGGGTCTTATCGCTAGGACGCCGTTCAGAAAATTAAGGATCTCGGCGAGGCGTAAGCTGCACACTTAGCCTGGCCTAAGCCTGTGTACCTACACCGGCCCAGCGGTTGGAATAGCTCCACGGACTAGCGTTACTAGAGATTACAAGGTCAGATGATCCCAGGGTCATTACGTCTTACGTTCACTGGCACGTCAACGAAAATGTCCACTTAATCTAAACGTTAATATATCGACTACGATACATGTGGAATCTAAAAGTCCCTAATATAAAACCTGTATTGCGCGCTGTTAATGTTAATGTTGTTCGATTTATAAAGCGCTTATACAATCAAAAGATTGTTCCAAAGCGCTGAGAGAAAAACAGAAAGAAATTACAAAGAAAAAAGATGGGTTTTTAAGAATGTTTTGAAAACTATGATAGAGGATGCATTTTTAATAGGATCAGGAAGATTGTTCCACAGTTTAGGAGCTGCAACTGCAAAAGCTCTTAAGGCGGCTGGGTGGAACAAAAAGTGCAGATGGATTAGTGGTCGACCTAATAGATCTTTTGCAAACTGAAGATCTACGTATAATTAAATTGGAAATATATGATGGGGATTTGTCGTGAAGAGATTTATATGTAATTAACATTAGTTTAAAAATAATTCGTTGTTTATTTGGAAGCCAGTGAATTTTAAATAACTATTCCGTCCAAAAAAACATTGAAGCGCAGTAATTTTTTTAGCCCAGCTTCCCGAATGCAGTTGGTTAATAAAATAAAAGGTTACTTTAGAACATTGGGCGTGTTATTTAATTTACTCGTTCTTACACACGATTTCTTGTATATCTAATCTAATACACATTTAACCTGTTTTAAAATACTGATACTGGTCATCGCCAATTATTGATGTCAATTCATTATATTAATCATATCAATACTAATTTGAATAGGGCCTACCACGTTTACAATTGTGATCTCTCAACAACAATATAACACACAATCTTGAAAATTTCGCCTGAGAAAAGCGATATAGCTTCTAGGACATTATATATAGGTGAAGACTTACTTGTATCTACTCGTGTGAAGAGATCAATTATAGGGTAGTGTCTTGGTGAATGCTGCATCCCAGTGGTAAACAGACTTTCGTTTGATAGGATACATTTCTTGTCATCCCATGGTCTGATGGAGCGGTACTCAAATGAACGGCATACAAATGAACTTATTTCTAAACACTTTTCGGCACATTTTTGTTCTGTCATATACGCATCCTGTATGAATACATTGTTTAGATTGCGCATGTATGACTGGGTATGCCGTATGAACTTGGAAAGAGCTGTCGACGAACCTATAATTTAGATAACAGTATAATAAATTACAGGCCAAGGAGAGGTTAAAAACAGACGTCTGCCTCATGCTGGCTTACGGCCCTGTTGGCGGATACTACTCGCTGGGTATGACTTATTTATTTTATTTTATTAAATTGCATAATAATAAATATTTATTATGAGTATCATTATTATGAGTATATTATTAATTTTACATTTAGAGCAAATTGGTTCTTTGATTAAATTTTAAATCAGTACACACAATTTGTATGTTTCTTTTTTTGTTTTGACCTTATATTACATCCATTACAAATATAATACACCCATACACACATTAAATTATAGTCATACTAGATCGCTTCGTTCGCGTACCATCTGGGTCGTGCCCACATATGGTTCTCGAATACACAGTCATTTCAGCGTAAAAAAACTGTACGTACCCCAGGACTAAAATACATTATCGTTTACAGAAAAGAATAAATAGACACGATTATTTATATAGTCAACTAAAATTAGCACCCTGGGAATTACTTCAAAGAAAAACTTGTCACAAAATGAGTATTGATTGGTCTCACACGATCTACCGGACATGAAGCCATGTTGTTCAGTAGCGATATGGGGTGGGGGGGGGGGGGGGGTAAACGTGGTTCAAGTGTTGCTTGTGGACCAGGCGTTCGAAAACTTTTGATACAGTGGGGAGTAATGAGATGGGTCTGTAATTAGTGACTTTAAGTATTGGCTTTGCTTTGCGTAAGGGGACAACGCTGGCGGTTTTCTATCTTTCAGTGAAAGCACTAGTCTGTAGAGAGAAACGAAATATGCGCGTAATTGGAAAGGATAAGGAGGTAGAACAGAACTTTAGAATTTGATTGCTAATAAGGTCATTGCCCGCCGCCTTGCGCACGTCGAGCGACCTCAAGATCTGGTCAACTTCATCCTGCCGAATAATGATGCTGTTCAAGACATCAGCGTTTCAGCAGGGAGACATCGATACACCGCAGGTTCAGTGTCCCTGAAGTCTGAGAAATTAGAAACAACAACATTATTAAACATACTAGCTTTGGCTTGAGGAGTCTCCGCAGCCTCATTAGCATGATTGGTAATGATAGAAACAGTGGATTTTAAGATTCTTTTGTTTTTTAACCATGATCAGAAACGTTTGGGGTTGGTTTTAATATTATACTTAATTTTCATTAAAGTTTCTTCCAGATATTGTAAAAAATGCTGCTTGTCATTTAAAAGCAGTTACTAAATCTCTATCAAACCAGGGTGGTCTTTTCTTTTTAACTTTCACAACTGGAAGAAGGTCTCTAATAGTAGCATAATTATACAATATCGTAAAATATATCGAGCTTATCGTTAACATCGTTATTAAAATCAAATATGACTTCTCAAGGGACCCTTTTAAATGTTTCGTTAAATTCAAAGTTTGCTTTTTATAATTAAATTGATATCTAGTTAAATTATTAACAAAAGCAATGTTATCGTCAAACTAGAGCATGAAAGATTGATTCGTTGTCAAAATCAAACACATTTTGACCAGTTTTTATCTCGTATACCAAATCGTTGTTGTTACTCAAGACAGAATGTTATTGTTAGAAGTGTTATTTAGGTTGCATTGTGTGAGGTTAAGTTCATCGAGAACTATAGTTCAGATATGGAGTTAGCTGGTGCGTGGTATGTAGCATCAGGAAGCTAGAGTATGTCCCAGAAATCTCCTACGATTAGGAGTCCATGGTCTGGATACCTCCGCATGGATGACTCCAATGTTCCGATGAAATGTTCGACAGAATCGCGTTTGATCGATAGTAAGTAGCAACTAGTAATTTCAAAGATCGAGATGATCACTTCGGTCCATATTATTTCGTTGACATCGTCTTCCAGGTGAAATAATCTACGACTGGTCAATCGATTTGAGATGTACATAAGAACACCTCCTCCACGTCGTCTGTCCTCCTGCCTATCTCGTCTGTAGAGCCTAAAGTCAGGAATCATGATTTCAGAATCAATGACAAAATCTTTTAACCATGTCTCCGAGAAGGAAACGATATCATAGATGTGGTTTAACATGTGTGTCTGCATACTTGAGTGCAGTATATCCATTTTGTTTTTTAGACTTTTCTGGTAATACATATTAATAATACTGTTCGCCATTTTTACCACTAACATTCTGGGTTGTTGATTGTGGCGGACTCGGGTTTAATTCTCCGAATTGAGTTAATTTCGGCTGAAAAGATGCACATTTAGAATACTAACTCACCGACCAGCTCGAGAAACGCTTTGATCCTGTAACGAACGTAGTTACTTACGAGGATGGTTTGTGATTAAACATCGTATTCCTCACTGAACTGAATGAACATTAGAAATGTTTTTCCGTAGAAACAGAAATAAAAGTAGGATGATTAAACCCGCATGTGTTTTCTTCAAGGCAGGCATATTGGTCGAGATAGTCCAAATCCGTTGTTTTCTAAGGCAAGTAATGTGTGTAGTAGGCCTATGTGCTTGGTATCTTTGAAAAGGACATTCTAATTAATAACAAAATGATACTTCAAGCTGAAATGTTTCAATCGGCAATGTAATCAAATATCAAAATTAGTAGGCCTACGTAGTTATTTTGCCGATTAATAAAAGCATAAGATCACAAAAAAGGCAAAATCACAATTCAATGGATATCAAACAGGTTTTTAAAAACATTAATAAACAAGGCCAACAGCCATAAGTCGCGTTATCTCAGAAAAAAATGAACTTTCAAAAAGTAATGTACTTTTCTGTACATCAAAACAGTTCAAAAAGTACAGAAAACCGATAAAACGCATAGTGATACCGGACCGACAGACAGATCGACAGACCGACCGACCGACATAGTGAACTATAGAGTCGCGTCCACGCGACTAAAAAACACATAGTTATTGTTTCGTAATAATGACAGGCCTTGGCCCTTTGTCTTGTTAATAAAATGTTCTCCCAATGGTTCAAAGTTAAAGCCCATAGACATTTCATACGAGAAATGAATTCCGTAACGTAACGTAACGTGAATGTCCTATCGTTAACAAATTAACCGCGTTTTGTCCGAATTTCGTCCGTGGAAAATCTGCGTGGGTATGGTACTGAAAAGGCATTTACCCCATGCCCATGGTGGAAATGTAATGTAATATAACACTAATATAATATTAATCCAAAGGCAAATTACTGACAATGGAGATACAAAATGAAATAAGCAAAAAACTAAATCAAAACGATAAAATAAAACAGCCAGACAAATTTACATAGCTTACACAACTACTGTACATTAAATGTTAACTTACATTTGTCAATCTGACAATAGTCCTTCACAATATCATCATCCTGTTTGTAATAGCACCAAGGAGCCGATGAGTTGTCTGGGTTTCTGCAGTAGTTTGATTCAAGATCTATTATAAAAACCAGTAACACAACTTTTATTTGTTGGAATTACAGGCCAGTGTCAGAAGAATTCTGATTGATATACGTTACAGCTTCACCATGGTTAGCGATTAGGGGGATTTCAAAAATATTATATTAAAAAAAAAACAATCTTTGTGCACGGAAACAGTATCGTGTCAAATATTGATACGGCGGCGGTGTATTACCATGAACTGTTATAATATGTGCTTATGGATAACTGTCACTATCACTGTCATTTTTCATCAATAATGATATAGTTTATTAATTTTTTTTAAAGCAAAAACGATTAATAATAACTATATTATGTACTATGAATCCTATGGATGATGATTAAATCATGTAATATAAATAAGAAATTAATCACATAATTAAATAAATTAAATTTATAGAGATATTTCGGCAACTTTTAACCATTATCTACATTTTGTTGATTGCATTAGTTTTTAGTTTGTTTATACTCTCTATATTGAATATCTCATTCATTCATTTAGATCACGTTGTAGCAAATTACTGGTAGGTAAGCGTTCTTGTTTTGAGTTCGTATGGTTTTAAGTTATTATTTTGTGATATGCCTATTTTTGGAAATAATAATCATCAGCACTATAATGATGTTAATAAAGAGAATAATAGGATTCGATATATTAACATTAAACAAACATACACAGTAAGTAAAGGTAAATACGAATAGTGCACATCGATATCTTCCTATTGTTAACGCTATGAATGAAGGCATTACAAAAGCTAATACTTCGAATGAGGTCTAATAAATATGCCTATTATGCCTGAAAATTCACTGTATCTCTTGTTTGACACGTCACCACTGGTCATTCAATGCTAAATTTACGCCGAAATTATGTTTCTTTATCTGTATTTTGCCAAATTTATAAATGTGATTTTTTTTTAATGTCACTTACAACAATGTTCTGGTGGCAGATAAGGACTATAAACCGTAGGTCCGGTGTACATAGTTTGCCCGTGTGAACTCAGTTCATCACTCGAGACGAGTAGGGGGTTACCCCAGTGAACTGGTACACAAAATAGCCACTGTGTTAGGGGATTACAACCTATCCGATAAGAGATAGCTCATTAGCTTCCATAATAATATTTTTTTTAAATGGGGTCATCGGAAACAAATTGAAACACTAAAAATGAAATGTGCGCTAAATTTATTAGAAATCGATTTTGCGCATTTTAAAACTTCTTGTTGAAACGTTTCGTTGAAAATTGGAATTGATTTAAGTCATCATAGGTTTTCACAAAATGGCGCGTAAGTCATGCCACGCGAACAACCAAAAAGTCACTTACACAACTTCAGATGTACTGCGTAAGTCTCTATGCGCTACCAATGTAGCTTTACACACAGCAAAACACTTACATTTTCAGTGAAATATTAAAAGTCTAGCACTCTAGCACGGTCCATGAAGATCTGTGGCATTGTTTACTTCATTAAACATGCAATTTAAGTCTAATCAATATTGATTTAGTAAAATTAATTCTCAATCACTACAATTCTAACATGCTGTTTTCAACCATGGAATATGCGGTTTCTCTAACTGCGAACGCATTTTGTAAGTGTTTGCAATCATTATTGTTCAAGTTGATGATACTCGGAATTAACATCCACCTCTGTTCTTTCGATGGGTTGATTGAGAAATCAATTGTTGCAGATTTGTAACAATTCTGTGTGTGTCAACGATTTTGTTTATACTGTAATATAGGCCTAGAAAATGCATTAACATTTGCATTGAAGCCGCCTTTTAAAGATCAAAGAGCTTACGTGATTATCGATGTGAACATTTTTTTTTAATTAGTGCAATGTATTTAAACACAATACGAAACAGCTTAACTTACCGTTATCAAACGATATACTAATGTCATATTGGTTGAGTTTACTCCATGAAAAACACCGATGTCCACTCTGTGTATAAGATGCTTTATCCCGATAAGTTTCACCGTTTCCGGTTACACAGCCACCATGTACTGGAAAATAGATCACTAAGTTACACTATTTCACACTCAGCTATTAACACCCCCTCTCCCCTTTTTGTTAGTAAAATGTAAATCATATGTTCTATTCTCATGTAGACTTACTATTAGGCATCTAGTTTGTATACTCATTGAAACAACAATCTCGGTGCACCAAACGATAATCCTAATTGTACTTTACTTGGATGAGGTTATAAAAAAATCAAAATATCTAGGTGATTGTTCTACATGATACAATTCGATTAATAAAACAGCCACAGGAAAAGCGATAAAAATTCAATCTGTATAGTACAGTATATAAGAAAAATATCTATTCGGTCTTAATTGTGATATTGGATTCCATTAGATCATTTATTTATTTTTTGTTTCATTATTATCATTATTTATAATAAGAGGACGTAAATTTATCAACAAAAATAATAGATTCCATTTGTTGTAGGCTATTAATTCTTCTTTGTAATTTGCTGAAAATGAATAAACAAGGAATGTTTCTAAAAAAAACAGTTTTAATCATTGTTCTTTCTTCAGATATACCGTAATGATTTATTATATCAATTATTTTTGTTTAACAGTCAGTAGTAAACATTTTGTGTAAATATAGTCTGGCCTACTGTACAGCACAGAAATATAATCATAAACTAAACTACAGTATATGTACATTTTCCAGGGTAGGAGCATTATTCGCTAGTGACCCAGCCCACATACTAGTCTATGTTTACTACCTGCTTAATACCTTTGTATATCAACATTGTAAAATTCAATCAAATATGATATTACATATTTACATTAAATAAAAAAGAGTGTTTATTTAACCTCATTCAAAGAATTTCAATACATTATTTTCCCGTGTGTTGGACAGTCCTCAGAGACAATGTGACTTCACGGCACACGTAAGAAAATTCTTACGCAGTGTGTTGATTCGCGTCAATTCAACCGTGGGCCCTCGTGGACTTTCTTTTCCCAGACGTATTTTGGGTCGAGCAGCATGGACCTATACATTAGTTGAGTTTACAAAATTCCAAAAACTGTCAGCCGTAAATATAGCTTTCGCGTTGATAAAGCCTCTTAATGATTATGTCCTCTGGAAATATAGCTGCCTAGAGGCAAGGTGCGAAAAACCCGTGGAGCTTTTGGAGCTTTTCCTATACAAACAAATTGGACCTTTAACAATAACATTAAAACATTTATAGAACGCTGTAGATTCTTACCCGAACATGGGTCAATAACGCAATACTCCTTCCTAATACTTCCAGAATCGTCTTCGTAATAACACCATGGCCCGGATGACTCACCAGGATCAGGCCAGCGGCAGTAGTTCTTGTCTAACTCTGTAAACATATTGTAGAGTACCGTTTTAATTAAATGCGCTATATTAATTACAATTATAAACACATAGTAATATAAACTAATAATCGGTTGGGACACAAACAACGAAGCAAACCATAGGATGCAGGCCAAGAAGAAGATTGTGCCACTAAAATAAAACCTAAAATCATATATCATATAATAATAAGTCATATAATCATAAAACATACTTTACCAAAAAATAAGCCTAATAAAAAAGAATCTAATAACAACAGTAATTATACGGATAAAAATAAACCTACCTACTGCTAATAACATACCTAATAAAAATATAAAGAACAATTACATGCCAGAATACAACAAATGGGAATATAAATGTTCGAAGTATCATAAATAAAATTGACGAGATAAAATTCCTTCTGTCCAAATTACAATTAGATATACTAGTTACAACAAAAACTTGGTTAAACGAAAGTTATACAAATGCACTTTTTAATGTAGAAGGCTACACACTAATCAGAAAAGACCGTTATCTAGTTTTATCAAATAAGAGTGATGGTGGATGGAGTAATTATATATTATAAAGGAAGTAATCTCATATGTTCACAGAGAAGATCTTAATCTTGACTTTGAAGATATAGAGATCGGATGAAAATAAATGATAAATTTAATTAAAATATTCTTATTGCAAGCATACAGACCACCTGATTCTAAAGTTTATTTTTTGAAGTTAGAAAATATGCTTGAAAGGTACCAAATGAGAACAAAGAACTTATTATTATTAGGAGATTTAAATTTAGATAAAATTAAAAGCATGTTAATTAAAATTAAGAATAGCCCATATTGTAAACTTGAAGTTCATCTAGGAAACCAGTATATTGGAAATGTTTCACATATTAGGTACCTAGGACTTGAAATTGATGACAAGCTTTCTAGGAAGCACCACATACAACTGTAACAAAAAATCTGTTAGTGCCAAATTAAAAACTTAATGATAAAATTATATCTAACCACAATACAACCATTTATGGACTATAGTACCTCAGTTTAGTGTAACGGTAGCAGGCAGAATCAAATGAAAATACACATATTGAAAAAAAAGAGCTGCACGCATTGTAGTCCAGTCAATCTAATGATATACCCACCACAAATTGTATTTTTGAATTCCATAGAAAGTGTAGAATGAAATACTAAAAGTCACCGAAAATTCAAGCATTTCAATATAACATTTATTCAATAATGGTAAGACAATACAAGAATAATAAACAATAAGAAACAGTAATACAATACAAAAACAAGAAGAGGTAAATAAGAGAAAGGAATGCCATCATTTGGGTCATGATTAGAAGTCAAAAACTTGTCTCACCATGACCCCGAGAGAGAGAGAGGAAAAAAAAGATATAAAAGGCTATCTTAATTAATGCTATATCAAATTATTGTTGGTACAGTGATAAATATTTATTTTTTAAAAAAGCTGGTAAAGAAAGACATTTTTAATAAAAGAATCGAGATTATTTCATAAAATAGGACCAGCAACAGAAAAAAAAATCGAGTCTGACGAAGGGAACTGGAACAGAAGGATTTCTAAAATTATATGAATGTTTTTCTTAGTAGTATCTAACAATTTTAACATAGGAATAGGAAGCGTTTTCTTACTGAAACATAAATATTGATAATTGAACTTTATTAATATCAAATAAATAAAAATAATAAATAAAAAAATTTGTAATCGTTTAAATAAAGGTTCAGATGGAAATCGGTAAGGAGATGGTATGATAATTCTAGCTGCACGTTTTCTGTAATTTAACAAGTTTATTT
The DNA here is from genome assembly GCF_963402885.1 of Antedon bifida. Taxonomy (NCBI): domain Eukaryota; kingdom Metazoa; phylum Echinodermata; class Crinoidea; order Comatulida; family Antedonidae; genus Antedon; species Antedon bifida. The sequence goes on along the minus strand of NC_136232.1, from coordinate 15,540,125 downwards.
AAATTAGAAGGATAATCTGAAGCCCAAATGATGTTGCAGTATTGTAAAAGTGGTAAAATAAGATGCTATTGAAGTCTACGGGGTTAGTGTTACTGCTATAGCTCGGAAAGCAGTTGTGGTCGTTATTTATATGCAATTGTGCTAGTCAAATCTAAGGGTTTGGTGTTACTGCCATAGCTGCTATTTCTGCTATAGCTTAGAAAGCAGTAATGCTATTGAAGTGTATGGGTTTGATGTTATTGCTTGGTCGCTACTTATAATGCTATAACGCTGTTCAAATATAAGGGTTGGGTATTACTCATGCGCTAGTAGTCTAGGATATTTTGGAAGGTTGCATTTTGTTTTGCTATATTTGATAAAATGTGGATATGTATAGACATCACTGAATCCAAACAGTATTTGCTCTATTGTTTTTTCATATGCAAGGGAGTTGGCAGCCATTGCAAAATGCCCGCCATTTTTGACAAAATTGTTTAAAATATTGTAAGTTTATGACATTAAAAGATGTTATCGAGATAGACATGACGTTGCAGTGGCTACTTTGTTCCATTTCAGGCCCAGCTAAAAAACTAATTTACTGAAAACCGGAATCTGAGTTTTTTTAGCCTAATTTATTCTTGATTTGATCTGAGACAAACTTGATTCATCAGATACTGTACTTTTTTAATGTTGGATATTATAGAAGAATGAAATGCCCTTATGTTCTAAGCATTTCGTTTATATGTCCTGTTTGTTTTTTGTATGTATGTCTAGTCACTAGTAGTTTGGTTTATACAAATAAGCACAAATATATAATTTATACATTTACATATATTGAATCCACATGAATTGTTTTATCTGCTGTATGAACGTTAATTCTGATTTTTTTTAATGTATTAATTGAAATAATATGGTAAAATTGTATAATATCATTTGAGGCTAATTATCTAGCATTCTTTAATGAACTTTAATACAGATGATGATACATTTGAGGCTCCCATTAATAGCCTCGACAATTATATCACCCCTACTAAGTTCTCTGAAAAATTTACAGGTATTATGTCACACTCTTTGTCTGTTCTAAATTTTAATATCAGATCACTAAAAAAGAATTTTGAGGAATTTGAACAAGTTCTTAATACTTTGGGAAATTTTAAAATTATAGGTCTTACTGAAGTTTGGAACATTCAAAATCCAGATCTCTTTAATTTGAACTCGTATTCATTTGAATACAAATGCAGAGAACAGGGTAGGAGTGGTGGAGTAGGTATTTACGTTCACTCTTCTCTCAATTATAGAGTGCTTGATTATACAATAGCTAACTCAGAATCATTGTGGTTGGAATTGTTTGATGATGCGAACAAATTTATTGTTGGTGTTATATACAGGCAAAACAATACAGACCTAACTGGGTTTTATAACAGTGTTTTAGATATACTAAATAATAATAAAATTGAAAAAAATAATTGTATTATATTGGGCGACTTTAATTTTGATGTTTTAAATTCTTCTGTTAATGTAGACTCATTTATTGATAAACTTAATTGTTTAAATATACACAACCTAATTGAAACTCCGTCCAGGGTCACTAAATATACTTGTACTTTAATTGACCATATTTATGCCAATATTTTTAATACAAATATATATAGTGGTTCAATTGTCTGCGATATTTCTGATCACTTCCCTGTTTTTTCAATATTTGAAAATATTGTTTCAAGTGAAAAAATTGATTCTATTTTTGTTCGTGATTTGAGTAACTTTAATACAAATGCATTTATTTATGACTTATCTAATATATCATGGGATGAAGTTTATATGTCTAAAGATGTTGATGATTCTTACAACAAATTTCATACCTCATTTAGTAACCTTTGTAACTTACATGCCCCTTTTGTCCAACGTTCGGTAAAAAACATTGAAGAAAAAAAGCCATGGATCACTAAATCAATTAAAAAATGTATTAGGAAAAAGCACAAGTTGTTTTCAAAAGTTATTAAGTCAAATCATGATCCAATTTTATTTTCAGAGTATAAAAAATACAGAAATACCTTAACAAAAACAATTAGATTGGCTAAAAGCACTTTTTATCATAATTTATTTTCCGAAAATAGTAATAACTCTTTTAAAACATGGCAAACAATCAATACATTATTAGGACATAAGCGTAACACTAATAACTTACCCATAAATATATCTGTATCGACGCATAATTATACCAATAAATTGTCAATTGTTAATGAATTTAATAAATATTTTACCAACATTGGCCCAAATTTAGCGAAGAATGTTGATAGCACATCTTCTAATTATTCTTCATTTTTAGGTCAACCTCGTTTAAACTCGTTTTTTCTTGAACCAACAACTCATGATGAAGTTTTTAAAATAATTTCATCTTTAGATTCGAAAAAGGCTACTGGTTCAGACAATATTCCATCAAAATTAATTTCTTTGGCTGCTCCTTTTATAACCATTCCCTTAACATATATTTTTAATCTTTCATTTAACACTTGTAAATTTCCATCAGCATTTAAAATTGCTAGAGTTATTCCATTATTCAAAAAGGTGCAAAAGACAATCTTGGAAATTATAGGCCCATCTCCATTCTTCCAGTATTAAGTAAGGTTCTTGAAAAACTATATAATAAACGTTTAATTACTTTGAAATATTTAATTTGTTTTACAATCATCGATATGACTTTAGAGAAAAATATAGCACTAAGTTGTCATTGATTAATTTTTAGTTAATAATCTTCAATGTGATATTGATAAGGGAATGTCTTCAATTGGTATTTTTATTGATTTTCGTAAAGCATTTGATACGATTGATCATAACATTTTACGTTCGAAATTATTTCATTATGGTATTAGAGGCAATGCGTTAAATTGGATTTCTGATTATCTCAACAACCGAAAACAATTTGTTTCATCAAATGGCTTTACCTCTGAAAAATTACCTATCACTTGTGGTGTGCCTCAAGGCTCGGTCCTTGGCCCTATTCTGTTCTTAATTTATATCAATGATCTTCCAAATTCTTCTAATTTTTTTGATTTTCGTTTGTTTGCAGATGACACTAATTTATTTCATTCATTTGCTCACAATCTTCTTGATCTGACTGTTATAACACTCAATTCCAGAAAGTCATAGATTGGTGCAACGCAAACAAATTGACAATTAATCTTGATAAAACTAATTATATGATTTTCCACTCTAAAAATAAACAAATTACACAACGGGACTCATTGACTGTTAATAATGAAATAATTAAAGAAAGTACTTGTATTAATTTTGTGGGTATTAAATTTGATAAGTTTCTTTCATGGAAGTATCACATTTATGATATTAAAGCAAAAATTAAGAAAAGGGCTGGTTTGTTATTTAGGTTGAGACATTTTGTTCCTAGAAAAACTCTAATCATGCTTTATAATTCATTTATTTATCCAATCATAACTTATGGCATTGAAGTTTGGGCTAGTACATTTGAATCTTTCTTAAATCCTGTTTTAATCTTACAAAAAATGATAGTTAGATGTATTACGTTTTCAAGTTTTAGGGCACACTCTTCTCCTTTGTTTTATGAACTCAAAATTTTAGATGTTTATAAACTACATAGATTACATGTTCTCAAATTTATTTCAGATATATTTTATAAGCGAACTCCTCATAGGCTAACTGATTATTTTTCATCTATTGGACACTCTCATAGTACAAGATTTAATAATGAATATAATTTAGCGTTACCTCAAGCTCGTATTTCTTTAGGAAAGTTTAGGATTAGTTTTGAAGGAGCAAATTTATGGAATAATATTTCAGTTGAAATTCGTAGTATTATTTATCGGAAATCGTTTATAAATCAAGTTAAAAAATGTTTATTTGATGAATATATAGAATAATGTACGTTTTATGTTTTTCTTTTCAGTTCCACCTGTTTTTTTGTAATTTATATTTGTAAAGGGGGTTAAACTCGATTAGAGAAATCTATTTTTTAACCTCCTATTGCCATGCTGTAATTTGTTTCTTTTTTTAAAATATATATTTATATCTAATATATATATTTTTCTTTTTTTGGCAATAAAAGTTGAAGAAAAGAACATTCAATCATAAAAGTAACACTAAATGTTCAAATAATATTTCACATCATTTTTGTAACTGAACAAGCCAAACTAGCGCAATTATGCCTAAAATGGCTGCCATTTTATCCAATATGGCCACCATTTTATCTAAAATGGCCACATATATCAATCAAATATTTTTTTAAAACTTTTATTTACATATATTTGGTAAAAATTGGATATGTTGTAGAATAGACATCACTGAATCCAAAAGTAATTACTCAATTTTTTTTCATACGCAAAGGGGGTTGGCAGCCCTTTAAAAATGGCCGCCATTTTGGACAAAATTGTTTAAAATATTGTAAGTTTATGACATTAAAAGATAGAAATTCAATCATAAAAGTAACAATAAATCATTTGTGTAACTGAACAAGCCAAAATGGCCGCCATTATGCCCAAAATGGCTGCCATTTTATCCAATATGACAACCATTTTATCTAAAATGGCCGCATACCAGTAAAATACATTTTTAAAACTTTTATTTACATATATTTTGTAAAAATTGGATATGTTGTAGAATAGACATCACTGAATCCAAAAAGTGTTTGCTCCATTTTTTTCATAGGCAAGGGGTGTTGGCAGCAATTTCAAAATGGCCGCCATTTTTGACAATTTATTTTTAAATATTGTAAGTTTATGGCATTAAAAGATGTTATGGAGATAGAAATTCAATTATATAAGTAACAGTAAATGTTCAAATAATATTTCACATTATTTGTGTAACAGAACAAGCCAAAAAGGCTGACATTTCAACCAAAATTACCGTCATTTTTATCTGAAATGGCCACATAATGAAATTGGTTTTTCTTTTTGAATAAATACATATAACAGTACCAATATAATAACATAATATTGTATAATATAATATTTGTGTTTAATTTCTTTACTTATTCGTCGTCACTTTCGTCATCACTATCATGGTAAACGTTGATTTCAATAACTCTTACACGGATTGTTGAAATTTAATTTAATGTTTAATACATCACAATGATGAAAGACTTATAAACAAACTGAAAGCAAAAAAATGTTGGTCGGGCGTGGGAATGGACCGTTTATTTTCAATAGGGGTGTTTTTACTTGTGGTAAAAAATCCAATTTTGGCCAAAGTTTGGAGCTTATTATATATATATACGAGAATTTTAGATTTAGTCATATCTGTAAAATAATACTTACATATTTTAGATACGGAAATTGTCAACATTTGAAGATGTATTGTCCCTTGAATTTTTTTTGTTGATTATGTCATTTAAATATCATATAATAGTTATCCACTTTGACCAAAACTTGGATCGAAAATAAAATTATTTACCTAAAAAAACTGTAATTTAAAGCAAAAAATAGTCAAATTGGCTGCCAGCCAATGGCTTTTTGGTTGAATTTATTTTGTTATTTTAGTGAAAACATAATTTTTTCTTAAATAAATACATATAACAGTACCAATATAATAACATAATATTGTATAATATAATATTTGTGTTTAATTTCTTTACTTATTCGTCGTCACTTTCGTCATCACTATCATGGTAAACGTTGATTTCAATAACTCTTACACGGATTGTTGAAATTTAATTTAATGTTTAATACATCACAATGATGAAAGACTTATAAACAAACTGAAAGCAAAAAAATGTTGGTCGGGCGTGGGAATGGACCGTTTATTTTCAATAGGGGTGTTTTTACTTGTGGTAAAAAATCCAATTTTGGCCAAAGTTTGGAGCTTATTATATATATATACGAGAATTTTAGATTTAGTCATATCTGTAAAATAATACTTACATGTTTTAGATACGGAAATTGTCATCATTTGAAGATGTATTGTCCCCTGAATTTTTTTTGTTGATTATGTCATTTAAATATCATATAATAGTTATCCACTTTGACCAAAACTTGGATCGAAAATAAAATTATTTAACTAAAAAAACTGTAATTTAAAGCAAAAAATAGTCAAATTGGCTGCCAGCCAATGGCTTTTTGGTTGAATTTATTTTGTTATTTTAGTGAAAACATAATTTTTTCTTGGTTTTTTTTTCTACGCAATTGATTAACTTGATTAAACCTACAAAATAACCTATTCAAAGTCTTTATGTCCTTATGTGACGTCATCAATTATCTAATTACAATCAACTTACATCAAAATAAAGAGTCATTTCTTTATACATTGATACCAAAAATTATGAGCAAGGAAAACTGCACTTACAGATATTTGTGTTCCCTACCATAAATTGTCCAAAACTGATTGGTATAATTAGAAATGTGTTAAAATCCCACCTTAGGGATGAGAATATTTAATATTAACATCGATTTTTTTTCTGCATATAGGTAAACATGCATAAAGATACCAAATGTACGTAGTGTAGGCCTCTCATATCCCATGTACTGTATTTTGTTGCTTTTAACCCGTTTTCCCTTCACTACTTCAATGTTCAAACTTGTGGCCATGTCAAGAACTTAATCACAAGATGTTGAGCTGTCTCCTGATTTTGTTAATCTTTCCTCTAGCCAACAGAATAGACCACTATCATTAGTATAGTGTGCAAGGCTATGAAACAACTTGATAGTCTTGGTCTGTGTCCCTTCTAGGTGATATTTTCTTTGAAGTTGTGTTTTCTATCAATATATTGGGTTGGATGGAACAACTCAGTCACCATGTACTTCATCGGAGTGAAAATCTAAATTCTTGAACTATGATCTAATCGGATACTATAAAGGATATTACGTTTATAATTTACAGTCCCTTTTATGCAAAAAAATAAAGAATACTAAAATCAAACATTGAAAAGTCATTTTGTGTTATTTAAAAATAATGATTTAGCTTATAAAAAAATTGAATAACAGTAAATCAAATAAAAACACATTGAATTTCAGACAATGAGCTTCCAGTTTACTACTCTTTTTATCAATTATGATTTTATTAGGTTAAATAATTTTTCGTTTCCATCAATTTTTTTGTCAAAGTGAATAACTATCGTGACATTAAAATGGCTTATTCAATAATAAAAAAAAGTGTGGGGGTCATTTAAGCCTTTGACCTTTAACCTTGTGTCTCCAGAAGAAAGCACAGATTAAATGTTATTTTAAAGCTTTAAGGTCACATTTATATTTGTACCTAATACATTCTTACTCAAAATACTCAAGTTTAAGATATAAAATAATTGTATATAGTGTAATAAATTGACTTTTGACCTAGACTCCAAAGGCAAAATTAAATTAGTTATTCTGAATTTTAAGGATACTGCTTATATGTGTTTAAAACATTCTTTATAAAAAAAACTTAGTGGTTAAAGAGATAATAAGGGGCAAAGTTTTCAAATGGCAGCCATTTTGAATTTATTGAAAAAGAAAAATATATAGGAAATACTAATAAACAAACCAGGGTAGATTTTAGATACTAATATCTATATAAGCCTATATTTGTTAGTATGTTCTAACAACAACAAAAAACATTTTGGACTGAAAAAAGCTATACCACCTATTTCTATATTACAAATAGCATGAGAAAATGCAAATTTCAACCATTTATCTAAAAACACTACACATAAAGTACATGATTTCCCACGATAATGGGGATAATAATTTGAAAAACATAAAAAAATTCCCATGTTTGAAATTCCTGTTGGTACAAAACGATTTCACAAAATCAATTCTTTCTTACAAATTCTTTTTCGTTTTTCATAGGTGCCATATCTAAATAAGGGCAAAATCCCCATGCCGAAATGGTAAACACACTTGTTACCATTAACATTTTTTCTAAAATATTTCAGTTTTGTTAACTTTACCTAAAGTGTGATTAATTACCAAAGTATGAAGAAAATCCATTTTTTGGCATTTGGCCACTTTTAATGAAATAGGTTGATATTTGTAGTCAACCTCTCTTAATAAGTCATTTATGCGCACAAAATGCAAATAAATCATATTATGAAAATGTTTTTAACAATACTAAAGAAAATAAAAAAACATGGAATATTATAAATGATATAGTAAATTCAGGCGGAGGCAAAAAATAATGTCCCATCCACTTTTACATCTGGTGCCAAAATCATAGAGGGTTGTGAGCCTATTGCAAACCACATTAACGATTATTTTATCAATGTTGGTCTCAAGGTACGAGACAGTATTTAGCCATCAACGGCAAAATACTTGCTAAACAGGCAAAGTAACTATGTTTTTCTACCATGTAAATGAGGAGGAAGTGTTAAAAGTGAATAAATCACTTGATGCAAACAAAACACCTGGTTTTAATGATATTTCACCAAAGGTATCTAGTCAAGGCAGTTGGTGATGCTATTGTAAAGCCCTTGACTTACATATTTAACTTATCTCTTCATTCCGGCATAATACATGATTTTACAACTTTGTTATACTTCTATCTTAAACAGTGTACTTAGATTTTGTATATATTGTTTTGTTATTATCGTAATTCACGTTTTAAAGATAGACTTTTACTTAATAAAATAGTTAAACAAGGCAGTAGAATAGTAGTCTCTGAACAAATTCAACCTGAAGTTTTATATAAGGAATTAGTAATTAAAAAATTGAAAATTATTTTGAAAGACCACGCTCACCCTCTGCACTATAAATTTAACAAAAGTCAACGTAGTGACAGACTCCTTCAAAGAAAAATTAAAACAAATAGATATGGCAATTCATTCGCAATACGATTTTATAATGAATGACAGTTTTATTTATTAGTAGTATTTTAATCGACATTTTAGGATTTTATATTTATATTTTGTATGGCTTTTATATCGTAATTTATATATTTTATGCACTGTATCCATTTTATTTTTGTATATACTGTATTTTGAAAAGGCCAACAGGGTTTCCCCATGGGGATAATAAAGTTTTAATTAAATTGAATTGAATTGAATACCGGAACAGATAAAAATTGCAAAAGTAATCCCTAGGGCCTATATACAAAAAAGGGGACCGTCAATTAGCCTCGAATTATCGCCCAATATCACTATGGAACGAGCTCTGTAAAAATGACCTAAATATTGTTTTAAAAAAATTATAAAACACTAAAAAAATATGTTAAGAGACATTTTATCGAATTACAGTACAGTACTTAAAATGCTTCACTCATAAATATGCATATATTATGCGTGATGTAGGCTACAGTAGTAAATAAAAATTAGTAAAATAAGTAAAATAAAATTATGTTCAATAATATAGATAACTAGAGGGTACTCCGAGAGTACAAACCTCCGCCTACTGTAAAAGTCCCCTACATAAAATTCCCCCCGAAAATGTTTTTTTTTTATACATTTTTTTATTAGTTCTAAATGTAAATAGGCTAACTGCACACTACAAAGTAGTGGATGAGAGTTTGGTGTAATGGTTATGTATCCAGCCTCTCACAGTTGAGATCCCTAGTTCAAGTCCCGCTGAGGTTTTTTTTTTTTTTTTTGTGGACCTTGATCTTTAACCCTGACCCTTCAAAATGTAACCACAATTATATGATGAGTCATTGATCATTGTGGCTAAGTTTGGTGAGAATCGGATAAAAACTGTGGTCTCTAGGCAGTAAAATAGTTTTTTGTTAGTTGTGACCTTGACCTATGACCCTTAAATTCGAACTCGTCCGAGCTTTTGGGGCATAGATCATTGTGGCCAAATTTGGTGAGAATCGGATAAAAACTGTGGCCTCCAGGCTGTTCACAGACAGACAGACACACACACACACACACACACAAACATACAGGGGTGAAAATATAACCTCCTTGGCGGAGGTAATAATATAGATAGACTTTATTTTTATTAGCTAGTCAGCCCATGCTATGTCTGAAGCGATTTGGGCGAAGAAATGGGCGTTCCTTGAGCCACATCTTATTTTTGCTAAGTCTTCTAAACGCTGCGACCGATTGACTTGTGAGCTAAGTCAACTTGTGTCCCTACCTGTGGAATTATAGCTTGTTCGTCAGTTTTTGGAGGTCGAGAAGGGGGATAATGGTCGTTTTGTAGGTGTGTACTGTCCATAGAGAATTTAGATGTGTCGTAATAGCAGATGACGTCAGACAGTGACTGGTTTTCTTGTGTTATTGTTTTCATTCGTCTTAATGTAACGCGACGCTAACGATCTCATCGGTCTGGCCTACACCTGTAATTTCGTTACAACAGGTAGCTAACTGTATGGAATCTGTTTATCGGCATTCTAATTTTCTGGAGTTGTAGAAATGTGAGTTTGTGGTTTGTAGTACATAGCTAGGTATTTTACTCAGCGATTGGAACAAATACGACAAGAAGAGATGTGAGACTGTCTATCTAATAGTGATTATTGTTTAGTAGGGCCCTTGTTAAGCGGTGTAAAACTAAACCTACTCTGTTTCACAGTGTCTTAGATGATTAATAACATTTTAAAGTATAGTGTTTATTGTTTAGTAGGGCCCTTGTTATGCGGTGTAAAACTAAACCTACTCTGCATGTTTCACAGTGTCTTAGATGATTAATAACATTTTAAAGTATAGTGTTTATTGTTTGGTAGGGCCCTTGTAGGGCGGAGGTGGGGAGGCGGAGTTCATTTGAGGGAGGTGCTTATTCGAGGGATACGTTTAATTGTTTAGTTTTAATAATATGGTAACATTTATAATCAAATAAAATCCTCTAATAGATATGAAAAGTGGTAAAAAAGAATAACAAATTCTTGGTAAATTGTAGATAAAAGTCCGATGAATTCTACCACAAATAGTATAATTGTGTTATAAATATAATACAAAATGCAATTATTATTCTAAGTGATGTTTTATTGGGAAGGTTTTAGCCATTTATTCAAATAAATACCATCCTAATTGGTATAATGAATACATTATTTAGTTTGAACATCTTTTGAAACTAACTTCTGCCGTTTCGGCCTAAGATTAAAGAAGGAAGACGTTGCAACATGGGCAGAAGTATCTCAGGGTCCACAGTTATTCCTGCCAGCTTACTCAATAACTCGGCTATCGGGGTTTCACTCGATTTCAAACAAAAGGTCTTATCATCTGTTCTCCCTATGTAATTTTATATACTATTCCCCACAATATACTCGGATGCTTTATGGTGTATATTTAATTTAATCTTTTTTAATTTGCAGTATAATTTTTATTTTGCTACTGCACCTTCACACGGACGGTCCGAAAATAAACAAAACTAGAATGGCTATCGCCACCAACGGCCAACTTAGTTTAAACCTGTGTCCATTATGATAGGAGAACACGTCGATATCCCTAATATGCAAACGTCATATTTCTGCTTTATATAAATAAGACGATTTTGCCGTAGAAAAGAAACAGAAATCAACAACTATACACTTATTATTGTAAATGTAATCAATAATAATTCCCATTAACCAAAATTACAGAGAAATGTATTATAAGAGTCATTGTCAGAGTACAATAAAACTATCCAATTGTTACTAATAAATATGGCCTAGACATTTTATGCATTCGATAGATACATGGTCAACAAACAATAAATTATATGACAATTAGAGCTAAATCAGTACATATGCTATTGTGTATTATCACTGAAACATGTTTGATCTCATACTCTATTACAAATGATGATTATAATTGTAATTAAATAGACGTTAGAGACTCATCTTTCCTATGCTCTGAAGCTTCATAATGCATTTCAAGAAAATGTTTTATGCTGTTATGTTTATTCTGAGATTTGGAAGCATGATGGTCAAACTGTACACTCTAAATTCAACAAGTTCCTAGTCTGCTGTTGGGAGAAGGGTACATTTACTCGGGACCTTCGAGATGTACAGCAGTCGTAATCTATGCACGCTGCGGTACAACATCCAATCGGTGTGAATGTTGCAGTCAGCATCAATCTTGCAACGGAGATAGTCATGGGCTATATAAAAAGTTCTTCAACAAAATATTTACTGAAATATGACTTATTCAATATTTTTAAAAACACGTCTGGATCAAATGTGGAATTTCCAGAGGCCCATTCATGACTATAAAAGCAGAAACATTGCAAACGGCAGCATTATTGCGGCCCTAAACCGTCTCGGCTAAAGTTTTTTTATAAACATTATTGTTTACTTTAATCTAATAATATCTATCTAATATAGGTATATCTAAGAATATTCTGGGAACATCCTTGTTGTATCAAAATAAGCCTAGGCTAGCCTACTAACAAACACATACTGAGACTAACATAGCAACTAATAATATTAATATAAAATAAATATACTTAAATACCTACAAAATTTATATTTGCCGTTTTATTTTGTCTAGGCATAGGCCTATGTCTAGACCTAACCTTACTAATCCTGCCATTATTAACTATTGCATTCCATACTTTACACTGGGGCCAAGTTGACCGATTAGTATTTGGCCGAGTTGACGTGAGGCCGAGTTGGCTTGAGGCCGAGATGACGTGAGACCGAGTTGACTTGAGGCCGACTTGACTTGGGAGAGAGTTGACTTTGGGCCGAATTGACGTGGGGCCGACTTGACTTTGGCCGAGACGGTTTAGAAGAGGTGAGTCGATAGGTTAGGCACAATTTTCAAGTAAAAGAAAAACCATGGATAACTTTAGTTCACTTCCATTTGTAATAATAAACATTTATAGGATTATTTATGTAGGCTTTTGAACTATAGGCCTATTGTTATATCTGTCTAAAAAAGTGTAGGCCCTACGTTTACAGTATTCGTTTTCTTTACAAAATCGTACATCGGCTATTTTAATATTGGGAATGCGAATTATTCGTTTTTATTCTAGGCATACTCTAACCCTACACAATTCTGTTATACCCGAAGTTTGAACATAGTATTCATTCATTATTCTATTCTAATTACATCTACATTTTGGCGCCTATCATGATTTGTTTACTCTGGATTTCCTAATTTGTAATCAAAAAGTGTAAATGCATTTTAATTTTACTTTGTAATACTTACATCACTTTACATGAAGGATACTGTACCTACAATTTACATTGCATCATCGTATTCGGGATTGACAACGTTGGACCACCTGAGTCTGCTAATTTCCAGTTTATTGATCAATATGATAAAACGTTACACGCCTAACATTTTGTCCCCATATAGTTTGTCTATCCAATCCAAGTAAACTTTTGTAGGAATGAAAGTACTACATAGAAGTGGTAATGTATATTAGAAAGAGTAAACATTTGTGGGTAATTATTCACACCTAAAGCTACAAAAAAATACTAAAAGACCTTTTATTAGAATTTTTTCAAGGTCAAACCATATATAGCCTCTACTATAACAATTTTGGAGCCATTATTTCAATAAACACAAGTGAGGAAAAAACCCTAAATGAAATGTCTCAGAAGTAACAATTTTGAATTTTGAAATGGAAGTATGATATTAATAAACAATTTTAATAAAATACTTTATTATGAACAATTGCATGGTTTTATGAAATGAAAATAATTTAAATGATATGTCCCGTCCTTAACAAAAATGTATGTCCCGTTACTCAATATATTTTTGAAATATGATATTTTCACCAAAAGTTTAAAAATATTTGTTTAATAATTTATTGCATATAGTTTTTAAAAGGAGAAAACAAAATACAGTATTAAATTGTGGTATCAATACTTTAACTGAAATGTAAAAAACACCATAAAACTACTATTAAAATGTCGCGGATGGGACAATTATGAATTTTGAAATGTATATATAAAATTTAATAAACAAAATATGTGTTATAAAATGCTTGACTATGTACAATAGGGACATAGAGTAACTATATGTTTAAAAGATTCATGGTTTGTGAAATAATTAGGATTTAAATGATACGTCCCGTCCGTATCAAAAATGTCCCGTCCGTAACAATATATTTGTGAAATATGATATTTTCATAAAAATATAAAATTTTCAAAAAATGTGTTCATAAAATAATGATATATAGTCCTCAGGAGGAGAAAATAAAATATCAAGATTTTTGCATCATTACAAATAAATGTAAAAAACACCTAAAACGGGCGCGGACGCGACATTTATGAATTTGAAATGCATATGAAATTAATAAACAAAAACATTTTAATTAAATACTTGATTATGTAAAATTTTCAAAAAATGTGTTCATAATATAATGATATATAGTCCTCAGGAGGAGAAAATAAAATATCAAGATTTTTGCATCATTACAAATAAATGTAAAAAACACCTAAAACGGACGCGGACGCGACATTTATGAATTTGAAATGCATATGAAATTAATAAACAACAAAATTTTAATTAAAAACTTGATTATGTATTATTGAGACATAACGTAACTATATATCTGTTGATAAAACAGTAATAAGATGCATAGTTTATGAAATAAATTGGATTAAAAATGTCCCGTCCGTAACGTCAAATATGGTTTTTTCATATTTAATATTAAATAACTTTAAAAAATAAATATCAGAAAAATAATAAAAATGTTATTTAATAAATGTCTACTTTGAGAAATGGCCAAGAGTTACCTAAAAATCCGTAAATGAAATTATTCAACTCACGGACCAAATACTGTGGAATGCCTCTATATCTAGGGTTCCAAACACAACTACCATACAATATTCCATAACCGTTCAAATCATAGGCCTAGACAGTAAACTATCCCGCGCTATCAAGATATTTAAATGATCTTTTGATCAGACTCAATCTTCTATTAGCTGCTCTCGCAACTTTAACAAAATGAGCTGAGAAATCTAGCTTCCGATCAAACAAAATACCAAGGTCCGATTCTACATTAACCTCTGCAATTTCAACTCGAGACAAACTTCCTCCTATATAATATTTAAACATATTATTCCCTCGACCAAAATGAATTATTTTACATTTAGACAAATTAAAGGGTAACTGCCAATCCAGTGACCACTGATATAAAATATCTACATTATGCTGAAGAGTATCTCTATCCAACTCATTACTCACTACTCTATACATCTGAAACACCTTATTTCGCAAGAGGATATCTTATATCAATTTTTGAGGACTCCTTTAATAGAAGACAGCTTAATATCAGTTCAAAAAAGGACCCTTAATAACAGTTATAGAATGAACCTATTAATATCATTTTTTTCAATGAAGAATCTGGGGAATTTATAATCAAACTACAATACCACAATAATTCTACGTTTTAGAAAGTTTTAGAAATGCATAAAACGAAACAGTAAACAGGTCATTTTGGATTTTTTGATGCTATAATCGCCTGCTGCCAGCAAATAACAAATATTCTAGATTTGAACTCGTCACTATGGACGAGTTAGGTTACCCGCTGCGCAAACGTCACGTTCACGTCATACGTTAGAATATTGCACACAGAAAAACGATTATGACATTGTGACCTGAAGAAAATAAAATGTTATTGTACTACCATACTACATACAGTGCAGAATAGGTGGAAATAACGGAACTCGCCTTTTATTTCAATTTTTAACATGATGACATCAACATAATGAAACATAAATGAAACGCGTACATTTTAGAAAAGAATTATCTGAGCAACAACATATTAACATGTTGAAGAAATTTAGATACGTAGAATATGGATGCGCGCTCTTTTAAATGTCATGAACTATGACGCAAAATATGAAAATACGACTTTTATAATTCAACTGGCCATATGATGACGTCACAACATCCAATGCGCACACTCTGTACATGAATTCGTATCTACAATTCAACAGCTCCAGAAAATGTTTTGATCATGAGTATCAATTTTCATTCTGAGGAGCTATAACATAATAATTGAAATTTACTGTAATGATGAAAAAAGTGACCCAAGTGTTTCACGCTTTTGATCATGAAAAATTTTAAAAATGGTAAATCATGCGAAAGATTGACCTAGACAGCATCAAAATATGGTGGAAATTGAATAGTGGAGATGCGCTCTATTAAATGTGATGAGCTATGACGAAAGAGACAAAAATCCTATATTTTATATTCGAGTGGCCATACGATGACGTCACAATGTCCGGTTAGCCATATTGATCATTGTATGATCCGATATCTACAACTCATCTACTTCCAGAATATGTAATAAAAATAAACTTCACCATGTAGTTTAGAAACTATGACTGTTTTAAAAAATGCATAATTTTGACGAATTTTTGAACTTTTCATAAAAAACGACATAGTTATACATTCTTATGTTTCCCAGAATTAGAGATACGCTGCGAACAAAATTCGTGGAAAGAAAGAAGAATATAGAAAAAAAAGATCGTGAAAATAACAATTTTACCTCCCCATACCCATATTTATAACTTAATTAGGCTTAGGTCAGAAGAAGAAACATCCATCTAATAGAATTAGGTAGAACAATTCATGATTGTAACTGTATGATATTATTAACGTACCTGTAAAATTATGCGTAAGGTATAGTGTTTCATTTAACTCAGCCCAGTTAATGCAGGGCCAACAGTTTAATGATCTTGTGCAAGCAGAATTGTTGTTTCCGCTGTATCGCTTTGCAACAGTATCAACACAATCCCATTCACCTGTAAATAGTTATAATAACATGTTTAATTTAAGAATCTGGATAAACGATCGGCGAATGGTGGTTGGACATTGATTTGCCCTGTATTTTCTTATGTTGGAATACATAGCCTCGTTCGCCCCAATATTTACTCCCCCCATTGTCTCTTCTTTCCGTGCTCTAACCTTGAGTGGTTACCTTTTATTGGGCCGCCAACAGGACGCTGACTTGTTTGATAGACGAGTGTAGTTTGGTTATGCCACTCTTGTTCAAATTATTTCGAGTTAAAATATAATACTTGAACAATATTTAGGTTTTGTAGATCCGGAAACTGCAGGTCACATGGCAATTTAGGCCTACCTACTAAAATCTTTACCGCGCCCTTTTTCAGTGTCATGTTAATTAAATTTCTATCTGCCATTTTGTTTCTATATTAGTTTATTCTAATGTTCAATAATTACTTTGAAAACAGTTAATTTCATTTTTGTGTTTTAAAATAAATTATAAGTCTAAAATCTAAATCTTAAATTGGTAATTCCCAAAATCACATCTTTGTCACACACCTCGAAAGTATACAAATTACATGAAATATGCAACTAAGGGGGTGAAATTACCGTCTTCCCATATCTCGAAAACCATTAATGCTAGAAAGCCTTATTCAGAATGTACATAATTATATTCGCTCTACATTTTACGCAAAAATTATCGGAAATATGACATTTGACCCTCGACCCTATTTCTCAATATTTGCATATAATGCAACTAAAATTTCTGTACAGACTTTGTTTTGGCCTCAAATGACTCAGATACAGGTTTTCTATAGGTAGCATAGAACTATTTAGTAATTCTCAAAATCACACCTTTGTCACTTCCCTAGAAAGTATGCAAATTAGGAGTACAACAGGTGAAAGTTGCCATATCTCTCGGTCATTAGCGTTTTTTCAGATATGGCAATTCACTGTAATTTGCATATTTAATATAACTTGTACTACTAATCTGCATACTTTCGAGATGCATGACTTTTGGAATTATACATATAAAACCTGTATTCAAGTCATTTGAGGCCAAAACAAAGTATGTACATGCATTTAAGTAATATTGAGAAATAGGGTCGAGGTCAAATGTCATACTTCCGATCATTTTTATGTAAAATGTTTCCATTAGAGCAAATAGAAATATGTACATTCTGAATACGGCTGTAAAATCAACTCTCTATCAATAATGTTTTTCGAGATTTGGGAAAAATGTAATTTCACCCCTTATTTGCATATTTCATGTAACTTGTACTAATAATTTGCATACTTTGGAAGTGAGTGATACAGGTGTGATTTTGAGATTTACTGAACAATCCTATATTGACTATTAGAAACTTGTATCTGATCCATTTGATGGCAGAACAAAGTATCTACAGGCATTTTAATTTCATTAAAATAATATGCAATATTGAGAAATGGGGTCGATGTCATACTTCCGGTCATTTTTTGTGTAAAATGTCTCATTAGAGCAAATAGAAGTATGTACATTCTGAATATGGCTGTGAAAAAATCAACTCTCTAGCATTAGTGGTTTTCGAGATATGGGACGACTGTAATTTCACCCCCTTATTTGCATATTTTTATTTAAATTGTACTGATATTTTGCATACTTTTAGGAGTTACAAAGTTGTCCTATGCTGGCTATTAGGAACCTATAGCTAGGTCATTTGGAGGCCAAACAAAGTCTCTACAGATATTTTAGTCACATTAGGTATGTAAACATTGAGAAACGGGGTCGAGGGTCAAATGTTGCACTTCCGGTCATTTTTTCGTAAAATGTTTCATTAGAGCAAATATATACATTCTGAATAAATCAGTGAAAAAATCAACTCTCTCGGACTAGTAGTTTTTGAGATATAGTAACCCTGTAATTCCAACCTAATTTGCATATTTAAGCTAAGTGTGATGCTCAAATTTTGATCTCCTCATCATATGTGACCATTTAAAAAAGAAAAATCTCTGTTTGCAATTTGTTTCACTCAAAATGATAGATTTCCTAGCCTGGAATGATTGAATTACATTAATATTACAAAAAAATGTAAACACCATACACTGTAATTATAAAATAGCACATTATTTATTTTTCCTTGGCACTTTTGTGACATGCTGAAGCGATGCCTCAACAGACTTTGTCACTGTAGATAGTATTATGCCTCGCCCTTTTGAAATTCCTCGCATACATTTTCTCCAGTAGGCTACTCGCTTGCCTCGTTCTTTGTCAAACTGTCTATGCCTCTATCTACTCAAATTTGTAAATACAACAGGTATTAGAGAAGCTGTTAACATTATATTGATCTAAATACGGTAGGCCTAAAAAGTAAACAAAAAGTCATTTACTTTATATTTATACTTGTTGACGGATATTACCTACTGTATAGCGAATGATATTCTCTTAATTAACGGATGTATTATTAATTATAAATGGTGTTAGTCTATATCTTTATTTATAAACAAAAGTGATTATTTAAGCTTACCTCGAATTTCGTCAATAAAAAGTACAACCACCAAAAGAGATATCGTCTTTGAGAGAAACATAATCTGCCGGTCTGAATTGGTCTGTTATGGATTTGTTAATGGCAACATCAATGAAAGGGTGAGAGATTGCTTCACAACGTCATCAATAATACCGACCAATAGAAGACTCTAGTCTATAACAATAGAAGACATACTGTATCATGATAGTGCGAAACCGACAATATCGATTGATATGGAGTGATCGAATTATATTTCACTTTAGGCTACTTCCTGCAAATATTGTGCGGGTATACTTTACTTTACATAGACGTGATTATTGGAGAGTTATATACATCTCTTTCCATCTCGGACACTGCTTTTTTTTTATTAGAAGACATTTTCTAATCCAACAAGACCCTTACTTTAAATTTATGTTAAATGTAAAGATTTTAATACTAATTACATTTAGGTACAAGCAGTACAGTATACTTATTGTTTGTTGAGTGGATTGGGACAATAAACAAACATTTTGTTACATGCAAGGCACAAACAGAAGATAGGAAAAACAAAGGATAAGTTATATAGCTTATATAATCTAACCTATTATTTTGCAAACAGAAAAGTAAAAGATAACAAAATCAATTAAATGATTATACGGATAGTCGTGGTAACACACAATCAAAATACAGCAATCCAAGAATTACAATATATAGCTGAGCCCAAAGCTTTACTTGCTCAAAACAGTCAAACAGACTTGTAGATACTTCAAAGACAGCAATAGTTTAGCTATCTCAGCATTCGTATTAGAACTGATATCACCCCCATATATCCTAATAATATGTATGTACCACTGTTTATACCACTATATATTCTTATGCAGGATATAAGGAGGGGGGCGTGATTATTATGATCTCATCAAATAACTATCATTTTATCCTAACAATTTGCTTTTCTCAAGATTTACTGAAATTTGTATTTCTCAATACGATATAACAATACAATGATAATACATTTTCTTTTAAATTTTGAATTTTTCTTTTTTATTTAGAAACTAAGAAAAGTGTGTAAATGTTTATATTCTATAGAACCATATCTATATATAAATTATGGTTAATTCTGACATAGGCGAGCACAATGGAAAAACTTAAGTACAAATCTCTGCCTTGGATACCTACATGATCTATCTCAGATGTACCGTGAAATGTAAATTTGATAACATTAGTTTTCACTATTACGATATTGTTCCATATTTCTATCTTAGGTTTTTAGTGTTTATAACAAAATGTCTGATTTCATCGGTAGATTTTCAACTCAATTTCAATTGTACGCGGGTCGAAGTAATTTCCGGGTTCACGATGAGTTCACCTTACAACAACCTGGTTTCAACTAAGTTGGCCATTATAGCCATTTTAGTTTTTTGTTTATTTTTGGAACGGACCGCGCGTCGTGTGAAGGTACAGTAGTTAAAAAATAAAAATTATACTGCAAATTAATAAAGATCAAATTAAATATATGCCATAAAGCATCGGAATATATTGTGGGGAATAGTAATTATAAAATGACATAGGAAGATCTGATAATAAGACATTTTGTTTAACATCGAGTGAAATCACGATAGCCGAGTTTTAGGAATAACTGTAGGCTATCTGTGTCCCGTTAGGACCGGGATGTCTGCTCATGTTGCAAGCCGTCTAAAACGTCTTCTTTCTTGGGCCGAAACGGCCCACTCTGTCACGGAAGTTAGTTTCAAAAGATGTATAAATTAAATAATGTGTTAATTATTAGGATAGTATTTATTTGAATAAACGCCTCCCCAATAAAACATCACTTAATAATAACGCCCACCCCCCCCCCCCCCCCCAACTATCTAATAAACGCCAATCCACAATTATACACACAATATTGTATTATATTTATAAAAACACAATTATACTTTTTGTAGTAGAATTCATCACACTGTTATCTACAATTTATCAAGCATTTGTTATTCTTTTTTACCCATTTTCATATCTATTAGAGGATGTCATTTGATTATAAATGTTACCATATTATTAAAACTAAAAAATTAAACATATCCCTCAAATAAGCACCTCCCTAAAATGAACTCCGCCTCCCCACCTCCAACCTATAAGGGCCCTACCAAAAAATAAACACTATACTTTCAAATGTTATTAATCATCTAAGACACTTTGAAACAGAGTAGGTTTAGTTTTACGAATGTCAAGCATTTTAAATAATGGTAACCGACAGAAAACGTACAAGGAGAACGTCCTTCATTATCATTCCGAGAATCATCGTCTACACATCCTAGAGGGGGAGCGAGCGAAGCGAGCTCACTTTCTAGTAATTTATTTATTTTTATTTTATTTATTACAATTTAGTTTAAAGCATCAGAGAACATTGTAAATACACATAATTGGAATCCATCATTCAATTGTGAATGAATTGTGTAATGTCCATTATTTAGTTTTTGTAATAGCTTTTAGAAAATTGGATTGTACGTTTGGTTTGTTTTCAAGTGCCTTGTTAGCAATCCTTTTGTTGCAGTGCAGTGCGGACAGTTTTTAGGCCCTACAATGGTCAGCAATGTAAATAGTGTTGGTTAGTATAGTAATAGTGCTAATGTAAAATAATTCTTTAAAAAAAGGTCAACTTTATGTTGAGTTAGTTTTATATTGTAGCTATAGAGTCACATAATGACTATTATTAGAATATCATGGTAAAGGCTCTATAAAAATGGTAGGCCTAAAATTACTTAAGCTACACCAGAGAGAGGGCGCATGGAAGAAAACTATGAAGAATGTCTGTTTTTTCTATAGTTTTGTGTTGTTTTTTTTGGTCTGGTGTGTGTTAAATAGACCTCATTTACTACTATAAATATATGTCTGTGAAGTTGGTTACTAGTTCCTAGTTCCTTATTCAAATTCAATTAAAGGGACAGTCACAAATATTTTTAAAAACAGATTTTGATACGTAATAACTGTCTAATTGAGTTGTTATTGCATCAACATGTTAGCCTTGACCTCCTCTACTTCTTCCGGTCAAAGTTCATTAACATTTTATTCATTTACACCCTCTACGGCGAATAAGTAACTAGCTTTTACGAACGTTATAACACTTGACCTGCTTAATTTTTTCAAAATGTTTTGGTATGAATCGATCACCCTTGACCTACTCTACCATTTGCCACTCCAGTTCCGCGAACTTTTTTGCGTCTACGCCCTCCACGGCGAATAAGTAACTGGCTTTACGAACGTTATAACACTTGACCTACTTAATTTTTTCAAAATGTTTTGGTATGGATCGATCACCCTTGACCTACTTTACCATTTGCCACCCCAGTTCCGCGAACTTTTTTGCATCTACGCCCTGTACGGCGAATAAGTAACTGGCTTTTACGAACGTTATAACACTTGACCTACTTATTTTTTTCAAAATATTTTGGTATGAATCGATCACCCTTGACCTACTTTACCATTTGCCACCCCAGTTCCGCGAACTTGTTTGCATCTACGCCCTCAACGGCGAATAAGTAACTGGCTTTACGAATGTTATAACACTTGACCTACTTAATTTTTTCAAAATGTTTTGGTATGGATCGATCACCCTTGACCTACTTTAACATTTGCCACCCCAGTTCCGCGAACTTTTTTGCATCTACGCCCTCTACCGCGAATAAGTAACTGGCTTTTCGAACGTTATAACACTTGACCTACTTAATTTTTTCAAAATATTTTGGTATGAATCGATCACCCTTGACCTACTTTACCATTTGCCACCCCAGTTCCGCGAACTTTTTTGCATCTACGCCCTCTACGGCGAATAAGTAACTGGCTTTACGAACGTTATAACACTTGACCTACTTAATTTTTTCAAAATATTTTGGTATGAATCGATCACCCTTGACCTACTCTACCATTTGCCACCCCAGTTCCGCGAACTTTTTTGCGTCTACGCCCTCTACGGCGAATAAGTAACTGGCTTTTACAAACGTTATAACACTTGACCTACTTAATTTTTTAAAAATATTTTGGTATGGATCGATCACACTTGACCTACTTTATCATTTGCCACCCCAGTTCCGCGAACTTTTTTGCGTCTACGCCCTCTACGGTGAATAAGTTACTGGCTTGACGAACGTTATAACACCTGACCTACTTAATTTTTTCAAAATATTTTGGTATGAATCGATCACCCTTCACCTACTCTACCATTTGCCACCCCAGTTCCGCGAACTTTTTTGCGTCTACGCCCTCTACGGCGAATAAGTAACTGGCTTTTACAAACGTTATAACACTTGACCTACTTAATTTTTTCAAAATATTTTGGTATGAATCGATCACCCTTGACCTACTTTATCATTTGCCACCCCAGTTCCGCGAACTTTTTTGCGTCTACGCCCTCTACGGCGAATAAGTAACTGGCTTTTACAAACGTTATAACACTTGACCTACTTAATTTTTTTAAAATATTTTGGTATGGATCGATCACACTTGACCTACTTTATCATTTGCCACCCCAGTTCCGCGAACTTTTTTGCGTCTACGCCCTCTACGGTGAATAAGTTACTGGCTTTACGAACGTTATAACACCTGACCTACTTAATTTTTTCAAAATATTTTGGTATGAATCGATCACCCTTGACCTACTCTACCATTTGCCACCCCAGTTCCGCGAACTTTTTTGCGTCTACGCCCTCTACGGCGAATAAGTAACTGGCTTTACGAACGTTATAATACTTGACCTACTTAATTTTTTCAAAATATTTTGGTATGGATCGATCACCTTGACCTACTTGATCGACTGCAACTGTTGTAATTAACGAGAAAAAATAGCCCGGCATAACATTTAATGAATTTAATTTGCCACCCCAGTTCCGCAAACTTGTTTTGCATCTACGCCCTATACGGCGAATAAGTAACTAGCTTTTACGAACGTTTTACACTTTACCAACTTAATTTTTTCAAAATAGTTTTTGCATCTACGGCGAATAAGTAATTCGTTATGGGTAGATGACCCTTGACTACTTTACCATTTGCCAAACTAGTTCCGTGAACTTGTACATGTCCTTTTATGGCGAATTCATTTTAGTTTTGTTTTGACTTGTTACAACATGCAATTTTAAAAGATAATTTCTGAAGCAAACACAAATACAACAGTTTGGTTATAAGCGGTAACCACAAGTTATTATTCCGTTTTATTCATTACAACTTTTCAACACAAGTACAACACGACTACCTGAAATTAAAACAGCATTTAAAGTAGGCTCTATCGTAGTGTATATAAACTAGAACTAATAAATAACTTCTTACGTCAACATGTGACGACACACTGCATAGTTATTCAATACTGCCCACTTCATTAAATGTTATGCCGGGCTATTTTTTTTCGTTAATTACAACAGTTGCAATCGATCAAATGTAATATCTTTTTAAACGTGCTTACAGTACCCATTCTATAAAAGCACACAAACCAAATCTGAACTGACGTTTTTTTTAAATGTCATTACAGCAACTGTTACTCAAAAACAGCTTACCACCAAGCTCGGTGGTCTAGAGGTATGAACGCCAGGCTAGTGATCTGGAGGTCGTGGGTTCGAGTCCCACCCGAGAACTACTTGCGAATTTTTTCGCAAGTATTCTCAAATGTACTTAGTATAAAGTACAAATTACGTCAGAGTAGGGTAAAACATCTAATTAATCCTTTATTAATTAACAATTGAAAAGCGCACATTCTTCCCTGGGTGATGAAAGGTTTTAAAAACAATACAATAATTGTAATGTAACGAATGTAATGTTGAACTGTAAGTAGCTGAAATAATTTGTTATTTAAAAATTTAAATATGCCTATTACTACTCTTTCATAACTTATATAACATTATACAATAATTTCTTTCAAAACTGTCAAAAGCAATTTTTTTTCCATTGCATTTTGTTTCTCATGTTATGATGTAGGAAGATAATTGTATTTAAATGTTGCATCACATTAAGTTGTTTAAATGGTGTTCTTACGCATATGGTTTACGGCATAAATGTCTTTCATTATAAAATCTATAAATTACTAAATATTTCACCACTGTAGACCTAGAATGTTTGAACAAATCTCTGAATTAAAAATCACCCACATACAATGACATCATCTTACAGTACCCATCTATAAGCGCACAAAAAAAAAACAAAGCTGAACTAATGTTTTTTTTTCAAATGTCATTACAGCAACTTTTACTTAAAAACAGTTTACACTACCTTATAACAGCAAAATTAACATATTTATTAATACTGTTACCGTAATATTAACAATTAAAAAGCGCATACTATTCATTGAGTGATAATAGTTACGATAGGTCAAGGGTGATCGATTCATACCAAAATATTTTGAAAAAAATAAGTAGGTCAAGTGTTATAACGTTCGTAAAAGCCAGTTACTTATTCGCCGTTGAGGGCGTAGACGCAAAAAATTTCGCGGAACTGGGATGGCAAATGGTAGAGTAGGTCAAGGGTGATCGATCCATACCAAAATATTTTGAAAAAATTAAGTAGGTCAAGTGTTATAACGTTCGGAAAGCCAGTTACTTATTCGCCGTAGAGGACGTAGATGCATAAAAGTTCGCGGAACTGGGGTGGCAAATGGTAAAGTAGGTCAAGGGTGATCGATTCATACCAAAATATTTTGAAAAAATTAAGTAGGTCAAGTGTTATAACGTTCGTAAAGCCAGTTACTTATTTGCCGTAGAGGGCGTAGACGCAAACAAGTTCGCGGAACTGGGGTGGAAAACGATAGAGTAGGTCAAGGGTGATCGATTCATACCAAAATATTTTGTAAAAATTAAGTAGGGCAAGTGTTATAACGTTCGTAAAAGCCAGTTACTTATTCGCCGTAGAGGGCGTAGACGCAAAAAAGTTCGCGGAACTGGGGTGGCAAATGGTAGAGTAGGTCAAGGGTGATCGATTCATACCAAAATATTTTGAAAAAATTAGGTAGGTCAAATGTTATAACGTTTGTAAAGCCAGTTACTTATTCGCCGTAGAGGGCGTAGACTCAAAAAAGTTCGCGGAACTGGGGTGGCAAATGGTAGAGTAGGTCAAGGGTGATCGATCCATACCAAAATATTTTGAAAAAATTAAGTAGATCAAGTGTTATAACGTTCGTAAAGCCAGTTACTTATTCGCCGTAGAGGGTGTAGATGCAAAAAAGTTCGTGGAACTGGGGTGGCAAATGGTAAAGTAGGTCAAGGGTGATCGATCGATCCATACCAAAACATTTTGAAAAAATTAAGTAGGTCAAGTGTTAGAACATTCGTAAAGCCAGTTACTAATTCGCCGTAGAGGGCGTAGATGCAAAAAGGTTCGCGGAACTAGGGTGGAAAATGGTAGAGTAGGTCAAGGGTCATCGATCTATACCAAAATATTTTCAAAATATTAAGTAGGTCAAGTGTTATAACGTTTGTAAAAGCTAGTTACTTATTCGCTGTAGAGGGCGTAAATGCATACAAAGTTATTGAACTTTGACCTGAAGAAGTAGAGGAGGTCAAGGCTAACAAGTTGATGCAATAACAACTCAATTAGACAGTTATTACGTATTAAAATCTGTTTTTCTATATATTTGTGACTGTCCCTTTAATTGAATTTGAATAAGGAACTAGGAACTAGTAACCAACTTCACAGACATTATAAATATACGAAAGCGAAATAAATTTTCAGAATTATGAGCAAAAAACATCCAGACTATGCTCGCAATACAATAGTCTGAAACCAAGCGATGAGCAACGTGACAATGGCCGCTGCGGCGCCGCTTACGAGTATGCCTAACTTCCGGGAACAGCGATAATGAAACTGCGATGTCTCTTGTAAGGTCACCATTGCTGACGGAGATACTTCTTTGGATCTTCTGGTTTAAATCATAGTCGTGGAGTTATGATTGGTATTACGGACAAATTATCACATATTAAACGTAAACAAATTTACCGTATAACCAAACAGGTAGAATTATTGGGGTACGTATTAACATCAATGACTTAACATATTATTAATTATGGAATATATATGCACCAAATAATAATATTACACGCAATGAGTTCTTTAAAAACATTTATAAAACTATACTTGAACATTCCAAAGATGGTAAGATTTTAATTGGAGGCGATATGAATACGGTGTTAAACAATGTATTCATCATATTTATAAAATTGTGAACTCATTCATAATAACTTTCTTATCTTTCAAAGTAAACAAAATAACAATTTAAATATAAATAATTAAGAGGCAAAACCCAGAAAGTAATAACACTTGGAGGTCTCCCGCCAAAAAAACTTGTGACGGGTAGCCAGTTAAGAAGTTGTATTGAAGTTTGAACAAACAAAAACAAAACAAGACAAACAAACAAAGGTAATAATAATAAAATACTATGGAAGCACAAAAAACCAGAATAAATATGTTCTTTTATTATTTAGTATTATCAGTTATTTATGGAGTAGAATTTGTTTAAGTTTAAAAGAAAATATTTTTTTGAAGGTGCCATTTTAATTTCGTCGGGGAAATCATTAAATAATTTAGTGCCACTATAACGGATATTATATGTTGCATTAATGTTAATTTGGTAAGGGGAGGGTGAAGGTTACAGGAGGATCTAGTTTTATGGGTATGAATACTATTATTTATTTATAAAGCTGCAAGAAAGTTTAGTTAGAAGTAGACAGTTGACATGTTCATAGACGAAAGTGCATTGTTGGAGGATATTGATGTTTTGGACAGTTAATAATTTTTAAGGTCAGAGAAAAGCTCACTAGTGTGATCTAGGCGTGATGCACCAGAGATGAGGCGAATAGCTTTTTCTGGAGAATAAACATTTTGTTGAGGTTTGAGACATAGTTGCCCAGACAATATTACAGTAAGAAATAAAAGGTAAAACAAGTGAACAATAAATCATGCGAAGGACTTCTTTGGGTAAGTAAAATGAAAGACGATATAAAATTCCAATATTTTTCGAAATTTTAGTTTCAATTTCTTTAATGTGGGGTTTGAAGTTTAGTTCGTCGTCTATTTCTACTCCAAGATGAACTTTGTGGGCAGAAAGGTAAACATTATGAGTGTCGTTAATCAAATCTTGGTGTCGAAAACCTAAAAGCATAAAATGGCATTTGCTAATATTTATGGAAAGTTTGTTTGAATTAAAATAATCGTTCACGTTCTTTAATTCCCAAATAAAAGTACTGAAAATAAAATCAAAATTAGTGTGTGGATAAAAAATGGTGGTGTCATCAGCATAAAGATAACAAGGCCATATACATGGCTGCAGTCGCGTGCTCAAGTTAGTGTTTACCGACCAACCGACCGACATAGTGAGCTGTAAAGTCGTGTTGCACCCGACTAAAAATAGGATAATCTTTAAAAAGGTTTCAATATTTTGGTATTGGTAAATTTGTGTTTTTTCAAGTTCCACACATTTATGTTCAATCTTATCCATCCTTTTAATTATGGCGGTCTGATTAATAAGAATTGAGTCCAGCTTACCCCTGTTCACAGATCTTGGCCAAGTCTGCCATCTTCGTCATAAGCGTGGCAAGCGTGCTTACATCAGCAGTCTCAGGATCTGCACCATTTTCGTCATCACTGGGGCTGAGGCCTACAGATTTGGGCAAGACTTTGCCTTTTGCTGGATTTTTAGGTGGCATTTCCAAAATATAAATATACAATGGTGTTTAAACAACAATATTAATCCAGGTTTGATGTATTTTTTACTATTGTGGAGTTAAACCAGCCAACGTAAATAACGTATCCGGGGAGAGGTGTGCAGATAACATCTTACTCAATCGTCGCCATTAAATATCCTGAAAACATACAATTCATTTGATAAAGTTCTACATGGGAGAAACGGTCCTCTTTAAAGTACTCCCAATGATCGATTTATAGTATTGTATTTAGTTTAGTTAAAGTTAGTTATTCAGGTCTTTTTTCCCCAATATGTTCTGGACCGCATCGCATATTGTGAGTGTGCCACGGTGATTCAACCAAAGATACATGGTCAACAAATAAATAAAATAAATAAAAACAATGTTTGATCGTATGTGTCACGTAGGCCTAAGTCTAACAGGTACTACAGTAAATTATTATGTTTAAGACAAAAAACAAGTTGTTTATTGCGATCATTTATTTGTAACTAGCAGTAACCTTACTTTACACTTGGTCAAATTAAACGGTAGCTGCCAATCATGAGACCATTTGCACATTGCATCTATATCAGTCTGCATTAAATTTCTATCTGAATCGGATTGAATTATTCTGAACAACTTTGTATCGTCTGCAAAGAGCTTAATGACAGATTGGGAAATAGCGTCTGGTAGATCATTCATAAAAATGACAAATAATAATGGACCCAGGACACTGCCCTGAGACACTCCGCTAATAACATCTCGCCACACCGACTTCTTCCCATTTACCGCAACTCTTTGTTTTCGATCACTTAAAAAAGACTCGATCCACCTTAACAAGTTGCTAGAAATACCATAAGACCTGAGTTTAGATAACAATCTACCATGAGGCACTTTATCAAAGGCCTTCTGAAAGTCCAAATAAATACAATCAAAAGAAAAACCTTTATCCAACCATACCGATCACAAATCAATGACATAAATTAACTGAGTTGTACACGACTTGCCAGAGCAAAAACCATGTTGTTGATCTGAAATTGAATGATGTGATTCAAGATGTTTGTATATTTTGTCTTTAACAAGTTTTTCCATTGACTTACACATTACAGAAGTTAAGCTAACTGGTCTATAATTGAGAGGTTTAGACTTATCACCTTTTTTATACAAAGGGACAACATCGGCTCTTTTCCATGAGTCTGGAACTACTCCTTCAAACATCAATTTATTAAAAAGTAAAGTAACTACTCCACCAATGTTTCTGCAGTTTCTTTCAATACACGAGTGTCTGGACCAGGAGATTTATTTACATCTAAGCTCTTGAAATATTCAATAACTTCGTCTACTTCAAACATAACTGAATCGATCAAAGCATCCGTCTTTACATCATCAAAATTGGGAGGTTGGGTTAAATCTTCCTCAGTAAAAACCTGAACAAAGGCAGTATTAAAAACTTCTGCTTTCATTGAATTAGAAGACACAAAAACTCCATTTTTATCTTTCAAGTCAGGAATACCTTGTTTAGATTTGGAATTGCTTTTTATGTACGTCCAAAATGCTTTAGTATTAATTTTGACTTCCGCAGCTAATTTTCTTTCAAAGGATGCTTTTGCTTTTCGAGCTTCCGCAGTAGTCCTATTTCTTGCTTTTACAAACTCATTCCAAGACAACTCATCTCTTTTGTTTTTGTAAACGTTCCACGCTTTATGTTTTAATTTAATCACTTCTTCCACGTCTCTATTTATCCATTGTTTTCTTTTTTCACTACCTTTTCTATTAAGAGGAATAAATTTTGAAATTCCATCCTGAAGGGAACATTCGATCAATGTAGCCAAATCATTAGCAGATAAATCTAAAGCAGCTTGCTCAAGGTTCAGATCCTCTAAATACTTTCTCATGCCGTTATAATCTCCTTTGTAATAATTTCTCATCAATGGTACTTCAATGGATTCTATAGAACAATCAATATTGAAAGTCAAAACAACATGGTCACTAAGACCAAGAGGTGGTTTATAACATAAATCCTTAATTAAGAAATCATCTCTAGAAAAAATTAAGTCAAGAACACTTGGTTCTTCACCTGCCCGAACTCTTGTAGGTAGTGTACAATGCTGTACCCAAAACAAATCTTCAATGTCTTGAAAGTCTTTCACCAGGAATTTCTAACGATGTCCGATCTATCGATTTATAATTGAAATCTCCAACTACTAAAATGTGATCTGAATTGAAATTTTCTACCTTTCTTAACAAATCTTTAAGCAACTCATTATTGGCCGGTGTACTGTTTGGACTTCTATAAATACATCCGATCAAAATTGTTTCATCTGTTGAAAGTTTCAAATTTAACCAAATGGATTCAGTATACTCTGCCTTCAAACAAACTTCTGACACTGATATATTATGCTTAACATAAATTCCAATACCCCGAACTGAGCTTTCTGGATGAAAAATTGATACCCATTAAGACACAAACAATTGAAGTCAATTTCGAATAAATAATTCTTAGGGAAAACTTCGGTTAACAAAATAAAATCAGGTTGTTCGTTAGCTATTCTTGCAACCAACTCATCCTTCTTATTGAACAAAGAGTCACAATTTGTGTAAAAACAAGAAAAAAATGAAGAATTCTTTGAACTAGTCTTTTTCTGATATGGAACTTTAGACTATTTTTTACTGTTCAGACTTTACGAAAATAAAAGACGCTAAAGAAAAATTGTGCTGTGAATTAGATGTGCACGCAGACATAACGAAAGTATAAAATGCCAAACTATATTATTTTGAGTGATTTTCGTCGTGTATCAATTATTTGATACATTAGAGATAAAATAAACAAGGCCAACAGCCATTAAGTCGCGTGCTATGCATAGTGATACCGGACCGACAGACAGACCGACAGACCGACCGACATAGTGAACTATAGAGTCGCGTCCACGCGACTAAAAATTGGACAAAAATCGAACGAAAAACACATTGCTGCGGAAACACGAATTGTTAAGTTTATTCATTTACATTTTATATTTATTTCACTGGTTTTGATATTTTGCAATTTTTTGTCGCGTGGACGCGACTATATAGTTCACTATGTCGGTCGGTCGGTCTGTCTGTCGGTCTGTCTGTCGGTCCGGTATCACTATGCATTGTAGCACGCGACTTAATGGCTGTTGGCCTTGTTTTTTGTATGGGAGATTTGTTACCTACTTGCTACTTTTTAAATTAAATTGTGGTCTACCAGTAACCCATGCTCCGCATGGTTTGCTGACAAATTATTTTTTTTTAAAACAAACACATTGTCAATAATACAATTCGAAACTACTACGGCCATTGATTTTGTTATACACGGAGTAATTCCTTTACTTTGAAATATCTGTAAGCTACAAAATGAAAGCAATACTGGATATAGGACTTCGTGCTGTCTAATCTAGTGTGCGCCTCAGAAAGTGATGGAAGGGACATGACCTTGAAGTCTGTCAATCAGTCGGCAGATTAAATCATGTTAATGATAAAATATGAATTGGTAAGTTATCAATTAAGATGTGAAGTACTGGAATAATAATAATAATGCTTACGGACTCTAAAATCAACACAAAAATAGTCGAAATTAGATGATACGCTCGGACACAAACTTTTACATTTTGGGTGTATTTTTCGTTGATATTTGATATTTAACAACCTCCCATAAAAGAGGTTTGGTATCATTATTTGCCACTTTTGTAATCATATTACATTGCTAATTTACATTTTTTTGATTTCATGGTTTTTTATATTTTGCAATATTTTTGTGTGAGGATTCGTATCTGTTTTGCTACTTTTGTAATTACATTGTGGTTCAGATTTCTTGCTTTACGCGGAGATCCTTGTTATTTCCATTATCGCGGATTCGAACTCGAACCTACTAAGCATTAAAATCAATGACAACGGCGTTTAACTCACACTGAGCTAAACCGTGATTTACAACATACATTCTGTTCCAAGGATAGCTGTAATTAATTAAAACTTCAATCGATCATTCGATACGGTTGACTAAAGACTGTTTTTTTAGCGGCCCGGCATGGTATTTGTAGATCCGGCCATGGCGGTACACAACAGAGTAGTTTATACAGTGACGTAACATGGTTGCTGAGACGTCAAATACTGCTATTTTTCGCCTTTTTTAGTGTTTATCCTTAAAATTCAGGAAAGTGACATAGCCTATCGTGTGCGGCCCATCAATAAACATCAGTGTGCCAAATGTGGGCACGTACCGTTCAGTGGACTTGGAGGAGATATGTAAAATACGCGAAAAATGTAGTAGCATTAATATATAGATAATCACATGCCTGCGTTAAATGCTCTTTCTGTATTGTTTGTTTTATTTGTTCTTCATAAATTTATTTTCTAGGACCTTATGACAATTTGTATGCAAACTAAAAATTGAATGATAATAATTACGGGTAGACCTACAACCATCAAGTTAGTTAGCCTTGACCCAATTCATCTCATTATTTTCAAATACAATAATAATCAGAGTTCAATAGTAACTAATTACGTACGTAGGTTTGGTATGAATATTCATTATTAATTTGTTCTATTGGTTTTTATTTTGAACTTGTATCTATGTTTGTTTACAAAATTGTAAACCATAATCAAACAACATAGACTTGGCCAATGTAAATTTCAATTAATTAGACAATTAGACTTCAAAAACTCAGACTGAGATATATATCTTTCAGAATATTTTTGAAATGTTTCTTCCTGGCGTTTATCATTGTCATTCAATAATCCGAAGTAGGCCTACACAGTAAGGCTATTCTTTCAACTCAAAATGTTCAACAAAATAATTAAGCAAAGGTAAATACAAATTAATCAAAATTAATTTCATATTCCCATGCAGCAAAATAACAGAACAAATAAGTAATTTACTATCTAAAACACTCACTCACTGACCTAGCGTTAATTTACATTGCCTGCCTGGAATAGACTCAGAAATATCAATGTTTTGTGAATTAATTTTGCACTAAATATTATAGTTTATATTTCAAATCAAAATACTAATTAACAGTCTCTCCATAAAAGTCTCTCCAAAAGGAATTTGTATAGTTGTTTGTGACAAAGCAAAGTGACTACATACTTTTTATTTCATACAGATCTAACCAAATGGGTTGTTGTGATTTGCATGTCATTTATCCGGCTTGTCTCATGAATAATGTATGACATTAAGATGTAGTGTCCTCCAAAAACTTGAACAATGACAGATTAATAAAACTTTAAATAAGCCATTTTGAATGTGTAATAAAGTTATTTATTTCCGTAGAAATGCCCAATGCATTATTCATTTCTGTATTAAAAAATAATGCACGCGAGATCGTTTATCCATGAATGCTATTTCTCTTTCAACAGATTGATTATTTATGGTTAGTTTCAGCACAGACCGAAATCGTAGGACATATTTTTTTTCCCAGTAAATTTGGCAAAATTGTTTGTTACATCATAACTAATCACAATTAATTTTCTTAAATAATTTTATTATACAACATTCATAAATACAGTACAATATTCACAGACAGTAGTTTCTATTATTACAAAGTACATAATTGGTGGGGTTCCTTAGCTCTTAAAAATGGTCGATACAAATTTGGTTGGAAGCATGACATTTGGTATAGCAACTCGTATCGAAAATTCGCAACTTTTAAGATTTGAGGCCAGTTAAAATTTAACCTTTGACCTCAGATAATGTCCGATTCCTCCGAACTCGTAAACCGTACATCCTAGAAACACAAAAATAATGGCAACTAATGCAGACGTACTACTTTCTATTCATGTTTATGGCCATGCTCGGTATAGTCAGTACAAAAGTGAAACACTTTTTCCAACTGAAGAAAGATGTTCCAATCAAAGAAAATGACCAAAAAAATCTTATTTGATCAAACAATACATAATCAAAATGTTTATACCTGTACTACAATATAACATATTTTCCATACAGTGTTGCATTGTGCAAGCTAATTGCTCAAACCATTCTAGATATCACAATTTTAATTAGGCCTACAGTAATATGTTTTTGTTGATAGCTGGTCTAGACCATGGATGAGCAAAATCTGCACAAATTGCTACATGATAACTTCGACTTAAAAGGCACTTGCACCGACCATGTTTTAATCGGTTTACACATCAATATAGTTATGTCAAAGAATTGATAGGAGATTAAATGATTTTAAACTATATTGTATAGTGTCCACAGTTTATCCGAAAATTAATTTAAATTTAACTGATACCAACAAATAACTTCAGTTACTTTGGAATTACTGGAGTACTTTTAGTTACTGTGTTTGGGATTGATTGACTTGTTGGAAAAGACTACTTTTAGTAGCCCAACACTCTTTCAGTCACTAAAAATCTCTGTGAACGTATTGTAAGGATGCGTGTTAACTAATGGTGTTACTGTAAGGATCTTCTTCGACAAACTTTTAGGAATATAGACCTGGAAAATTCACTCATTTAATGATACCAGCATAATGTTTTTCAGAGGATTCAAATTAGCTCCTTGTCAAGTAGACCAAGGCTTCCTTTTATTACACACACTGTATAATGTAGTCTTCAAAGTTACGTGCGAAGATATTCCTACAATAAACGGCGGTCCAATAGCTTGATTAGAGAGAGGTCCCATTGCCATGTTTCTACACACTCAGCACACCAACTTGTTTTGTTAGCTAATACCCTTAGACACAATAATCACGAGGTGTGCCGTTGAAAATTGCCGCCATTAAATCTAGCGTAAAACATATGGAATGATCCCCCTCAGAATTCTGATGTGTTCAAGACTGATAAAGGGCAACACAGTATTGCGATGGACTAGATTGAATATTTCATATGTTGTGTATACGACAAAGTGGATAACGCTAGATTTAACCTTTTCACCAAAAAGACACAATTACTGGAGGGCTGGTTTATAATTTTCCCAGTACTGTATAATGTTAAATTAAGGTACAAGCAGTTAATAAAAAAAAATGATTTCCCTCTTATTTCTTTTACATGTTAACATTAATACTACTACTACTGTCAACGCGGTGAAATGTCATATACTGTACAGTAGGTCCAGATCTATCATTTTTAAATAACTCTTATAGTATTGAGTTAAATGCATATGTTTCTATTAAACATGAATAGAAAGTAGTATCTCTGAATCATTTGCCATTATTTTCGTGTTTCTAGGATGTACGGTTTATGAGTTCTGATGAAACGGACATTGTCTGAGGTAATGTCAAATTTCAAATGAACCTCAAATCTCGTTACAAGTTGCCATACCAAGTTTTATGCTTCTAACCAAATTTGAAGGATTTTGGGTCTAAATAGTCCGACTTATATTTAGGAATAGAATACAGTACATAGGCCTATATCCATATTATAAGACAGACAATTCAGTCATGATTTACAGCATCATTATAGGCCTACATAATATCAATACGGTATGTAGGGTAACTTTGATCCCACCAGACACGACTATAGGGTGTAGCAGATGGTTTTCCTTTCTTTATGTTCATTTGTTTAAAAATTAACCAGTTTATTTAAAAAACCAATGCTTATTTTTATATTTGAAAAAAAATCTTATGATATTCTTTAACAAAATGTATTTATAAAAATCCTGTCTCACTACAATTTAGTGAAATTTCACTCAATTGTAAGTTGCCAAGTTTAAAACAATTTTTAGTAAGAAAGTAACCTCACATAAAACATATCAATAATAATGAGTAAATTCAGTTCAGGAAGAAAACAATAATTGAATAATGCACTCATGAAAACACTTCTAATACAGTTTCAGATCAAGGTGTTACAAACAGGAGTATATAGCTAGCGCGCGGCAACTGAATAATAAAATATATATTGTGCCCGGGATTGTGCCTCAGGTGTAGAATTTATTATACAACCTTGCAAATAAATATATCAATTACTACATTAATATACTTCTTTACATAACAAATAATACATTTCTCAAGATGTAAAATTCTTTTCTCATAAAATATAAATATACAAACTAATTAAAGCTTTACTTATAATAATTTTTACTCGATAATACATGTTTTAAAATAAAGTTGTTCAAATGAGTAGACAGTCCGTAATTTGTAATACCTTTAATGATATGGCATAAATTGAGACAATTAGAGATTCAAAAAGTAGTAGTCCGGTGGCAGGAGGTGGGAATCACCACCTGAAAGGGGATAAATTGTATCATTACAGCAGTAGTAGTAGTATTATATATATATATATATATGTATTACAACCAATGTAGTGAAGTTCAATTTGGTCTTTTAATACATTTGTATGGATATAGGCATCTACTCAGTCACCTTATAAAACAAATACTATGCAAATAAAGGTCAAATGTCAAAATTGACCAATCACAACATTTGCCTATAAAACCAAATAAAAAACATTTAAGACTAAATATTATGTTTTATCATTCTGTTAAGACATCAATCAATCATACACAATCAAAAGAGCACATTCATCATTACACCAGTTGACATAGGCAAAAGGTCAACATTTTAACAAGTGATATACTAAATAATGCAAAGTTATTCAAACTATGAGATCGATGGGTCATAAATGTAATCACGTTATTTCATCAGTGAAGTTATGGTATTTTTGATATTTTTTCTAGTGCGCTTTATTTTAAATGTATTATAATACTGTAAAATAAATAATAAAATTAATATTAAGACTGTTAAAATGTTATGATGTTAAAATGTTACGCTGACCTTCAATGATTTGCCACTACACATTTGCATTTA
The DNA here is from genome assembly GCF_963402885.1 of Antedon bifida. Lineage (NCBI taxonomy): Eukaryota > Metazoa > Echinodermata > Crinoidea > Comatulida > Antedonidae > Antedon > Antedon bifida. The sequence goes on along the minus strand of NC_136232.1, from coordinate 15,502,717 downwards.
TTAGGGCTACAATATTCGTTTTTGGACAATAAACTACTATTCATCAGAATCAGAGAATACCAATTCATCCACAGGATAGGGCATAGACAGATCCAGGTGGCCCAGCCAGCCCATCCAATCCCCCCACCTTTAATTTCGACAATACAAAATAGGTGGTTAACTTCACCATTCCAATTCACAATTTCTAGGACTATGGCCATTCACTGCTCTCCATCTATTTCTATTTAATGATCTTGGATTCGTCACTATGTGTTTGTATTTTCACTGTCAAGTTCTGCAAATACTGTATGTTTCAAATGTTTTAATGATTACCTTTCATAAGAGACCACCAGATTTCTTTCCCTTTTGAAAATATTCCATGATTTTTACTTTTATTGGCTAATAAAAACTGGACTCCACAACTTACTACACAGACAGACCACAATTTTTATATGAGTCTCGATATAGTTGCTAGCCACAGATAGTTTTCCTGTGCATAGTGTAGTACAAATTTTGTTTTCTGAAGAGAAAGAAAACCTGTTTATAATAAGGTCCATCTTTCCCAAGGTTGCATATACTGTTCAAAGTTAGCAGTATGATAGGAGAGAATAAACTCATCTAATTCTCTTATTTATGCGTCTAACAAACGTAAGATATTTTCATTTCAATTTAAGCTTATTCATAATAAAACATTACATAGTATTGAAAAACAATAGACTATTATTATAGACTATTATTATGGACTATTATCCACCAAAGTGCTCAAGGCGCCTGTGAAAATCCAATGGAATATGAATCCGTAAACTTTATAAAGCTATCAAATCTAAACAAAAACCACATCCTAATTGTATTTTGTTTACCAGTTAAGGCGCACAGACTGGCTAGTACATCATAACTAAGTATTCTCAGTTATCTGAGTACCTAGACAAATAAAAATAACAATTATATATTGCCAAGATAAAGTTGTTTATAGAGATAGTTTATTGCCTCAAAATGAATATTGCAGGCCTGCAACCATGTTCTGACCAATCTCTGCAAAATGAATTTTGAAAGTTTTATAAGTTGTGCTTTAACCATTTATTTTATTCAAGGTCAGCGTAACATTTTAAGTCTGATTTGATTAATTACATTATGATTATATTGATTAAAATTATAATGAAATAACAACTTTACTGATCAAATAATTTGATTACTTTTTTACAAACCATTGATTATGATATCATAGTTTGGACAACTTTGCATTTATTTGGTAACTAATATGCATATTAAAATGTTGACCTTATGTCAACTGATGAAATTAACCATATGTCAACTTGCGTCTGATTGATTAACCAGGATGAGAAAACATCCAATTTTTGTTAAATATTAGTTTTTATTTGGTTTTATAGGTACATTCTATGATTGGTCAATATTGACATTTTGACTCTTAATCACAAAGAATTTTTTTTATAAGGTGATTGAATAGACACCTATAATCATAAAAATGTAATAAAAGAACAAATTTATTGAAGCACAATTTGTTATAATACATATACATAATACATTGTTGTAATTGGTCAATTTTGAACTTTGACCCCTTATATCTCGAAAACGCTTCCTATCCTGATCGATTACCTATTCGATTCATAATCTACGGAAACTTCTGGTCTAGAAAAGTTGCCACCAGAATATTTTTTTTTCAGCTGGTGATGTTCTCACATTTTAATACACATAATTATGGCATGTCTACATTAGGTAACCTTTCAAGTCAATCCATGAAGGAAGGGGCGTATCTACAGACATTTAGAGATGTACAGTATTGTCTCCACAAAAAAAAAAAGAAAAATAAAGATGAATAAAAGCAACCAGGGCCATTTTGTAGATTTAATAGATATTCACTTCCGTAAGAAAAACAAATTACTAATATAAAAAGACAAAATAAAAATGTAAAAAAAACGGGATTTCCATTAAAATTCGTCTTTTCAGATAAATAATTTTTTCCCTGATCCAATTTTTGTTCAAAGTGAATATTAAAATGACATATCCAACAAAGAATTGTTTAAAAAAAAATTTTCTATGGGGACAATAATATATATATATATAATATACAGCAAATAATTATGTACTGTTAAATCTATGAATTTATGGCATTGACCACCCGGATGTATTAGCTTTGAAACATGCAAATAGTTTACTTTAGGGTTGGGAACCATTTGCCATTACTGTATAATATATAAAGAAACACATGACAGTGACAATGTGGAATGGATTTGCTTCATCATATTCTACATAAATTACAGTGTAATTTGATTCATACATTTTAGGAATGCCAGTGGATTTTGCTAGCAAAATGGAGAGGCTGTTGGATCCTTGGTTTTAAAAACATCTTTGAGTGGTGCAGGTGGTTGCTGAACTGTCTGCAAAGGTGGTTGTGGAAGTGGTGTTGCAGCATCATGACCAAGCCAAGTACCAGAGCTAGATTCGCTACTGATTGTTGTTGGAGCATGTGTCATTCGAGGTTGGTGACCAGAGTTAAATGAGCCTAGCATTTGAGGCATATTGTGATGAGCATTGGGTACAGGACGATGCACCATAGCATTAGAATTGTTAGAATTATCTGAATTACTGTTAGTATCAACTCGTGCAATTTTAGGAATTGAAAATCCACCCCCACTATCATTATTGTCATCTTTCATTGGTCTTTTTCTAGGATCTGATAGATCAGAGTTATTTATTTGAGATTTCACATTTTGACGCTGTAATCTAGGATTAATTGCACGCTGCCTTGGATCAGATGGTGGTGGGTGAATTCTTGGATCTGAAGCTGGTCCTCGAGGTTCTGGCAGTAAAGGTTGAGTTCTTGGATCGTGTGGTCCAGATACAGGTACATTACTTCTTCTGGACAGACGGGGGTCATTTAAAACAGATTTTGGGGGTTCATTTGTTGGATTATTATGTGATACACCACAAGGTGCTGAAGCTGGTCGCCAATTACCAGCTCCCATGTCATGTCTTACTGGTGCATTTGGTGGAAACCTTGGCCTTGGTCCAGGAAATGGTAATCTTTGAGGAAGCCCTCTTGGCATCATATTTCTTGGTGGTGGGCATATATTGGACGACATCCTATTTTGTGGTCGTAAAACAGGAAAATGTGGTTGCCGTGGGGGACTAAAGGGTGTTGAATAATTGTTTTCAGAATCTGGTTTTAGTCTTGGATCTCTAAACACAGGAGGTGGTCTTATAGATGAAGTGTCTTGACCAGATCCTAACCACATGCCATCATTTTTATTTGGCGGGCCTCCTGGTCCCGAAAACCTCTGAGGCCTTACGTGCTGTATTGGTGGTGGTGAAGCTCCAACACCAAAATCTGCAGGTGGTCTTAGCAAAGCCGCTGGCATAGATGGTCTTATCCTTGGATCATGTGGTGGGCTCTTAATAGGTGCAATTTGAGGGCTATCATTTGATCCTGAAGGTATACCTGTATCCTTTAACTTTTGTAATCGTGGGTCTGATGGCTTTACTATTGGTTGAGTTAATTGTGGAAAACCAATTCTACTTTTGAGTTCAGTTGGAGTAGTTAGTTCAATTGGTGTAGGTGGATCATTAACAGTATGTTCCGTTAAAATCCATTTACAAACCTTAAATGTAAGGTTGCGCAAGTTCTTTCGATCACGACCGATTCTTGGATCTTTTACATCCTGACTATGTGTTATGTCTACAAGTCGAAAATCACATGGGGATGACGGTGCAGATGGCATTTCATTTGCTGCATTAATATCCACAGTTAATGAGTTCTTTGGTTGTACTTTTATATCTGTATTAGTTGGATTAGAAGATGCATTGGCTACAGTAGATACAAGCCCAGTCATTTCCAGTAAACTAACAATTGCATTTGGAAGCTGATTTTTAGGCTTTTCAGTCGGAGGTGCTGTTGAGTTTGACGGAGTATTTGTCCGAATTGTTTTTAAAATCATAGATAGATTTTTCTTTGATTCATCTTCTTCATCACTTGAATACCAATTATCAGCATCATCTTAACAAAACAATACAAATATAGTAAAGTAAATATTCTACTAATTTAAAGAATTATATATTGATCGATATTCATAAAAAATACTCTAGGAATTACATTTCCAATGTGAAAAATTAAACTACTTATAGTATACTTAATAACAAATTATATAATGACCTGTTTTTTTTGTTTTTGGTGCCTCGTCCTCAGTGGCTGAATCACTTTGTTGCTTCTGTTGAATTCTTAGAAATAATTCACGTTGTTTTGCTGGCATTGAGGGAACTGAATTTTTCTTTGATTCATTTACTGAATCATTTTCTAATTTTAATGATGGAGCAATACTTGAATTTTCATTAAGCTGCTGATCTAAAAAAAAGTATAAAATATATAATAAATCATCTCTCAGCAGCAGATATACTGGAAATTGAGGAAATGCAGATTTTTCCCTCTAGTGGGTGCATCACATCACAATATGAAAATATCAATTCATGTGCGATGCATGTTCGAATTTATATCGGGCCGCTAAAATTATTAGAATAGACTTATTTTTCCTATTTTTAACCGTTTAAATACAGAAACAATTATCGCAATAGATCCATGTAGTACTTATTTTTACATAAAATGTAGTGTGTGACCTTAAATTAGGTAAAAAAAACATAGGTCTAGTGTCTTTAAGCAATTACCTCAAACTCCAATGTACTGTAAATAGGGTAAAAAAATATAACCATGGAAAGAAATGCTCTGTGAAAATGTCTAAAGAAATTGACAACATACAATTATAGCAATGTCATGCCAAGTTTAATCTTTAAAGTTTTTTGAAAATAATGTGACAAATTATTTTATATTCTTCTACATTTTTTCCCCATTGTTATGAGCTGCTATTTTTTCGCACAATTGTGAAACACGAAGAATGTTTCAAAAATGTATTTATTAGACCATGATATGAGGTCAAATGTCATCACAGTGTATTTGGAATAATATTAAGAAAATTATATTTAATAGTAGATCATCTAAGATGTCAAAATTATATTGCCAGCTTCCAATGTTCTAAGAAATTACTCAAATTTCAATAAAAGATAAAAATATATACCGGTAGTCAAAAAAAGAAAGAACATGTGCAAATTTTTTTTTTAAAGATGCATTGTCCCCCCTAAAATTGTTGTTGTTGAATATGCCATTTTAATTTTAAATTACTAAATGTCACGTAATAGTAATTCACATTGACCAAAAACTGGATCGGAAAAAAAAGATTTCATAATAACTCAGCTACAGGTGGCCCAGTATCCTGTTGAAAGAAAGCACTCATTTTAATGTACATTCTGGTGATTTCAACTATACCTATATAAGAAGCAAATTAAAAGGATATTTTTAAATAGTTGCATGCAATATACCAGATTTAAGGATTTGGAGCATTACATGACATACATGAGGCACAGTAAACATCTTTTCTTGGCAAAATATATTGATATATGTTAGCCATGTCTGATGGCTCATAAATGCAATGATGGATTGCCAATTACGTTGGTCTTCAGTTAGATGATATACTCTATGTTGTCCAATATCATTTCCACTGCCTTGTGTGAATACACACCCCTGAATCTGCATCCGCTGAATTTGGGATTTAAATGATGGGATGGTCACTAAATGCTGCCTTGAAGGTCCATCGCATTGACAGGAGAATGAGAGCCGGGAAACGTTATATTTGATGTAATGCTGATAACTTATATGAAGCAAATGCGAATAATGTGGCCTAAGAGTTGAAGTTTAGTACAGTAGTTACGAAGTATATCATAGACTATGTAAGCAAACCATGGAGTGATGATGGGACTAAGAAGAAGAAGAAGATGATGATAATTAAGAAATTTAGTAATTATTTGACACATTAAATCATTTAGGCATCTATGTTTTTAAATGATTTATCTTGGAGGATGGCCATTTTAGGGTTTAATGTGTGACAGTTCTAATACAATGTATCCCGTAGGGCCAGATCGAATGCCATATGTTTTCACATAATTACCATATATCTATACGGTAATTATTATAATTTTGTATATCTCACTGTGTAATAGAAAAAGAATTAGCCGTTGTCTCTTTGATTTATTAATTCTTGTAGGGGACCAGAATCGGAAATATGAGGCATTGCTGTCAATGGTATTTTCGTATCCCAAAGCCAAGCGAATCAGACATTTTTGGGATACTGTCTGGGGCAACTTACATGATAAAGTTGCTGTCAATGGTATTTCCATATATTCCAAGGCGTAACAGTTCCAATAAAAAAGGAATTGGCCATGTGGCTCTTCGTGTGATTAAATCTTGTAAGGCACAATGGGCATTTTTTGGGCTACTGTACCCTGGGGCAACTTACAGGTTGTAGGGGTCGGAAATGTTGGGCTACTATCTGGGGCTTAAAGGATAAATTTACTGTCAACGGTATTTTCATATATCCCAAAGAGTAATAGTTACAATGTAAAAGTAATTTGCTGTGTGTCTTTTTGCATGACTAAATCTTGTATGGTCCAACGGGCATTTTTGGGCTACTGTCTTGGGATATTTACAGGATAAAGTTGCTGTGTAATGTGTAACAGTTACAATACAAAAAAAAAGGAATTGTGGCTCGTGGCTCGACATTAATAACACCATTTTTGAGTGGTCACTTTGGGCTACTGTCTCGGAAAACTTACAGGATAAAGTTGCTGTCATTACTGTTATAACATTGTATACACATATGGGAACGACTTTTATCTGTGTGGCTTTTCACATGATTAAATTTTTTACCCCCCTTATTTGGTGTCCCCAGGGAAAATTTACAGGATAGGACCCGGCAGCAATATTGATTATTGAATCTTAGCCATATATCTACATAATCAGCCCATCAAACCTTTTTTGGCTTTTCACATGAATAAATTCTCTGGGCGCCTAGTTTAACATGATGGGTATTAGACTCCAAGTCTGTAGTTATTGTCTTTTTTATGTTAGTCCACCAGTCGGCTTTTCAATGTTTGTCTGAAATACAGACTTGTAAGACGCGTATAGAAATCAATTTGCAGACCGCAAACATCAGATAAGAATGACGTAGGTTACCATACCATATTTGACTATATATGGGGCAGGCCATATGTAAATATGGATTTGGAATCAGTAATGATCAAACGGACGTCATTTGGTTTAAAAAAAACAACTTACGATCGCGTCGAGTAAGACTTTTAGTAGAAACTGAAACAACAATTGTTGAAATATAAATTGTGACAGGTATTAAGTGTGTTAAGTTACAATAACAGATATACAGTAGGCCTAGCGGCCTCATACTTGTATGAGCGAACTGGCAACTAAAATGCCAATATAGGCCTACAGTACGTATACATACCACCTACATTAGCTACCATGCAGGGCATGGTGGATCTGGGTGGGAAGTAATAACAAAAAGATTCATTCAATGTTTCATTTGCGAAGAAGTTTTCCTTCTCTGTAAATGTTTACCAGACTAGGCCTATAAAATCATTTCTATCTAGTATTCACAGAAACATTCATCATCACATCATCATTTCGCGAAGAAACGACATGGAGTTCATGTACACCCAAATCAAATGTACACGTGTCGTGTGTGTCTCCACATCGTCAAAACGTAACATAGGGCATGCTATTATCTTAGTTGTTGAATCTTTGAAATTTTCAAAAATGCATATTCAAATATTTTTGAGTAACCAATCACATGTGGCTGAAAATAGTCAACCGGATAATCGTATGCACCAAGTAGTAGTATACGTATGAAGCGCCATATGTGCAAAAAAATATTTATCCTTTTACTAATATTAAGTCAACACTCCGTCTAGAACCTAGACTAGGTTGGTATTAACTATGGAGGAAATAATTTGGAAAAAAAAGAACTTACTATTTGATTGTTGTTGAGTTTGTTGATCTGGTTTTGTTGGTTGATCATTATTTGTTTGAGTGTCAAAGGTTTCAAGCTGATGGTGCATACTTGTTTCACCATGCCTAGACTGAACAGTTACTTCAGTAATTTCTGCAATCTTATTTGCATGTTCATTGAATTCCTGTGCAATGAATTCCTGTGCAATTTCTATATTATCATCTTCCTCAGGTTTTCCATAGAATTCAACCCTAAAATGCATTACAAATGGTGAATCATTCCTGATACCTCTATTATAATTCAGTATAGTAGTATTTAAAATAAAACTTAAAAATGGTTTGAAAAAGCAATCAAGTTTAGTGTAAAGACTGTTTTCCAGTTTTAACAACCATATCGTTAAATTTGAACTTTATCAATCGCAAAATCGATGATTCTGAGCTCCTCCTGTCAATCGTTTCAGTGATATGAATTATGTCAACTTAAAAGCTTGATTTATACCCGTTTTCCTTTCAAACTGTTCTCTCCAATCTCAATGCAACTCAAAGTAAAGTCGACTGGAAAACATGTGTGAAAACATATGAACTAAGTAGACGAAATTTTTTGTTGTTTGCTCATATGTATAGCAAGATTAGATTAGATAGACTTTAGTCCATGGAAGACACCATTCAATTTTTGACGTACACAATAGTTAATAGCAAGCCCTTAGCCAGGGGGGTTCGAGGGTTCGAACAAACCCCCCTTTTTCCTAAAATGCCCTTCCAAACTAGACTAAGCATAGCCCATTTGTTCGATTTGTTGGCTATTCTGTATAGCCAGCAGGCACATTCTTTTACTACTACTAGCATAGGCTAGGCAAAGATCATCTCCTAAAATAGCTAATAATCCTGCCACTTCCAGTGTATTTTCAATTTCCAAGCACAACAGTTTGTTTACAAAATTACTAATTTAGTTACACTGCGCATGTGTTGCTTTCCTAGGACGTTCGCTCCAACAATGATATTTAAATAGACTAGCAGTAACCCATGTTCCGCACTGTCATTTTCTGCCTTAATATGTGGTTATATACTTTGCATGGGCAAGTATAATGACAGCGCACTCTGATAAAAGTACTAGACAAATTATTAAAATAAAAATAAATTGTATCACAAATAAAATTGGGAACTACTGTATTTACGGCCATTGGTTTGTTATACACTATCCCTTCACTTTAAAATATATGTAGGCTAAAAAATTAAAGCAATAGTACAGTGGATAGACTTTAGACTTTACTTTTGACTGTTCAGACTTTATATTACGAAAATAAAAGACGCTAAAGAAAAATTGTGCTGTGTGAATTAGATGCTACACGCAAACACATAACGAAAGTATCAAATGCCAAACTATATGATTTTGGGTGTTTTTTGTGGTGTATTTTTATTTATTTTTTATTTTATTCAATCGAAACAAACAGCGATAAATAACCGCCACTAACAGGTTTGATACAAACAAAGCCATGACTGTTTAAAGCACCTTGATTGGTCCTAACATTGATCAAGGGCTTCTCTCGTCCAGTGCCCACCTTGACCAGTGGAAAGGCATGGGCCAATACGTCTGAGGCAGATACTAGATGCAGGGGCTGCCATAAGAGTCAGCAGTGCTGATTTCAAATGCCTAATGGGACCCCAGCTCCATATACAGCACCCGATATTCCCAGATGGTCTCCCATCCAAGCTCTAACCAGGCCCAACGTTGCTTAACTTCGGTGATCTGACGAGAACCGGTGTTAGTAACGCAACGCTTTCTCTCTGCTATATTTAAGTGCACCTGACATAATATGTAAATTTTCCGTTCTTTTGTTTCTATTCCCTTTTATTGTACTGCGCTTGTCGTTTTTATTCTTTTCATTCGTGAGTGGTAATCCTATGTACCACCTTTGTAATACACCAGACAGGCCAGTTAAGTTCGTTATTTGCTTCTTTTGATTACTCTCTTTAGTTTAGTTTAGGCTTAATACCATATTTGTACATTTGTTAATTTAACCTGAATACATTTTAGTTCCTTACTGTATTATTTTGTTACATTTTCAGTTTGAACCACAATAAATCAATTGTGAAGTACGAAACCTGGTTGGAAGTGACGTAACAACTCGCGAAATGTGGTCAAATTACTGTTATTTTTTGCCTTTTTTAAGTGTTTATCCTTAAAATTCTGGAAAGTGACATAGCCTATCGTGTGCGGCCCATCAATAAACATCAGTGTGCCAAATGTGAGCATGTACCGTTCAGTGGTTTTGGAGGAGATACGTAAAATACGCGAAAAATTTAGTAGCATTAATATATAGATTGGCTAAAAATATTTAGTATGTCTATTCTTCTAGGCCTTGCTTACCTAGAGAGTTGTTCTAATTTACAACTCCCTGTTTTACTCTTTCTTGTGTCCAGGTCTCTTTAGCTGCGTGTGTAGGGCGCAGTCTTTATGTCTGACAGAAATTTTTACTAGTTGGTTACGGTGTATTTAAAATCAGGCCTTATATTTTATTTTCAATGTCGCTTATATAAGACCAATTTCCGAGCACCTATGCGCTCTATTTTACAAAATTGTCTTACCTCAGCCCCAACCATGCCGGGTCTGTGGGGTGCGAACAATATTGGTGTTTGTTTAATTCTACACCAAAGTGCCCTTTTTTAGAAAAAAAGAACTTCCCTGTAAAAATTTTTCTAAAATCACATTTATATTTAAGTATCTTCACAATGTTGGGATTGAGGTGTTTCTGTTAAAGTTTATTTGTTCAAGTCTTACTGTATGAGTTTCTATTGTAGTAATCTTTGGTTCAATTACACTAAGCGAACATTTCATTCTTTAAAAGTTTGTTACAATAATTCATTTGTGTATGTTGCTGAATTTGAGTAAATTCTGTAGTGCTTCTGGAATGCTTGTTCTGGTATTTCTAGTTTTGGCAATTTATGTTAAGTCTATTTTATAGTTTTTTGTTACGTATTAATTTATTTATCTAATAATTTGATTATGAATACTGTGTGTGATAAACTGCTTTTTAATTCCGAATTGTATGCCAGCTGGTCTGGCATTTTACATTAATCTTTTACTATATTATATTTGTTATACTACATGTTAATTTTATATGCATTGAATTTGCGAAATAAAAGTTTATATACAACCAAAAATCATAAACACATCATGTTTAGGGCTCATACATCTCAGAATTGGGAAAAAATGTGTAGAGCATATATACTTTCAATATTCAAGGTGGAAATACAAAATAGGGGGCGCTGTTGTATTTCAAAAGCAATTAATATAAAAAAAATATTTTCCAAATGCGAAAAGATTTTTTTTAAACAAATTATTAATCCCTTTAAACAAATTTGTAACTCAGCATATGTGCTCTAACAATTTTTAAAATGGAAAAAAATAATTGTTGACTAAATTAGAACACGTTTCAGAATAAATTTTAAGCAGATGCATGGATTCGCACATTTGTGCACAAACACTTTACGCAGGATACATAAATTTCATTTGATTTCTGACAGGATTCGGATACGAACCACAATTCTGATTCTCTTTTTACCCTGGCGGAGATTGCTACTTGCTTTTGTTATATAATACTATAGTCTTACTGTTTCTGCTTCAGGAAGCCTTGGGTAGGTGCAACTTTGATGTCAAACAATGATGGAATATTAGGAGATTTTGTGTCATATGGTGAGTCACCAAGAAGACCTGGTTTAGGTGCTGCAGGAAAATCCTTGTTAGAATTCAAAGCCTGATAAATGGAAAAAAACACATATAAAATGCCTTCATTATATTCTATTCAATAGTAAAATGATAAGAATTTCTAATGATCTAAATATCACTGTAACTAACTCTTTAAATGTTAAAGAATGAAATACTATAGCAATCTTATTCACAATGGTAAGATTCGGTATCAGAAGCAAAGGATTTGATTTATATAATTGCACAAACACTGTCTGTAATTTATGTCCCCTGTTCTATACAACATTTATACTATTATATTAGTACCAACTCCAAATTACTGTAAGAATTATTATTATGTTATTTTAAACTTAGCCGATGATCTTGATTTGTTCTCATATTTTGTATTTCCACCACTAATATTGAAAGTTATGACTGGTTTTTCGATGAAAGTACATTTTTGGAGAGATATATGTACTAATTTAGACCAAAAAAGGCATCAAATAAAAATTAGCTTTAGATCGTATGATTTTGATTTAATTAATTATTAATGGGAACATCTCTATAAGACGTGGAATCATTTGAAAAACAGTAATTATCTGTATATTATTCTTCGCAAGGTAAAGTAAACGCAATGCCTAACTAGGCAGGATTATTTACATGGCCTAGCTACCCGACCCAGTAGATATGGATGGTTAACCTGCCCCACCAAAACCCCCACCTCCACCTACCCCTCTTATCTTAATTGAAATCGACCTGTGAAGCTGCTAAAGTACAAGCACAATAAAACACTTGACCACTACGTCAACAAGAACTTAGTATGGGATAAGTGTTGTCCTAAAGTGTACTTACTTTGTCCAATAATGGCTTTGTTTGATCTGTTAGAGGATCATGAGAGAACTTGCAGCTTTCCCCTGAAAAGCATGGCTGTCCCATATGATAAAACTTGCAAGGAAATTGACCTTTAAATTATGTTAAGGTAAACGTTAATGTTAATAGAATTTTACCTCAAACTAATGTTAAAGTAGTGTAATACAATCAAAGGCAAAAACAGTACATCAGCCTGTGTTGGTAGCTTCACTAGAGGTGATTGATGATGATTGTTATTCTTATTATTATCATTCTTTAATATTATTATTAGCATTATTTTAGTGATTTGCATGATGTAATTCAACACCTTTACTTTTTTAATATTTTACGTAATAGATACTCATTATTACTTATAATTATTTAAAAAAAGGGATATTGTGAATTTTACTAGACAAAATATTATTAGATTAAAAACATAAAAACTTAATGCAAATGACTTTTGTGTTCCTATTTGTGTACTGTATATATACTAATATAAATATTAATTGCAGACACACTAAAATATTGTTACTTAGGCAGCAAAAATTACTTAATTGTTGTTTGGATTTATAAAATATACTGCAAGTAACACTACATTACAATGGTTATTACTACAGCATATGGCAATACCATCTTAAACACTAGTTCTTGTTACTGTAAATAACCAAAGTTAAGCAATGTTGGGCTGGTAGATAACTTGGATGGGAGACCATCTAGGAATAATGGCTATGTGACCATTCATAAAAGATGGGTATGGCATAATGGTTACAGATTGTTGTATGCATGCTTACTGTATTGCTTTTGTCTTTCGGATAGAAAATATAGCTGTTGCTCAGTTTACATACAGTGCATGTTAATAAAGCAATTATAATTGCATTAAAAATAATATACATACAGTACTGTTCATGTACAACTTTAATCTGAAAAGAATTAATGTTTAGACAAGAGAACTTAACATGAGATTTATAAAGGAAACAAAATATCAACCTCCAGGCCAAATGCTTGTTTATGAAGCCAAAATTCTTGAGACATAAGGGCAATCATTTGCAGATTACAATAATAAAGGATACCATGATAGAACAGACATGTATCACCTCTTGCACAGCTATCTTGAAGGTAAAATTTACAAATTTCTGGTTTCTTAGTTGGGTTCAAATCATGACTATATGTACAATTTGCTCCCTAAGGAAAAATAATAAGACTGCATGTTATCAACAAGGCAGAGCCAATTTAAAAAAATGTTAAATGTTAAAAATAAAAAAAATTCTCTTCATTCAATGAATATAAAACATTCATTAATTGTTTTATAACACACCTACTGTACTGTTATAAAATCGCGGATCAGCCAACAATATCACGTGGCAAACATTCTCAAAATATTTTCAAAAAGCTTATCAACATTAGATATCTCAGTTTTCCATTAGGTAGAACTAATACCGAACGGCATGTGATGCCTAATTAATCAATCAAATCAGGTGTGTCATGATATACAAATAATGAATGTTTATGAGTTGGATGGTGAGAACCCAATGGAAATCAGTTTTTAACTGTTTGGGCTTACCCTGGGTAAACAAAGTAATAATAATAATAATAATAACATTTCAGGCTCTGCCTCGTTAAAAATAGAGCAGTCAATTTTTCATCGAATGAAATATTCTCTCCATTCAACAAATACAAAACATTCATAATTTGTTTTATAACACACCTACTTTTATTCAATTTATTCATCGTAAATCTTTGACGAATGCTACAGTAGGCCACAAAACTAGGCCATTAAAAATGACAGTGATTCAGTTATAGATGGCCACCCAACACATTGATTTCCGAGCAACATTGCATGGCAAAAATTCTCAAACTGTTTACAGAAAGCTGAATGTGCATTAGAGCATGTTAATTTTTGTTTGATAGGGAAATTCCAATTGACACGTGATGCGTATTTAACCAATCAAATTGCAAGAATATAATTAATAACAATGTATTAGAATATTATATTTTTTTCTACAGTACAGTCAGATTTACCTTTAAACACGCATTGTCCATATAAAACTTGCAAATGAGATTTTTAGTGATTTCTGGCGGAGGTTTAGATTGTTGAGACCGATTTACTCCTCTGCCCCTGGCTGTTCCTCTACCACGGTCCCCAGCTCCTCGCCCTCTGTCCGCTCCTCGTCCTCTGTCTGCTCCACGTCCTCTGTCTGCTCCACGTCCTCTGTCTGCTCCACGTCCTCTGTCTGCTCCACGTCCTCTATCTGCTCCTCTTCCTCTGCTACCTCTTCCTCTCTCAAACTCTCCTCTACCACGTCCTCTATCTGCTCTTCCTTTTCCCCTACCCCAATAGTCCTCACCTCTCCCTCTGCCAAATGATTTGCGAGTTGGACTACGTTGTTCCATCTGAAAGGTATCCTAAATATAGTTAATCATCTACACATTGTCTAAGCTTTGACTCTCTAGCCCTGTTTTACCGCCTCAACAGATTTATGTCCACAATACTTACACTATCCATATGATGTTCCATATCATCATGATCATATCTCCCGTGGTCATCACCATGATGTATGTCCCTGTATCCCTGCCCATCATCTTCCGACATATATTCTTGTTCAGATTGTTGACTGTAAATAATTAAAATTACAGTTTATCGAGAGTATACTATAAAGTATAGTTGAAAAACTTTTTAAAAAAGACTTTAGGACTTATATAACTATACTGGAATAACTGTACAGCAAAGATGATGTCATATGTTCTCATACACACTATCATGTATTGTAATCATGCACTCGACGATAACAATGCTGGATAAATATTTTATTGTTTTGGATTTTAAATGTACCTCATTTTAATTAATATCAAATGATAGCTTATAAAAAGTTATGCTGGGTATATATTGGTCAATTAATACTAAATTATAAGCATTTTTTGTGAAAAAAAATTAAATAAAAATATTTTTGACACACAAAAAAAAAAAAAAAATTAAGGTAGCACTCAATAGTAACGAAACATCTCTAAAAATATTTCTCCTATATTTAGTGATCAAGTTACTGGAAATCTGATTTTACATCTGTGGCGTTTGACCTCAATTAAAAAAACAGCCATAACTATGCAATGGTTTGGTCTATTAAAATGGATTTTGTGTTAAATTGATCTGAAGGTATATATTTTTGCTCTAAATGGAAAGTTTTCTCCAAAAATGATTGGATTTCCTATTTCAGAACTTTGACCTTGGCATACCATATCTCATTCTCTATAATACTTGTAATTTTTTCACCTTATTTAAAGCATACATATTTATATTCTCTAATGGAACAGTAAATGTCATTTAAGAACTTTTATTTACCTTTAATAGCTTAATATTTATTTGAATAAATGCCAGGGGCATTTATTGTTCAGTTCAAAATGCAAATGTAATAAATTGAAGATCATGTTTAATCAATGAATTTTACTACAAATAGAAACGTTCGTATGTACTTTGAGGTCCAGAGAATTTGACTTCAGAAATTGGTTTAGGATTGGTTTAAACACATTTTGAAAATGTGGTGAAAGGTCAAAAGGTCAGGGTGAAAGGTTATAATACCAAACACCAACAGGTCCTTAAATCTCGACAACCACTGGTCACAACAGGGTAATTTTGGTCTCAAATTGATCAGAAGGTAGACATTTATATTCAGTTTAATGGGACATTTTAATCAAAAAAAATGCCATTCCTGACCTTTGACCCACAACCCAGGGCATGTATGTATCTCCGTAACTACTGGTTGTAGACACTTAAATTGTTCGCCATATACATTTTGTTATTTGTTGCACATTTTGAAAAATTTTACAAAAGGTCAAAGGGTCAGGGTCAAGGGTTATATCAACAAACACAAATAGGTACTTGTATCTCGGCAACCACTGGTCGCAGAAAGTCAATTTTAGTCTCAAAATGTTGAGAAGGCATGCATTCATATTCAGTCTAATGGGACATTTTAGTAAAAAATGACTAGAAATGCCATTTCTGACCTTTGACCCACAACCCAGGGCATGTATGTAACTCCATAACGAATGGTCATAGACACTGAAATTGTTCGCCATATACATTTAGTTATTTGTTGCACATTTTGAAAAATGTTACAAAAGATCAAAGGGTCAGGGTCAAGGGTTATATGAACAAACACAAATAGGTACTTGTATCTCGGCAACCACTGGTCTCAGAAAGTTTAGTCTCAAAATGTTGAGAAGGCATGCATTCATATTCAGTCTAATGGGACATTTTGGTCAAAAACAGTGAGCTGTAAGCCAAAGGCTAGAGGGCTCCAGACTGAAAAGTGATTCCAACAGGAGGGGGAACCAACAAGATGGTATTTAATATAAAAAATAATAATCTAATATAATACATTAAGACCACATATTCTTGCCAAAGCACAGTGTAGTTTTTATAAAATTAAATATATTGTTAATCGCAATGGAATGAATAATTAATAATTTGGTAATCTAGCATTTTTTGTATAACGAGGATCATATAGAATGCGTTCGCGTATCGTTCTCACACAGATAGGCTCAACACAGGCATAGCAGTGCGTACAGCGTAGGGCATATCTGATTGGTCGATTGCAGCCGCCATTTTGTTGGTTCCCTCTCCATGGACAATCACTTCTTGAACTGCGATAACACTATAGATTGCTATCCAGCCTTCGGCTATTACAAATCACTGGTCAAAAATGATCAGAAATGCCATTTCTGACCTTTGACCACATACCAGGGCATCTTTATATCTATGAAAGTACTGATCGCAGAAACTTAAATATGGTATCAAATTGCTAGAAATATACATATACATTCATTCTAACAGAAAATTTGGTTAAAAGATGACCAGAAATACTATTAATTACCAATGTTTCAAACAAAACACATATCTCTACACAAATTATTCTTAGACAGTATAAATGTTATGCAATAACTGATGCTTTAAATGGTTTCATTACAGGAATTACAACAAATCCGTTGACCCCTGAGGACGATCAAACATTGATAGAAACGTCGAACAGTTCTTTTCAGAATGCTAATATATAACTTACCGTAATTATCCGAATAATCGCCCCGGGCATTTATTGTTCAGAGGCGTGTGTAGGGGGAGGGGTGTTTATTCGGTGGAGGCGTTTATTGTTTTTGGGTGTAATATGGTAACATGTATAATCAAATAAATACACCCTAGATATAAAAAAAATACAACACAATTAATATCGTAATAAGAATACCTGGATTAAACCAATCATGATATTGAAAAGGTATCGGAGACAACTATAATAGGCCAATTCATTGTCATCATTCTGTATAACACTGTTGCATAATATTTTTGAATGTCACCGACAAATTATACATATACACGTCTATTCCTAGTGTACTTAATAAAACAATATATATTTCTGGAGATTTATTATCAATACAACTAGAAACTTAGGTTTTTTTACTTTTTAAGTACTACTGTAAATGCATTGACAATAAAAGCATCAGAGGTGTATTTTAAAATCATGTTATAGATCATGATAAAATCATACTACAACACACTACAGTACACAAGGGTCTTTTCAGGAAAGCTGGACCTATTGTACAATAGTAATGAAACTATGTATTGGCATGTATATGCAAAAGACAGTGTTGATTGTTGACAAATTGTTGTTACAAACAAACAGATGATAGAATGAAGATCCATATCAACAATTGTGTAATCGTGTTTCATATACTAATAGTGTCTCAAGGTTCGTTAAATGGAGCTTGTGACAGTGTCACTTTTATTCTAAAAGACAGAAACATTGTTACAAAAGCATAAAGAGGAAAATAAATCATGTAAAGTACCTTTTATCAGTGAGAAATGAATTATATATCATTATTAAAATTAGAGTATTTATTCAAATAAATCACTTTCTGATATTAATTGTGCTGTTTTTTTTTATATCTACTGTAGGTAGTATTTATTTGATTATACCTGTTACCATATTACACCAACAAAAAATAAACACTCCCCTAAAAACCAAAACAATATGCCCAGGGCGTTTATTAGGATGAATTCGGTAATTTACTTCTACCATTCTGAAAAGAATTCTGTTAACAAAATGTATATTTCGAACAATTTAAGACCAAATTCAAGTGTCTACAACCAGTAGTTACGGAGATACATACATGCCCTGGGTTGTGGGTCAAAAGTCAGAAATGCCATTTCCGGTCATTTTTTACTAAAATGTCCCATTAGACAAATATAAATGTATACCTTCTGATCAATTTGAGACCAAAATTACCTTGCTGTGACCAGTGGTTGTCGAGATTTAAGGACCTATTGGTGTTTGGTATTATAATCTTTCACCCTGACCTTTTGACCTTTCGCCACATTTTCAAATTGTGTAACCAAGCCAAAATTGATTTTTTGACCACCCTAAACCAATTTCTGAAGTCAAATTCTCTGGACCTCAAAGTGCATACGAAAGTTGATCTAGCTATTAGTATTAGAGTAAATATTGTGTATGCATGTGGTGGGGCGTTTTTTCGAGGAAATAAATAAAGGTCTCACGGCGTTTATTCGAGGGAGGCGTTTATTCAAAATGATGTTCTACTCCTGCATACTAGATGTTCACCCAAATCGATGACACTTCAGTTTCAAACGAAACGTTAGTTAAACCAATCTGAACACTTTGCTGTTATGACGCCTATGCTCATGCTAACCATTCGCGTTTTTGCAAATTGACAATTCCAATCGCAATTTGCGGAAAAAAAATTATATCATTCGCAAAACTTGCGAAAATAATTTTTCCTTAAAAACTCAAACTTTGTTCGCTTAGGCTTCAAATATTAAAGTTTTATGTAAACCACAACGACTTCGCTGCCGTCGTCGCCAGCCTATAAATAATAAGTGACAGCGATGTATCGTTACTTGTCATCAACGACGTTTTTTTCGCGTCACTCGAATAAATTATAACGAGTTTTCCGTTAGGAGGCTTATTAATAATTGTACAGGCGAGTAGTTGTAAATCGCGTTATCTGTAAATGTACACGCGCCCGACAAAGAAGCTGCGGATAACCTAACTCGTCCATAGTGACGAGTTCAAATCTAGTTATTATTTTATATTGTTTGTGATAAAAAACTTTATCCAGGCAGGCTGCATATGCTGATAATTGATAGGGGCTTGACGCCGATCATACATAACTCGGCTGTGGCATTAGTCAACCATTGAATAGGCTATGGCTGTGGCGACTGATATCGCGTCAGGCCGGTGAGGCTGCAGTAGATAGGCCTAACATATTTTAATGCGGTCATGTTTTATTTGTATTTTAATCACAAATTTTGAATGAATAAAGATAAAAACAATACAAGACAACAACCTATATATTTATTTTATTAAATTAGCCATTTTCATGGTTTTTAAAATTTGCTAAAGAATTTTCAATTTTGCGAAAAAAAATGGGCGACCTTTCGCAAATTTTGCGAAAGAAAATTTGACCTTAGTGTGAGCGTAGGACGCTAATTATAATATGACATTATAAGCATAACTCCATGGATCTGAACATACGTATGTAATACAAACCTGTGGTCAGAATCAGCATAGAGCCAATTTTGTACTCTTTTTGATCTATGTTTACGGTGCCGTCTGGGCTTCTTTTCTGCACTTCCACTCGTACTCTTTGAAGGACTCGGCTCAACAAACAATTTCTCTGTGCTCTCTGTGTGCAGCTGGAATATTATCAGAACAAAATATTTATTGTCAAACCTCTCCTATCTGTATTGTGTTCATCTATAGGTTTTGATAATATATGGAGTTTTCGCAGGAGCACGTAAACATTAACTTTAATGCTATTTCCCAACATACAACGCGCAAGCTCCGCCCATTTTGTAAACAAATCGATCTTTGAAGTTTTACGACAAACCTTAAGTTATGAAAAATAGTGTCAATGAATAATGTTAACCGAAGGCTATCGAAACATGGAAAAATCATTAAATTTCTGCAAAATAATTAAGAAAACAAATGGTAAATTTAAAGTGTTAATAATAAATGTTTTTAATTAAGCCAAACAATAAGAATTATTCATCGCAATATCCTATTTATCGCCCAATATGCATAATTAAACATGCCTAGCTAGGCTCTAGGCCCAAGGTATTCCATGATTTGTTTTAAAACGAGCAACATATGTTGCGTGAGTGTGACACATGCTTTGCGTTCTACACTTCCCGTCGAAGCACGAAATAAAAAACGAAAAAGTATGTTAATGCAACTGTTCACTGAACTACGCTAATATGCAAATGAGTAGAATTGACGTCATCCATTAAAGTTAACGTTGCGAAAGCCCCCTAATAGCAGGTAGCATGGAGGTAAAATTATCCGTGTGATGCTAGCAGATTTTATCTGCCTGTAATAAAGGATGCAATAGCACAATTAGATTAAAAGTTTACACCTGACTGTCGAAAATGTATTACCAACTTAAAATATTAAAAATTCTAGTTTATAAAACGTATTAATGACCATATTAGCTGCTCCTGTAAATAACATATTTCCATTTAGAACAGATTTATTAAAAATGCAGGAATATAAAATACAGTTACTTATAAATTCTTGGTTTTTTCAAATTATAAATTATATAGAGATGGTTCTCGAATACATAGTAACTTTTAGCGTTAAAAAACGATTTTGAATGTACGTATCGCAGGATAAATTTCGGTTACAGGAACGAATAGACATGGTGATTTATGTATTCAACTACTGTAAAATTAGCACCCTGGGAATTACTTCTGAAAGAGAAACTTGTCACAAAATGAGACCAATTGTCTCAAATTTAAACAAACTTAATTGTTTTGTATAACATTAGGGTTGAGGGATGGTAAAGAGGATGGGTGCAAATAGGGACAATTTTTAAATATATTCTTTATCCATTCAGTAATGAAATATTAATTGTTTTCATGTTTACAAATAATATACTCACTAAACACAGTAAAACATTGCGATTTAATACTTTGTTGAAACTGTCACCATCATAGTCAATTGAAATAGTACAGCACATGTAACGATACACCACTACGACGTTTATATTTTTTTTGTAATTACAGTATTAATTAATACAAAAGTTGAGAAGCAACTGTCAGTAAAAATAGGCCTATGTGTTTATATAATATTAATAAAAAGCACTTTTAATCGGGGCAAATCATAAATTCGCTTTTATCGTCAATAAATAAATAATTATCTAATTCAACTTAATTAGTAGGCCTAATGGTGTTCAATTGCTTCTTAGAGCCAAGTCATACTTAAGTTGGTTCCTTAATCCACCAAAGTAGGCCTAAGTTCTGCGTTTAGGGCATGTGATTCTTCGTACTGTAGGCCTATCCTATACTGGCTTTACAACGCTACTCATGCCATTAAGGGGTGGGTGGTGGTTTAACTGCAATAATAAAGTTGATTGTACAGATATAGACGGCGACTGAAAACCATAGCTCATTATCTGTTTTTAAAAATACCTATATCCAACCTGTGCAGCAGATTGAAAAAAATGGATCGAATTTCTGTTATGGGTATACTTGCCTTTTGTGTTATTACAAATAAACTGCATTACTGTGAGTGTGGAAGGCAATACTGTTAGATTATAAACACA
This sequence comes from Antedon bifida, assembly GCF_963402885.1. Taxonomy (NCBI): domain Eukaryota; kingdom Metazoa; phylum Echinodermata; class Crinoidea; order Comatulida; family Antedonidae; genus Antedon; species Antedon bifida. The sequence goes on along the minus strand of NC_136232.1, from coordinate 15,480,743 downwards.
TAATATACAAATAAACTATATTACTGACAGTTGCTTCTAAACTTCTTGTATTAATTAATAATTACAAAAAATATAAAAGTCGAAGTGGTGTATCGTCACATGTACTATACTATTTCAATCGACTTGACAGTGACAGTTTTAACAAGTATTAAATCGCAAATGTTTTTTACTGTATTTAGTGGTATATTATTTATAGGCCTATAAAACATTAAAAAAATATTTCGTTGCTGAGTGGATAAAGAATATATTCAAAAATTGTTCCTCTTTGTGCCTTCCGTCAACCTTAATGTTACATACAAAACACACATTGGGTTTGTTTAAATGAGTCAAAATCAAAAATGTGGACTCATTTTGTGACAACTTTCTCTTTCGGAAGTAATTCCCAGGGTGCTAATTTTAGTTGACTACATAAATCATTGTGTCTTATTCGTTTCTGTAAACGACAATGTAGTAATAGTCCTGCGGTACGTACTGTATTTGAAATCGCCAGTTTTTTTGCGCTGAAATTAATGTGTATTCGAGAACATCCAATGTGGGCATGACCTAGATGGTAAGCGAGCGAAGCAAGCGTATCATCTAGTTTGTATCGTATACTAAATCTATCAAAATAGTATTTTTAAAAGAAAATCGGCCTGTCTTCAACATTCTGTACTCGAGCTGTTCAACCGGTTTTCAGCTATTAAAAACAATTTTCGTAGGAGGAGAAAGGAAAATGCGAAGCATCCTCGTATTATTTTGTGCGGGTATTTTTCAAGATGGACATCCATTAGACAGTGTATATCACGATCGGAAAACACCCCTATTTGGGTCAAATCGTTGAACCTAAATTCGTTTTAATTGTCAATAACTAATTATCTAACTCAATTTAATTAGTAAACAGTGTTACATTACATCAGGTGGTTAAAATCAGTACCGAAAGTATGAACCAACTTTATATACCATCGAGTAAAAATTCTAGAAGTAAGGCGCGATTTACCGAATTTTGCCCTTACATAAATTTATATATAGATTAGTTTTTCCCGAATTGTTAAATAATAATGGTACTGTTGTATTACAAAGTAAAACCTCTACTGTGAGTGCGAGTTGAAACTTAAGCATGGTTTTCACTAGAGACGCAACGCAAGGACGTAACGCAACATAAGGGATTTGACCAATCACAAGCGATTGATTTATTCGACTGTCGCTTGTCATTGGTCAACACGCTTGTGTTGCGCTTACGTCCTTGCATTGCGTCCCAGTGGGAACCAAGCTTTATCTTGGTAGTCAATACTCACATTCATTTCACCCTTTTCATCTTCACTATCAGATTTCTTGTCCTTTTTTCTTTTTCGTTTCTTTTTCTTCTTCTTTTTTTTAGACACATCTTCTACTGGATCATTATTCATCTGTTCTATCATACCAGCCCATGGATTTTGGCTTCCACGAAACATGTGGTGGGCATCAGATGGCATTTCGTCATCTCCAGAATCAACAATCTCACCGTCCTCCAGGATCTCACCATCTTCCATGGCGTCAACTCTGCTTATACCAAAATGAGAATTACAGTTATTTTAAATTTGATTTATGCGATTTTCTGCAAGCATATCAATTATATAGACCAAAATAGTTGGCTGGAGGAGTGTATTCGGATAGCTGCCTGATCTACTGTAGCATACAAAAGAAATGTTCTGAACTCAATCTAATGTATATAGTTTTTTTTTATTTAAAGATACAGTATATTGTCCCCCTAAAAAAATATTGTTTAAAATATTTTTTTGTTGAATGTACCATTTTAATGTCACCTAATAATTTACTTTGACCAACAATTGGATTGGGAAAAAAATATTTACCTTAAAAAACTGTAATTTAAAGCAAAAAATTGTCAAATTGTCTGCCTGAAAATGAATTTTTGGTTAAATTTTACTGTTTTTTCATAAAAATTGCAAAATGGTTTTATTCAAAGTCAGATTTTACAAATCTTTATTTTTTCATGATTTTGGGGGACAATAGATCTTTAAGCTCAGGATGGACCAGGTCAAGTAACTTTCCTTCTATCTACATTTTCTTTCATTTCAACAAAATACTGTAATACATTGCTGTAAGTTTATAGTATACAAATAATGAATGTTTATGAGTGTGAAAGACTATATTTCAGGTCAGAAATCAGAAAGATGAAATACAACATTTCATCTTTCTGATCTACTGACCGCATATTTGGTATATTCATAGTCTCTCGCGACAGAGCAAAATTTCAATCGGAGATCGATCGCCTCTTCTTGTTGTTATGGGGTTGTAGTTCCGGTCTTCAACCAGTTGATAGAAATTCACCATGCTGTCGGTGGATCATGCACAAAGCCGCTGGAGCATGTGCAAAGCATTGTTGTTATGCAGTCATTAAGGGAATGCGCTTTCTGTGCTTCACCCGGTAAAAATCGGAGTGTTATGTGGAGCGATTGATAGGGCACTTTAACTAGACGGTGCGCACAATAAGTGTATTTCTGAACGCGATTAGTCAACGTTGCATGGCAAACATTCTCACAATAGAAAGCATCACCATTAGATATCACTTTTCCATTAGGTAGGGCTAATTTCAAATGACACATGATCTAAGTGTTATAATACTGTACATTATTTGCACATTACACACAATTATCTAGCAATGTACAAGATTTCAAAATCAAAATTCGGCTTTAATACAATATTAATTAAATTTTTAATTTAAACCTATGAAGTGTTGATAGATGACCGAGCATATTATTCATTTACACTCCCTGCAAAAGTCTGTAGTTGACCTGGAATTATGTAAATTGGGTCATACCCGGGACACGGATATATATTCAGTGTCAAGTCGTATCATGTACTTCATGTTCGTAATGTAAACAGTCCCATCTATGTTTCCCAGTTGGTTGCTATCCTCGCTCACTACAGTATTTAAATTTTATTTCAATAAACATTACTCTTCATGAGTAAGTTTTTCTTATTCGCATTAAACAAATTGTTTATCTCTTTATTTTGATCAATCGAGAATATCATGTAACACAGGTTGGCATTTGCCAGTGTAAACACAAGCAACCCGTGTCATTCCTGGGTTGTGGATATAAAAAGATTGACTGCTCTATAGCATAAAATTAGGTGGAGGTAAATGCAAGTCCTATTTTTATTCTGAACGTAGTAGAATGAGCTCCAGTTCTTTTCCACACCGCCTTATCCTCTGTAGGACAATACTCCTACCACAATCTATAAAAATCCTGGCTACAGGTTTGGTATCCTCTAAATAGGGGTTGGCCAGTGTAAAAATATAGTTCTGGTTCATAAAGCGAAAGTTTCCCAAAGGAGGTGTTCTACTCACTGTATAACATAGGCTTTATTGATATGCCGACTTGTAATCTTTTTGTAGATCCCATATGAATAATTCATTCATTATTATTCAAGCTGTCTTAATTTAACAACCAGAGGGCGAGGCAGATCAAGGCCTAAAAAAGTTGGGAAGTGCCACAGGCTGGGGCTTCTGGAAAAAATGTACTTTTTCCTGAGCTACAGCACTGCATTCTGAGCTACTGCACATCGTCTTCAAGGGTTAATGATTGATAATATTATCTTTTTTCATTACAATATTGGTGTAATCAATTTGCAATTATATTTAGGAAATATATTATAACTGTAGATAACAATTGAACTGGGTCACATGAGTTGATGGTCAATTTGTATCAATTTTGCCATTCATTCAATACATTTTTTATTTATTTTCCCACATATTAACATCTTGTTGTTTGTAGTAGTACTGTACACCAAGTACTGTAAATAGAATAATTGTTGAAATGGCCATTTTAATGTTATCATTTTACCTTTTGTTGAAACAGGGGAGTTTTCAGTATACAATATTTACAATTACTCAATATCTAATAGTGGTTATTGAGGGGAAGAGGGGAAAGCAGTATTTCCCAACTAGAAGGGGAGGTGGAACTGTGTCATAGAAATCTCTCCTGACATCTACATATGAATTAACGTCCCCACATCCCTCCAAATATTGGCCATTTAGCACTTCATATTACAATATTGTAATTAGGCCTAGCTTTGCATTCACTACTGATGTGAAAAAACTTCAGAAATTGTGATTATAAATAATAATGTATAATTTTTCCTTATTTGTTATGGTTAATGTCACATTTCTTATTGGCTGTGTTAAATAATATTGCTTTGCTTTAGGATCTTGTAGGGAAAGGGGTACACATTCTGAAATATAAAGGGACTTAATAAATAGGTATCAAGGTTTTGATGAAAAAAAAAAAATTAATTGTATATAAAAATGAAATATAGTAAATTGGGTAACAAAGAATGTTGTTATATATCACTAAACTTAATGCTTCGATTTAAATGGTTGAAAGTGTATGTTGTTATTTTTATTCATTTCATTCATGGTTTGGTTTTTGTTGGATGGCATAACTGAATGAAGATGTTTTTTCCATACTGTACTAATATTTTTCCATCACACAATTATTGTATTTAAACAAAGACATTACACTATTTAAAACACATTATTAAATAGGTAGGTGTCCTTATTGTTTTCATCCTTTTTGAATTTGATTTTATCCATCAAAAAATGAAATGTATAAAAGAGAAATAACATAGGCCTAGGCCTAGTACTTAATTTGTATAGTAGTACTATTTACAGTACTAAGTTTAAGTAGTAGTTTTTAAGTAGGTGCAAACATAGGCTAGGGGGATTCAAAATAAAAACAAAAAATTTGGTGGTGAAATTGGGCGATTTGAGTTTGATACAATAGATAGAATATACCGGTTTCACTAGCTATTGTGTTTCCACCCCATGCATTAAGATTCCCATTTAATCTTACCTCTGCCTATAATGGTATAAACTACTTTGATCAATCTGAAGGTGAATTACGTCATTTCACATGACGTCACCCATATTATTTCCCTCATCCCCTTAAAATTTGCATAATATAACGCCACACACACAGCTCCAAGAATATATGCTGGAATTTAAGTGTAAAAAGTGCGACAATTAAAGAATTTCTCACGTACAGGACAAACACCATCATTCTTACAACATACATAACAATCAATATTGAATTATATACAGCATTATGATAGAATTACTTGACCTTTCTTTTTCTTCCTTTCCCGAACCACAAGAAGGATCATCATTTTGATGACTGTTCATTGGGGGAATATCATCAGACGGGGTTTCTAACGCCATTACAGTTTAAAAACGTTGTGTTTCCCAATGATATATCAATAAATAAATTCTCTGAACTGATACGTATAAGATGTTCACATTATCCTCTTTCGGCTACAAATAATAACGTTGAGTTGAGGGAATTTTAAGAACAATTTGTAACGCCTCGTAATCGTTTCAATAGCAAAATGGCGGAAATACAAATGATAACTACGCATGCTCAAAACCTAAGCTATTTTCTACGGTGGTTTGGAAGTAACACTGATTCTATTTGAGAAATTTGTTAATGTTTTAAAATAGTTTAACATGTTTCTTCTCATATTATTTCATCTAAGTTATTTGAAATTTTGATTTATACATTTCGTAATAATATAATGATTTAAAAACAAAGCAAAATGTTACGATGTATTAACTTGCCATGACAATTTGTTTCTCTAAGCAACGAATGGAATCGTCTTGCTAAACACAGTAGCCACGGCGCGCGACGACATCCATCATCATGCATGCGACCCGGCCCCCAACGATCTGATTCTGATCTTCTCGGCGGCCGCGATCATCCAAAAACAAGGATAAATACCTGTTTATGTTCTAGAAATCAGCGAGAATTTTTCTTTTTTTGACTGTTAAGGATTTCAATGCTATAAATCCATAATTGTAAGTAATTACTGGTTAAAATGTTGGATTGGTTTTGTATTAATACGGCATGTTAATTTGAAATCAAGAAGCTTCACTCCGATCCTGGCTGCTGGGCTGGCTTGTGTATATGTTGTGATAAGAGGTAGCCTAAGCTATATATATAGGCCTAGGCCTCCTAAATAGTAGGCCTAGGCTAGCTAGGAGGGCGCGGAGGAGAGTGGGCCGAATCGTCCCGGATTCTAGCTGGCCTAGGTAGCAGGATGATTCGGCCCAGAGACGTTTCGATCCGGGACAATTCGGCCCATTTTTTTTTTATAGATACTGTAGGCCTAGTAGTAGTCTGGGCTCCAGACGGAGTTTTGTAAAAATATAAATATTTTTGCACATATGGCGTTTCATACGTGTATTACTTGAGTTTGGATACTCCGTCTGGGGAAACACGCATAAGTCACGTGGTTTGACACCAAGAATTCTTGGTGCATAAATTATCCAGTTGACTAGTTTCAGCCGCATGCCATTGGCTACTCAATCGTACGTCGTTTTAATATTCATATTTCAGAATTTCAAAGACTCAACATCTAAGACGATGCGCATGCGCTATGTTACGTTTAGACAATGTGTACTTGGGTACATTGATGAAAGTTTCTGAAGGCTAGAAATGATTGGCTAGCTTCTCCGCCAAATCAAACATTGAATGGATCATTTATTATGCGGAGAAAATTTGATTTAATTCCCACCCAGACCCTGTCCTGTTCTGTGTGGTGGTGTAGCCCTGCTGTTGTGTGCCGGTCGGTGGTGGTATGTACCTTATTGGCGTTTTATTTGGCAGGTCATACGTACGAGTTGAGTAGCCCTACGAAGGAGGCCTAGGCCAGGACTAAACAATTAATAAACAAAACAACTTGGCAACACGATTTTATATTTCAACAGTTGTTCAGTCTCGATCGTACATTCAGCACTGTACGTACGTACGTACTCGATCTTTTTCATTTTGAAACAAAATGATCATTGGTTGATTCGAAATCCATATTTACATACCGCCCGCCCCATATAGCCAAATACGGTATGATAACCTACGTCATTCTTATCGTATGTTTGCGGTCTGCAAATCGATTTCTATACGTGTTTCACAAGTCTGTATTTTCAGACAAAAATCGCGGTCGAAATAAAAACAAATAAATTTAAAAAAAGACAATAAATACAGACTTGGGGCAAGTCTAGCCTAGTAGTAGTGTAGGCCCATACATGCCATGGATGGAGGTATAAAATATTAGCGCCGTGGCTAAAGATACGGTACCATATCCTAACTTCCGTTTGCTAAAGGTACGGTAAAATTGCATTACATTACATCATAATCAGCCAATGGATACACTGGTACGTGTGTGACATCATCGTAAAAGGACTTTGTGGATTTTTTTTCATATTGTGTCTGTAGAGAATGTCTATCGGCGGAGCCAGGCTGCATGGATGTGTGGCCCTGGGGCTAGACCTAGCAATGTTGAATCCAGAAGTTTAATAACGGGCGACAATGTCGATGCTGTAGTAATAGAGCAAGTTCATGTTGTTGGTGGACGTTACATAAAACATGCACTCAATCTCAAATCAAATGTTATTTCATTATACAACATACAGAGACAGGGTTAGAAATTAACCACTAAACCTCAGGAGCCAGCAGGGCTACCAACAAATAAATGTTAGTCTTCCTTATCAAAATCTAGTGGCCCCCCAATTGTTCTTTTTTAATACCGTTTTTCAGAATTTGCAGCAGCAGCCGCCAATGGACATGTTATTGCAGTGCACATCCAAACAAGCTCCAAATTTGTAACATTGAGGCAAAAAAAAACAGAAAAACATTTGTTGACAAAATAAAATATTTAATGTTTCTTTAAAAAAAATTGTATGATGGGGGGGGGGGCGTCTAACTCACCAACTCTGGGGTCATACGATTTTTGGAAGAAATCAGGCCAACATGTTTTTATTTTTCATGGCCTGGCTAGGCTTGTTTCAGTGGCCAACTAAGCCTATTTGGCTATAACTTAGCCTGGCAGTGGCTACAGAAGGGGGTAGGTAGGCCTGGCTAGCCTAGATAGTATTTGGCCTATCTAAGCCTCTAACCTCTTACGCCTAGCAAATTGGAGGAAAATTGTTTTTTAATGAATTCTAGAGCACACATTTCTCACATTTTATCTGAAAATGTGACTTGTACAATTGTGTGAATTTCTTTTGAAAAATGAAATTTCATAAAAATTGGTATCGATTGAAAGGTTGAAGCTTCATCTAAATTAATACGAAAAAATAAACATGATGGGAGCATTTTCAGACCACCTAGGAAGTAGTCAACATTAAAGACCCATTCCCTACAATTTGTGACATTTTGTAAAAATAATGCATATTTATTACTTTAAAAACATTATATTTAAAACCAGGTCATTCCTTGTCTTAAATGTACGTTTTATGGTAAATTATGATAAAAAGAGAGAAACAATGCACTACCTAAGTAGCTCATGGTGAATGTCCTCTTGTTGGCCGTCTTTAGGCCTAGCTAGGCTTAATTTTGTAGGTCAAGCTGGTAAACATCGGTAACATACGAACACATGAAAACTTGTAAGATTGTGTAAATTTCTTTTGAAAGTCAATGTATTGTTCGCTAATTAAAATCCTATCTAAAGCTAGAAGACGTTTTTGTAGCCGCGCTACGCTTCGGTTATCCTAATTTGGCCCGACATCTGCCGACGAGACGACATCGGGCCCGTGGGCCTCAGCTCACGCAGAAAGAGTTTCGGCGGCCCACACTATAAATGATTTAATCCTACCTTGGGTTAGCGAATTACCTGTATAAAAACAACACCTACCGTAGGCTAGAATAAAAAGTTTTAATTATAATCATAAATATTATTTTAATTGATTTTCGAACCGCTAAAAATAAGAATTAAGCCCGTGCTTATTATGTGTTCGATTCGATTTCTATTTTAAAAATATAAATTTCAATTTTGTTTCTGTATTGTTTCTGTCATCTATCTACAGGTATCTGACTCATAGTTTCTTCAAGTAAGCCTACAGTACATACAGGACAAATTAGAATTGAAGAGACGGATGCCTATAATACTTTAATATGTTAAAAACAGTGAAAACTGATACAATAGGTAGATTTTCCTGTGCACAAAAAAAACCAGAAATCTCGCAATTGTTTACATTCCTAAACTATACCAGTAAAGTTGTCTTGTAACTTACAACACCCAAACTTTCACCTTTATTTTACCTTTAGGAGTCAAGTATGTCGGACAGTGAAGGTAGTGCGTTCTCAGATGTTGAAGGCGACCAAAGTGCGCCAGAGGAAGATCAATTAGAGGTTTGTCAACTTACTAGTATTTTTAGGCATTTTGTGTTTTTTTAACATGCTGAATCTGAAATATATATTATCCAATCTGCAGTGCCCAACAAAAACCAGTACCAGTTTTTTTTATGGATATTGAGCTAGCATTTTTGGTTTTATAGTACTGTAGGACGTAAAGTTTTATTCGTATTAAGGACAAATTGCATTAAATCGTGCGTAACCTTTTTCTCAATGGTTTAGAAAGTGTGTTCATACATTCCTGGGCACAATTATATTCAGCTACATAACATTCTATCATCTTTGTATTGTGTGTGGAGTGCCTTGCATTCACTTTGACAATTTTTGTATCATCAAAGCTTTATATATTCGAGAACCATCCGTGGGCACGTACTACTACTAGAGGGTATGTGAGCGTATAAAATGACAAAATAAATGGTTAAATTCAACCAAAAATCCATTGGCTGGCAGCCAATTTGACTATTTTTTGCTTTAAATTATAGTTTTTTCAGGTAAATAAATTTCGATCTAATTTTTGGTCAAAGTGGATAATTATTATGTGAAATTAAAATGGCATATGCAACAACAAAAATTATTAATTATTTTTCAGGGGGACAATATATGAAAAACACCATTACAAATTAAGTGTTTTCTGTGAGAAAATAGAGTATATTATTATTATTATTAAGTATTTTTTAACATAACCAATTTTTATTTTAGGGAGATTTTGGAAGTGATGAAGATGATTATGATTCAGATGACGATGATGAAGGAAAGCACAAACGACCAAAAACTGGAGCATCTAAATTCATTATAGAAGAAGCAGGTACAGAAAGAAAATACTCATCCTTCAGTAGCCTAGTCTAAATAGGGCTTACACTGTTAAAAATTTAATCCCACCTTGGGTTAGTGATACACCAACATCTAGGCAACACAAAATAAATGCAAAACCAATATACTCCATGTTAATATCATAAGTATATTCAAGTATTACGACTAGACTAGAAGTATTGTTCATAGCCTACGATGTATTGTTATGATAATTTTCTACGTGTCGCAGAGTTAATAAACACCATTGTCATCGCCTTTAGAAGCATGGACAATGCACACAAACAATGTATTTTTCACTAATTAAAATCCTATCTAAGGTTAGAAGTTTTTGTAGCCGCCCTACGCATCGGTTCCTAATTTTTCTGGACGTCTGCCGACGAGACACCATCGTGCTCGTGGTAAGTGGGACTCAGCTCACGCAAAGTTGAGGCTAGCCTAGTTTTGGCGGCCTACACTATAAATTATTTAATTCTACTCTGGTTTAGCGAATTATAAAAACACCGACACCTAGGCTAGGACTCCAAAAAATATATGAAAAATCATATTCCATAAAGATTTAACATAGGCCTATATTCAGTTATTATTTCGACATGTGTAAAGAAAATGGCACGACCAGAATTTGGAGTGAAAAAAACATGCGAGTCGTGGGAACAGTTTAGGGAGTACAGTATTACGTTTCATGTCACGTGACACAAAATCCAGGTACACAATCTTAATTATCTGTAATAAATAAATAATCTGTATTATCGTGTCGGAGAGCAGCCACCCTCACGGACGGCCGTACTGAGTTTTAAAAAAACACATGTGAGAGGTTGTGGTTAAAACAGAGAGTATTGAGTTTCATGCTATGTGACCAAAAAATCTGTATTAATTACGGTCTTCTGTCGGCAGTCTTTTTGAGCAACCGCTTGAACGTTCTGATACTATATTTAGAATGAATTGTTTACGATCTTTTTTGTCGGCATCGTTTCTGGATCGACTAGACGTTTGCTGTATTGTTTTTATAAGTTGGCCTAGTTCATTGAGGTTCACCGTCGAGTTGGTAAACATGCACAAAGGAAACGTTTATGATTAAAAAATATATATTTTTGAGTAATTTACAACTTAGTCCTCCGCCAGTCAAAATTAACACATTCAATTTCACACCTTGTTACTTCACTAAGAACATCGTAGGGTTGTTTATTAAGGTTACGAACTCTGTATGAACTTCAGAACGTAGCTCATTGAAAGTTTTTTATTGAAGTTATGAAGCCAAAACAATGTAACCTACATGATTTTTTCGTAATCGTTTCCTTCATGCGTGTTTACCTACTCAACGGTGTCCTAGCCTAGGTGTCGTCGTTTTTATAATTCGCTAACCCAAGGTAGGATTAAATAATTGATAGTGTAGGCCGCCGAAACTAGACTAGCCTCGACTCGCGGGCCGATGGTGTCTTGTCTGCGGATTTCCGTCCAATTAGGATAACCGATGCGTAGGGCGGCTATAAAAATTGACGTCTACTATCTCTAGATAGGATTTTACATTGTTTGTTTGCATTGTCCATGCATGCTAAAGGCGATGACAATGGTGTTTACTAACCCTACGAACCACCCTACGATCGACGCGTAGATAATTATAACAATACATCGTAGGCTACGAACAATACTTTGTAGGCTACGTTCAGAGAACAATGACCTACGATCTACCTTAATGTACTGTATTATGTATTTATTATTTTTTTTAAGATGTTGACAAAGATGACAGAGGAGAAGAGGATGAACTGGAATGGGAAGCTGGAGCTGAAGACTATATTGATAAGAATTTCATTGAAAATGATTCAGAAAGACATGGTGCTCAAAGGCTACATCAATTGTTCAAGTACTAACAAAAAAAACTGTCTTTAATATGGAAATGATATTAACTCCAACTAAATTCAATGCCCCCCCCCCCCCCCCCCCCATTGCATTGTATTTGGTTGGATTTATATCATTTCCATAACAACATTTTGATTTAATACTAGTTCTTTTACCATGAAAATAGCTTTCATTTGCATATTGCTGATGGCCATTATAGCACTAACAGTGTATATTGGATGTGCATATTTGTATAAATTATTTGTAAATCTGTGGTTGTTGTAAGTTATTTTCTATAGGCCTGTTGATCAATCACTGTTGCAATCTCAGCATTTCATAGTTTTTATTTTCCAAATTTTAGTTATTGCTTCCACTGCATACTGTTTTTTAAAAAATGCTTTTATATACCTGGTGTTGGAGGCCCAACAGAGTTGTCCAAAACTGTGTCAACAGTTTTTATTTCCTTTCTACAGATGAGAATAAGATTTAACTACTGTTTACTGTTGATATTAGGGACTTAACGAAACAGAACGGTTAGGGGAGGATTACAAATATCCTATGTTCGCTAGAGAGTAAAATCATAAACAGTCGACATAGCCGTTGTATTAGTTACGCACACCCCTCGCGAGGACGACAACATGCTTACTACAGTGCTACTGTAGCTACTACTAGCAAATATTAGGGCTTGTAAACCGAAATATACGGTAGAGTTTCGAAAATTCTACTTTTTTAAGTTTAATTTGAACTGTATATTTAAGGTTATATGTACCTTATTTCTAGTCGTTTTCCATAAACGGGAAAATGGCAATTGTATCGTCCTCAAAAAGTTAAGACGACATAATTTCATGCTAAGCTCCGTCAACTTTGTTAATTCATTCATAAATTATTCATGAGCACCGTCCTGTGGCTTCCTGTCCTATTTCGTAAAGTCCCTATTGTTTTAAATTATAGCCAAGAAGATGAGGAAAATCTTGAAGAATACTATAGGAACCGGTATCAAACCTCATTTAGCAGCAGACAGTACGTTGATGAGGATGAGTTGCCAGATGAAATTACTCAACAGGGACTGCAACCAGGTGTCAAGTAAGTTGTTCTCTATTTATTTCTTACTTGTACTAGGTGACCTCTTCAGTAGTAGCCCAATGTACAGTACTATAATCAGCACACCCACTAATCTTTTCCAGTAATGTACCAAGTTGTGCACATGAGCAGTGTAATATATGGGGCTTTACATTCAGATACAAGTCTCTATTTTGCTCTCCATCATGTCCATGTTTCTTACCTTCTATTCTGAAAACCTTAACATATCAGGGGCGGATTGCTATAAGCGGTCTATAAACAATCTTAGCGCTTAGCCGGCTATAATTTGTGACGTAACAAGTAGTCTTTATTATAGGCCATTGCTATACCGCGGTCTAACTTGTAAGCGGTCTTTAAAATTAAAGCCTACTCGAAGGAGTTTTAAAACAGTCTTAAACCTCTCTTTTTGTTGCTTTTACATATTATTTATCGTGAAAGATTGAACAAGTTTTAAGTGTTAAATCAAATAATAACGGTGATTTTATTCTTATATAGGCATAGAATAGATTTTCTCGCGTAGAAAATGTACGTACTGTTTTGATTTGAACTTATTTGGTATTCTACGCGTAAAGTATGCCCTCAATTTGTTACTTTATGCGGTCTTAGCTAAGACTGTTTTATAGCAATGGTCTAACAGGAGTGGCTTTAGTAAGATCGTCTATCTGATAAAGCCGGCTTTAATCGGGGAGTTAACACCATCAATTAAGACTGTTTTATAGCAATTCGCCCCAGGATAGATATTTGCAGGGTCCTTGCCAGCATGTCAAGGTGGTGGCATATTTGTATTTTGTTCACTATTATAGAGACCCAAATTTATGGATGGTGAAATGTCGTATTGGAGAGGAGAAAGCTACAGCCATTCAGATGATGAGAAAGTATATGGCTTTCCAGTATAAGGATGAGGTAAGTAAAATTTCCATTATTAAACAAATAATGAATTTTTATTAGTGTAATGGTACAATTAAGGTGAATGATGAAATAACTAACTATAGGCTTACATTTGATTCACATTGATTGGAACAGTAACATTTGGTTTTTAATTATATTAAATATTATATTTATTTGGATTTTATAAACACACCTACTGTAGTGTTAATATGTCAACAAACGACTAAACAATCCTAGGCCAGAAAGGCAGCGATACCATTACAAAACTTCGACAGGCAACTGGAACTCATCTAGGTTAATTTTTAATTTTTTCATGATTCCACATCTTGTAGAAACGTACATTAATTAACCAAAATCAATCTAAAGCGTTTTTTCGTTAAAATTAGTTCATACATCTCTCCAAAAATGTACTTCCATCGCGAAACCAGTCATGACATTCAATCTCCTCAGCGGAAGTACAAAATATGTAATGCTGTTGTATTTCAAAAGCAAACGCAAAAAGATTTTTTATTTAAATGAACCGATGCGGAGGGCAGCTACAAAAACTGATGTCTTCTAGCTTTAGATAGGATTTTAATTAGTGAACAATATATTGTTTGTTTGCATTGTCCATGCTTCTAAAGGCGATGTTTACAAACCCTACGATCAACGCGTAGATAAATATCAACAATACATCGTAGGCTACGAACAATACTTCGTAGGCTACATTCAAAGAACAATGACCTACGATCTACCTACGCGTAGGCTACAAAAGGTTACGCGTAGATACGAAGCAGTAATTTCTTGACCCGCAATCGTCCAATTAAATGACAGGAATTTATTTAGGTGTTATACAATAGCTAATAATGGAGAAGGCAAGTTAATTAGTATGTAAACTGTATGTTTCTATTTTAAATTGTGTTTGTAGCAACTCATTAGGCCTCATTATCACCCTATCCCCAGCTCAAAACTGATGAGGGAGGGCAGTTTTTAATTTTTTTTTTATTTACTCCCACATACACCGGTGTTTACTGGTCTGTCTCAGAAATTTCTAAAAATTGAAATTTTACTAAGCATGCTGTTGGCCTAGCCCTCTAGGCTAGTCTTCAAATTATAGCTCTTGCCTCTTGTACAAAAATGAAGTTTTTTGTAAAAGTAATTCTTGAGAAAATGCAATTTCAGTTTGCTTGTTACATTAACACTGCTCAGTACCAGATCATCAACTTTTGAACATTTTCTCCTATCTTTTTACACTAGCAGGTCTGAAAATAAAAATAAAAAGTGGTCCAGAATTGGGTTCCTAGTCCGGATTTAATGGAGTGGTCCTTGACCACATATGTATCTGTGTTTTAAATTTGGTGAACTTTTTGAGTAATCCTGCTACAAACAAATGAAAGCCCTCAGAAACTGAGTGACGTACTTGGCAAAATATATCCACTGATAGGGAACATGTTGAAAGATACATTTTTTTGCTTTAGGTATTAGCTTTACCTACATGATTCAATTCAAATGTATTATTATATCCTGCTGGGGTTTATAATAATGACCTTTCTGAAAACAAGGTTGACCAGAACAATGGTCAAGGAGTGTCTTAAAGCTGTGCTGATTTGTAACCCATGGAGTAAGCTTAACCGATCAGCCAGTAGTCTAATACTTTGGTCCATGTCAAAGAATATAAGTTTAAAATATAGGAGGCATGCTATTTAATATATCGTATGAAAGATAAGCTTTTGTGACATGACCAATAATATCAATTTTCCTAAAAATCAATAGGCATATTATATATACAGTACCTATGTGCAGAATGAAATAACAAATGACACATATGCTGGTACTATAAACTAACTATCAACTAACAATAGTTTAATTTGAATAACAATAGAACAGCAACGCCAAAACCAAGTGGGTGAACTTGAAAAGAAATGTTTTTTAAAACTACTTCTCGCATCAAAAAACCTGTACATTAAATCAAATTATGTGTTAAAATTACAAATCACAACTCTTGCTTCTCAAATGACGTTTTTTGGACAAGTGGTTCTCGAGAAATTGTTTCTTTAAGACTGCTCGCCGGCTTTTGAAAATTGTCTCCTATCTTTTAACACTAGCCGGTCTGAAAATAATATAATTAGTTATCCGCTTGGTAGAGCGGATAACTCCTTGTTATTGTATGGGATCAATATTTTTGGTTATCCGCAACTTAGTTGCAGGATAACCCTTGTGATTGTAAATATCTTTTTCATCTTCTTTGTTATTCTTCTTTCTTTCCCGGATTTTTGTCTACAGCATATCCCCTATTGCTTGTGAATATATCTTTTGTATAACTTTGTCATTATATGGACATTTACCTGAAGTTGTGCACCTCCATATTTTTAATGACGTTAGAGTCGCGCAGCGTAAGTTACGCGCAATTTTATGAATTTCAATGATAGGTCATAGATTATAAACCAAAAGTCATTTTGTATTGACACTTACTGAAAATTTAAGTCATATCAAGCGCAAACTTTCTATGGATTAAAAATGGCATGTTTTACAAGAAGTTACGCGCGCACGCGCATTTAAAATTTCAAAATGCGCAAAATTAATTTCTAATCAACTTTCTACGCTGATCATGACATTTTGAGCATGTCAAAAATTCCCACGCGCGCGAAAAAATGTACGCGTAAGGTGCGCACGGAGCATGAAAATCATGTGTTTTTCTCTTGAATTATGATTTTACAGCCTTTCCTAGTCATTTGAAAAAAGATTGACATAATTTCAAATTAAAATGATGTCATACGAACACGTTGATTTAGACCATTTGCGCGCGTTTTAGTTGCAAAAGTGACAAAATTTTGTCAAAATTATGCCTATTTTGAATCTATTATAGCTCCTCAGGATCAACCGTTACCCCCAATTTTTTTAATTTAATATAGAAGCAGATATGTTGTAGATATGAATTCATGCAGAATCTTTACCCCTCGGATGTTATGACGTCATCGTATGGCCACACGAATGTAAAATATTGGATTTTTTACTGTTTCGTTATTGCTCATTACATTAAATAGAGCGCATCTCGCTTATACGTATTCCATTTCTCCCGAAATTTTAAAATTGTCTACGTCAATCAACTATCTTTCGCATGAATTAAAAATATTTTAATTTTTATAACGTCATCATGTCTAAAAACGTAAATAACGGTGGTCACTTATTTTCATCTTTACAGTAAAAGTTCAATCTGTTATAGCTCGTCAGAATAAAAAGTGATAATCATGATTAAAACGTTTTCTGGAAGCTATTGGATTGTAGATACAAATTGATGTGAATATTTTGCCAATCAGATGCTGTGACGTCATCATATGGCCAGTTGAATTCAAAAAGTCATATTTTCATCTCTTGCGTAAAAGTTCATTGCGTTTAAACGAGAGCGCATCTCACTTTTTCGTGCCCAAAATTCTTCAAATTTGTTTTAATTTAATTATTTAGATAATTGGTTATCCGCACTTGGCGGATAACCCCTTGTTATTGTCAGGATCTTTTTTTTTTTTTTTTTTCTTTCTTATTCTTCTTTCTTTCCCAGAATTTTGTTGCGCGTGTATCTCTAAATCTTCTCAACATAACATTGTATAACTTAATCAGAAGATTGACCTCTATCTGAAGATGTCGTAATAAGGTTTTCGGTCCCGTCCGAGTTACGCAGCGTAAGTTACGCGCGATTTTATGAATTTCGCGTATTTAATTTATATCAAAAACCATTAAACCATTTAAATTGAAACTTGGCCAAAGTTTAATTTATATCATGCGCTAACTTTCTATGGAGAGAAAATGGCATGTTTCACAGAAAGTTACGCGCGCACGCACGTTTAAAATTTAAAAATGCGAAAAATCAATTTCTAATCAACTTTCTATGCGTTTCATGTCATTTTGAGCATGTAAAAAATTCCAACGCGCGCGCAAATGTTTACGCGTGCGGTGCGCACGTAGCGTTAAAACATGCTTTTTTCGCGTGATTTATGTTTTTCCAGCCATTTCTAATAATTTTACCAACTTTTAAACAATTTCGACTTAAAATCACGTCATACGAGCATGTGGAATTAGATAATTTACGCGCGTTTTTGATGAAAAAGTTCAAAAATTCGTCAAAATTATGCCTTTTTTTAAACAGTCATAGATTCTAAACTACATGGTTAATTTTATTTTTTATTACATATTCTGAAAGTAGATGAGTTGTAGATATCGAATCATGCATCGATATGGCTAACCCGACATTTTGACGTCATTATATGGCCACTCGAATATAAAATAGAGGATTTTTGTCTCTTACGTCATAGCTCATCACATTTAATAGAGCGCATCTCCACTTATCGGTATTCCATTTTCCGTTATTTTTTTATATTGTCTAGGTCAATCAATTACCTTTCGCATGATTTACCATTTTTAAAATTTTGATGACCTCATCATGTTCAAAAGCGTCAATAACTTTGGTCACTTTTTTTCATCTATTCTGCACTGAATGTAGTACGTATACAATATAGTGTTATGCTTAATATTTCTGTATTCTGTAGACGTGACACAAAATAGAGAGCACACTAAAATTGTTCCAATGGCATAATCGTTTTTCTGTGCTCAATATTCTAACGTATGACGTGCACGTGCAGTTTGCGTGGCGGATAACCCGAATTCGTCAAAGTGACGAGTTCAAATCTAGTTATCTTCTAAAATTGTTATCTTTATATGTCAATTTGATGATGTCATCGTGTTAATAATTGGATTTAAAAGATGGGTCTCGTAATTTTGTCTATGCTACACTGTATATAACATATACAGTTTATTCTGTAAAATACTGTAATGGTGTATGCTACATAATAGGTACAATTCAGCACTGTAAACATATTTATTTCATGTCATAGGATGGCATAATAATTGTCGAGGTTCATATAGTTAAGTATGTGCATGTTGCGTTTGCGCGGATAACCCGAACTCGTCAAAGTGACGAGTTCAAATCTAGTTGGTTATCCGCAACTAGTAAGTTGCGGATAACCCTTGTTATTGTAAATATCTTTTTTAGTTGCGGATAACCCATGTGATTGTAAATATCTTTTTTTTTGGTTATCCGCACTTGGCGGATAACCCCTTGTTATTGTCAGGATCTTTTTTTTTTTTTTTTTTTTTTTTTTCTTTATTCTTCTTTCTTTCCCGGAATTTTGTTCGCAGCGTATCTCTAATACTTGTCAACATAAGATTATATAACTTTGTCAGAAGATTGACCTCTAACTGTAGATGTGCAAGAAACTTCGTTTTATGATTTTAGAGTTGCGCAACGTGACTTACGCGCGATTTTATGAATTTCAATGATTGATCATAGATAAAAAACCAAATATCATTTTTTATTGAAACTTGGTGAAAATTTAAGTTATATCAAGCGCAAACTTTCTATGGATTCAAAATGGCATGTTTCACATAAAGTAACGTGCGCACGCGCGTTTAAAATTTCAAAATGCGTAAAATCAATTTCTAATCAATTTTCTACGCGTTTCATGTCATTTTGAGCATTTCAAAAATTCCCACGCTCGCGCGCATTTTTGCGCGCGCGGTGCGCACGTAGCACTAAAATTATATTTTTATGCGTGATTTATGTTTTTCCAGCCTTTTCCAGTAATTTTACCAACTTTTTAAACAATTTCAACTTACAATCACGTCATACGAGCACGTCGAATTGGATAATTTGCGCGCGTTATTGATGAAAAAGTTCAAAAAGTCGTAAAAATTATGCCTTTTTTTAAACAGTCATAGATTCTAAACTACATGATAAACTTTTCTTTTTTTTACATATTCTGGAAGTTGATGAGTTGTAGATATCGGATCATGAATTAATATGGCTAACCGGACATTGTGACGTCATCGTAGGGCCACTCGAATATAAAATATTGGATTTTTGTCTCTTTCTTCATAGCTCATCACATTTAATAGAGCGCATCTCCACTTATCCGTATTCCATTTCCCTCCATTTTTTTATATTGTCTAGGTCAATCAATTACCTTTCGCATGATTTACCATTTTTAAATTTGTTGTGACGTCATCCTGTCCAAAGGCGTCAATAACTTTGGTCACTTATTTTCACCTATTCTTCACTGTATGTAGTACGTATACAATATATAGTGTAAACTGTTTATACTTAGACGTGACACAAAATAGAGAGCACACTAACATTTTTTCAATGGCTTAAGCGTTTTTCTCTTCGCAATATTCTAACGTATGACGTGCACGTGGCGTTTGCGGTGCGGATAACCTAACTCGTCCGTAGTGACGAGTTCAAATCTAGTTCATCTTTATTCTTATTTCTTTCCCGGATTTTTGTGCGTCGCATATCTCTCATCCTTGTCAACATAAGATAGTATAACTTTGTCAAAAGATTGACCTGTAGCTGTAGATGTGCAAGAAACTTCGTTATATGAATTTAGAGTCGCGCAGCGCAAGTTACGCGCGATTTTATGAATTTCAATGATTGGTTATAGATTATAAACCGAAAGTCATTTTTTATTGACACTTGGTGAAAATGTAAGTCATATCAAGGGCAAACTTTCTATGGATTAAAAATGGCACGTTTCACAAGAAGTTACGCACGCACGCGCATTTAAAATTTCAAAATGCGCAAAATTAATTTCTAATCAACTTTTTACGCTGATCATGACATTTTAAGCATGTCAAAAATTCCCACGCGCACGAAAAAATTTACGCGTAAGGTGCGCGCGGAGCATGTAAATCATGTTTTTTTCTCTTGAATCATGATTTTACAGCCTTTTCTAGTCATTTTAAAAAAGATTGACATCATTTCAAATTAAAATGACGTCATACGAACAAGTTGATTTACACCATTTGCGTGCGTTTTAGTTGCAAAAGTGACAACATATTGTCAAAATTAAGCCTATTTTTAATCTATTATAGCTCCTCAGGATCATCCACGAACCCCAATTTTTTTAATTTAATATGTAAGCAGATATGTTGTAGATATGAATTCATGCCGAACCTTTACCACTCAAATGTTATGACGTCATCGTATGGCCACACGAATGTAAAATATATGATTTTTTACTCTTTCGTTATTGCTCATCACATTCAACAAACCGCATCTCGCTTATACGTATTCCATTTCCCCCGAAATTGTAATATTGTCTACGTCAATCAACTATCTTTCGCATGAATTAAAAATATTTTAATTTTTATGATGTCATCATGTCTAAAAACGTAAATAACGCGGGTCACTTATATTCATCTTTACAGTAAATTTCAATCTGTTATAACTCGTCAGATTAAAAAGTGATAATCATGATTAAAACGTTTTCTGGAAGCTATTGGATTGTAGATACGAATTGATGTAAATATTTTACCAATCAGATGTTGTGACGTCATCATATGGCCAGTTGAATTCAAAAAGTCATATTTTCATCTCTTGCGTAAAAGTTCATTGCATTTAAACAAGAGCGCATCTCACTTTTACGTACCCAAAATTCTTCAAATTTGTTTTAATGTAATTATTTAGATAATTATCTTCTAAAATTGTTATCTTTATATGTCAATTTGATGACGTCATCGTGTTAATAATTGGATTTAAAAGATGGGTCTCGTAATTTTGTCTATGATCACTGTATATAACATATACAGATCACTGTATATAACATATACAGTTTATTCTGTAAAATACTGTAATATGGTGTATGCTACATAATAGGTACAATTCAGCACTGTAAACATATTTATTTCATGTCATAGGATGGCATAATAATTGTCGAGGTTCATATAGTTAAGTATGTGCATGTTGCGTTTGCGCGGATAACCCGAACTCGTCAAAGTGACGAGTTCAAATCTAGTTTTTCTGTATTATTCTTGGATCCTTCCTTCCTTTTTGTGAGTCGCGTTTCTCTAAAATGTGTAAACATAACATTTCATAACTTTGACAACATATTGGCATTTACGTGAAGTTGTGCACCTCCTATTTTTGAATGACGTCATAGTTGCGCAATGTGACTTACGCGCAATTTTATGAATTTCAATGATTGATTATAGATTAAAAACCAAAAGTCATTTAGTATTGAAACTTTGACAAAATTTAAGTCATATCAGGGGCAAACTTTCTACGGATTAAAAATGGCATGTTTCACAAGAAGTTACGCGCGCACGCGCATTTAAAATTTCAAAATGCGCAAAATTTATTTCTAATCAACTTTTTATGCGTTTCTTGTCATTTTGAGCATGTCAAAAATTCCCACGGGCGCGCAATTTTTTACGCACGCGGTGCGCACGTAGCGTTAAAAACATATTTTTTTCTCTTGAATTATATTTTTCAAGTCTTTCCTAGTAATTTTGAAAACAATTTAGACCTTTTCCAGTTTAAATAACGCCATACGAACACGTTGAATTAGACAATTCGTGCGCGTTTTTTATGAAAAAGCTTAAAAAATCGTCAAAATTATGTCTTTTTTTAAACAGTCATAGTTTCTAAAGTAAACCGTGAACCGTTTATTTTTATTACAAAATCTAGAAGTTGATGAGTTGTAGATATCGGATCATGCATCGATAAGGCTAAAAAAACATTGTGACGTCATCGTATGGCCACACGAATGTAAAATATAGGATTTTTGTCTCTTTCGTTATTGCTCATCACATTCAATGGAGCGCATCACGCTTATCTGTATTCCTTTTTCTCCTAAATTTATATATTGTGTAGGTCAATCAACTTTCTTTAGCATGAGATAAAAATATTTTAATTTTTATGACGTCATCATGCCTAAAAATTTTAATTACGTGGGTCATTAATTTCATCTTTACAGTAAATTTTAATCTGTAATAGCTCGTAAGAATAAAATGTGATAATCACGATTAAAACGTTTTCTGGAAGCTATTGGATTGTAGATACGAATTCATGTAAACATTTTGCCAATCGGATGTTGTGACGTCATCATATGGCCAGTTGAATAAAAAAAGTCATATTTTCATATTTTGCGTAGTAGTTCATCACATCATTATATTTTACGTATTCAAATTTCTTCTACACGTTAATATGTTGTTCCTGAGATAATTTCCTCCAGAAATTGCTATTTAAGTGTTTCATTTTGATACCGTCGCCATGTTAAAAATTGGAATAAATGGCGGGTCCCGTAATTTCACCTATTCTACACTGTATGTAATATGTATACAGATTATACTCTTTGCATGTATATACTATATGACACAAATTGACAGAATTCAGCACTAACAGCATATCATATTCTTCAGTTCTTGTCATAATGCCATAATCTTTATCTGTGTGCAATATTCCAACGTATGACGTGCACGTGGCGTTTGTCGTTGTGCGGATAACTAACTCGTCAAAGTGACGAGTTTCATGTCTAGTTCTTGTTATTTGTGAAGTTATTAATAAACCAATTTCCTTGAATTTCAATAGGCATGGTCTCAAAGTATATATCTACACCGAAAAATTCAGAATGATAACTTTAAAATTGTAGGCGCTATCGTGCTAAACAAACAAACATACATGATACAAACAAAGCAAACAATTGTTTCAGTTGACTAACAATAGAACAGCAACGTCAAAAACAAAATTTGAAAAGAAATAGGTTTTTTAAAACTACTTGTATCAAAAAACCTGTACATAAAGATGTATTGTCCCCAAAAAACATGAAAAATGAAGATTAATTAAATCAGACTTTGAATATGTTATTTTGTATTTTTAATAAATCACTTCCATAGAAAAAAAAATGAAAAAAAATATGTTTTCACTTATAAATTGACAAAATAAATGGTTAGATTCAACCAAAAATCCACTGGCTGGTAGCCAGTTTGACCATTTTTTGCTTTAAATTACAGTTTTTTCAGGTAAATACATTTTTTTTCCATCCAATTTTTGGTCAAAGTGGATAACTATTATTTTACATTAAAATGGCATATTCAACAAAATTGTTGTTAAGAATTATTTTTTTCAGGGGGGACAATCCATCAAATTATGTTTTAAAATTACAAATCAAAAATTATAACTCTTGCCTCTTGTACAAAAATGAAGTTTGAAAAAAAATGATAAACTTTAAAATTGTAGGCGCTATCGTGCTAACAAACATACAAACAAATAAAGTACTAAACTTTTATTTTGCCAAGTAACAAATACAGTACTAAACTTGGCAACA
Organism: Antedon bifida; assembly: GCF_963402885.1. Taxonomy (NCBI): domain Eukaryota; kingdom Metazoa; phylum Echinodermata; class Crinoidea; order Comatulida; family Antedonidae; genus Antedon; species Antedon bifida. The sequence goes on along the minus strand of NC_136232.1, from coordinate 15,456,835 downwards.
TTTTATTTTTGACCGACAAACACATGACTACAACCTAAATATACAGAGATGAATTGGTTAGGGACTGCTAAAGTAAATAAGATTACTATAACTACAAGAGTCGGCACACAAAGTTACATGTACACATGCATTTACAATTTTAAAATGCTCAAAATGAATTAGTTATCCGCAACGAAGTTGCTGATAACTCCTTGTGATTGTTCGCGATCATCTTCTTCTTCTTTTTTTTTTCGTATTCTTTCTTTCTGTCAATTTTGTGTCTTGCAAATCTCTAAAACTTGCAAACATAACATTTCGTAACTTTCTCAACATATTGACATTTACGTAACTTAGACGTGCTAACATTTTCATAAAGTTTGCAATTGCGCAACGTGACTTACGCGCAATTTTATGTATTTCGCGTATTAATTATATCTTGAAAACAAAATAACATTTTAAATTGAAACTTTGCAAAAGTTTAATTTATATCATGTGCTAACTTTCTGTGGAATAAAAATTGCGTGTTTTACACAAAGTTACGCGCATTTAAAATTTCAAAATACGCAAAATTAATTTGACACAATATAGACAGAATTCATCACTAACATATTATTTGATTCAGGTTATAATGGCATAATCTTTTTCCGTGCGCAATATTCTAACGTAAGTTACGTATGATTTGTACGTGGCGTTTGTCGTGCAGATAACTAATTCGTCCGAAGTGACGAGTTCAAATCTAGTTTCTAATCAACTTTCTATGCGAATCATGACATTTTGTGCATGCCAAAAATTCCCACGCACGAACTTTTTTTTATGTGTACGGTGTGCTTGGAGTATAAAAAACATGGTTTTTTTTCACTTGAATTATATTTTTACAGCTTTTTTTAGTAATTTTTTAAAATTGTCAAAATCATGCCTATTTTTAATCTATTATAGCTACTCGAGATCAACCGTGACCCCCAACTTTTTTTAACTTGCAAGTAGATAAGTTGTAGATATGATTTTATGCAAAATTGTTACCTCTTGGATGTTATGACGTCATCGTATGGCCACCTAAATATAAAATATAGGATTTTTGTCTCTTTCGTCATAGCTGATCACATTTAATAGAGCACATCATATGGCTAGTTGAATAAAAACAGTCAGATTTTCATCTTTTCCGTCATAGTTCATCACATTTAAAATGCGCGTATCTATATTCTACGTATTCGAATCTCTTCAACATGTTATGTTGTTGCTCAGATTATTCTCTTCTGAAATTCCTATTTTCGTGTTTCATTTTGATTACATCATGTTAAAAATTGGAATAAAAGGCGGGTCCCATAATTTAACCTATGCTGCACTGTATGTAGTATGTATACAGTATATACTTTATCTATTGTCAAAATGATGCCTATTTTGAATCTATTTTAGATCTTCAGGATCAACAGTGATCCCCAATTTTTTTTAACTCAATATGCAAGCAGATAAAGTAGGTATGAATGCATGCAACATTTTTACTTCCCGGACGCATGTGGCGTTTGTTGTGCAGATAACTAACTCGTCAAAGTGACGAGTTCATATCTAGTTCTTCTTTCTTTCTGTCATTTTTTGTGGCTCTCATATCTCAAAAACGTGTAAACATCACTATATCAACATATGGACATTTACGTCGTGAAGTTGTGCACCTCCTATTTTGAATGACGTCAGAATGTTTAAAATTTAATTTTATTTATTTATTTTTATTATAGCCTCTGCAAATCAAGTCTGTCATCTGTGTAGAAGGAATTAAAGGTTATCTCTATGTTGAGGCATTTAAGCAGACACATGTAAAGCATGCCATTAATGGTGTTAGCAATCTTCGTATGGGTTACTATACTCAACAGATGGTCCCGGTGAAAGAGATGACTGACGTGCTGCGTGTTGTCAAAGAGAAGTCTGTTTTAAAAACACGAGCCTGGGTTCGCATGAAGTATGTCTCATAATTTGAAATCATCCTATTTGAACACATTTTAATTTTGAAATGCAAACATTTTGAGTCCGTAAACCCAATTGTAGAATGCGCCACATCTTAACTCTCACGGTCAAATCCTAACACACAATGTATTTTCATTTTTCAATGACAAATTAAAATATTCTCCCCATTCAATTCATAAAAATTAATTATTTGTATAACAATTTGCTTTTAAAATTATTTAGACGTGGTGTATATAAGGATGATCTAGCACAGGTCGATTATGTGGACTTGGCACAGAATCAAGTAACTCTCAAACTGATGCCTCGAATTGACTACTCGCGTCCTCGTGGAATATCAAGAAGCTCGGGGGATGCAGGTGACAAAAGAAAGAAAAGGCGTCGACCGATTACAAAGCTGTTTGATCTTGAAGCAATTCGGTATTTAGAAAGTTTTTTATACATAAAGATCATTGTATCAAAACTAAATAGACTACAAATTATGAGTTTTTAAAATTAATGAACACTACATTCTCGTTCCCACAGCTGATGCCGTAGATTAGGTTACTTGGACTGGTCCCTAACCTTTCAAAAGTTTTGGGATAATATTGACCTTTTCAGTAGGCTTGCAAAGTGAAAATCATGTTTAACATATTTTTTACTGATTTCTTAATAGTGGCATTGGAGGTGAAGTTAGCACTGATGGTGACTATTATATGTTTGAAGGAAATCGCTACAGTAGGAAGGGATTTTTATTCAAAACTTTTGTAATGAGTGCCATTGTAAGTATGTTGATTGTATATTAAGCTTATTGCCCAATAAGAAGTTATTTTATATCAATGGTCATCTTTCTGTATCATTACAACAAAGATGTGTAACATTAGAATTTATGAGTGTCAAGAGCATATTATTTGAGGTCTTTATGAAGTGTCGAGTATAACATTGTACATAAGAATGATTTATTTAAAAACTTAAAATTGAGAAGGATGATATTAGTGAAATTTCACAACCTTGTATATTGATGTCACCACGCTGGTCGTCGGTGTCCAGCACTCAACATTTCCAACCATGATTTACAGGCTGCCGACCACCACTATTTAAATAATAGATTGTTAGGAATTGTAACAAAGTATTTAACTTTAGCAAATCATAATCAATAGACAAGCTAACCTCATTATCATTGTCAAAGACAAGAGTAAGAACAGCAAACAAAGTATTGTTATGATAATTATCCTGGCTAGGCCTACACGTCTCCGGAAGGGTGGATCAGAGGATGATAAACACCATTAAAATGTCAATTAACAATGCATAAATTGTAGTTTTAAAATAGATTGGATCAATTGGCAACTGTACGGTATTTAAAATGTTAAGTCGGTGACTGTATATTATAAATACAGCCATGTTAAAAATTATGTAGCCGCCCCCAAGTACGTGCCTACTACTGGACACTGTGGGCCTAACTACCACCTAAGTGTATGGTACAGTAGCCTAAACGACTAGGCCTACGGTATATTTTATTATTAGGCCTAAATCCTGTCCATAATGAATTAATTACAGCTGTCTATGATAAATGCTCGCCGGTTCAGCTTTTATTTAAGAAAATGAAAACAAACAGCAGCCTACGCGCAGAGGCTTGGCAGCGGCGGTGGTGTGGTGGGGAATTAACTCGCGGAGTATCATGTTTCATGCTATGTGACCAAAAAGGTACTGCATGTAATACCCTCATCTGTGTCGGCAGCATTTTTGCGACTGACTGAACGTTGCCCACTCGGTTACGTGCAAGGCAAGGTTAACAATCTCTTTTCGGCATCACTTTATTCTTGCGATCGCCTAAATGGTGATAGAACAAAGAGCTTCAATCTTCTGTGATCGACTGGACATCCACTAAAGTAATAATTAGAAGTTTTCCAATCCATTTTGGTACATTGTGCCTCTCTAATTAATCGTGGGAAATTTCCATTGACACACCACCCAATAAAAACAAATATTAATGCATTGAACCTAAAAAATTGCAAAACAAAATTGAATTCCATACAGCCTCCAACAACACCCCCAGGGTAACATGATGTCCCCACAGAGTAAGTAAAACTTTACTTAGTGTAATATAGATGGTGCTGTGCAAAATAAGACTTTAAGATGGTGAAATCAAAATGAGAACTTTAAAGCTGCTAGTTACCTACTTTTCATCAAAATATATTACGAATAGCTTGAATCATCCTTTGATGAATATGGAACAGGTTGTCAGCTCAAAAGTAAAAAAAAAAAATGATGTTATCATTGCTTGTGACTGGCACACCATTCATATTAACATCTACCATCTCAAAATGTTTGTAGTCATATCTCAACAATTTGTATCTGATCATGTAATATGAGGTAAAATATAATTTGCATAAATCACATTTTATTATTTATATAGATGACAGAAGGTGTGAAACCAACCCTCTCTGAGCTGGAGAAGTTTGAAGACAAACCAGAAAATATAGATGTTGAATGTATCCTTTTTTTTCAAATTAAATCATTATAGATTTTAAGGTAAAATGTATCCACCATAATATTATATGTATATATATTTCCTCATTTTATCTTGTGCACTACTACACCATGAATAAATATCACATGTAGAAATACATCATCATGGTGCAAGGTCAAATGAGTTACATTCATTAATGACATGCATTAGTCTAGAACCTGGGTCAGATTTGTATGCATTTAATTTAGGAGAAAATATCTCAACTGTTATAGGATAATTTGACCCAACGAACAACATGGAATTCATTCATTCATTCATGTACATGTGTTACATATTTACCTAGGAATTTTAGATAAACTTTCAATAAAACTAAAATCTCAAAATATTTAGTATCTCTTTGTTATGCAGTACAGTACTGGCATTCAATCAGTTACTGTCCTTGACTAAATAAAAGTGGTAACCAGTAAAAGCAGTGGGGATGTGACACACACATTTGCTCCAGGAGACAATGTTGAGGTCATAGATGGTGAATTGATTCACCTTCAGGGTAAAATACAGTCTGTTGAAGGCAATACTGTATTTGTAATGCCCAAGCATGAAGATTTAAAGGTAATTTTTATATATAAATATAAAAAAGTTAAATATAATATTCATGATGATGGAGATGCCAAAATATCATGGCAAATTTAGCTATATTGGGGAATCCCCTATGTAATGTTGTATTCAAAGCAGAGCAGTGATAAGGCCAAAAAAAAAAAATTATTGTGTTGGCCACATTTTGGGTAAATCCCAAAAATGGGTAGGTCGGTAGGAAAAGTTTTTTTTTTTCTTTTTTTTTAAGGCTCTAGGCTCTAGCTACCATTTTCAAAGCCAAAAACAATCAAGATCGAAATAAACTATTTTCATGTTATATGCTACATTACGCGACTTAACATTTTTCCAGATGAAAAATATTGAGTTTTATATTGTTTTATCCATACGTAATTACACTGGCATTAAAGATATAACATTAAAATGCAGGCCGTTAATATGAGCCATATTTCGCCGATTTCTTATCGCGGGGAAATTCCCCACCAGGAGAGACATCAATTGATCGCGAGGAGTAGGCCTAGGCTAGAGGCCTAACATGCATGCCACAACGGGTGGATTATCGCTATATAAATAACAAGTTTGAACAAAAGAGCTTACGACAATCTTAGGTAAATTTTTATTAAATGTATAGGCCTACTTGCTTTGCGACTCCATGCCTTTTAAATCATTTAACAAGTTCGTAATTGGATCGTAGTACTCTCTGTACAGTAAAACCAAAAAACACCGCCTCAACAACCTCGTGCGATGTACGATCTGTTGTTCTTTGCAGATCAACATTGGTAGAGTCCATTAATTATGAGGGTGTTTAAAAATGTGATAACTATTAAAAATGTGTCTCGTTTAGCGTTTATTTAGTTAAAACTTCGATCCCTTCACTTCGATTAGGGTCGGTCGAGCGTGGCCAACACAATAAAAAAATCTTTTGGCCTAATGGCTACCGTTGATACACATGTTTATTGATTGTGTAGTATGTCCAATCATTAAACATCACATTGGCGATGAGGATGGCATCTTTAATACCACAAAGGTAACACCCTAGTTGCACTATATGAATCTAATCTTTCAAAAGAAGAAATAATTTTAGAACATAACCACTGAAAAATAACTAATTATTTTTCAATTTGAATGCAAGTGCTGTACATTTGATTTATTTGTATTTACAGCAGGATGGGAGACGTCTGAGAATATCCGGTGGTAGACCAGAGAGTTATAGTGTTAAATTAAAGTCCCATTCCCTATGTTTTGTAGATCTAATTTAAGGTCACAAACTACATTTAATTTAAAAATAAATACTAATGGTCCTATTGAGATGACTTTTTTCATCTTTAAATGATTAAAAATGTGAAAAATAAGTGATTCTAATAATTTTAGCGGTCTGCTATAAATCCCAACATGCATTGCACACGGATTGATATTTAGTTATCCGCAACGAAGTTGCAGGATAACCCTTGTGATTGTCAAAGATCATCATCATTAGTTATCCGCATTCAGCGGATAACTCCTTGTAATCGTCCTGTTTCTTTTTCTTTATATTATTCTTCTGTCTTCCCCATTTTTTGTGCATCATGTATCTTTATAAATGGGTAAACATATAATAAGGGGCCGTGTCAAAATTATATTACTCCGTGTAACGCGGTGCACCGCGCCTAACGTTATTCTGTGTATTACAATTCGTTAATATGGTTTATTGAAGCGTTAACTACTAACGTTTTGCCTCATTCATATTCATGAGGTAATTACGGATTCGTTTGCTTCCTTTACTGAATAATAAAAAAACAGTAAATGCGGTAAACGGTTTGAACATTTTGTAATACGTTATGTGTTGTTTCCACTGTTTTCAATTCAGGGGAATTCCCATTTTTTGAGCCCGAATTATTTATTTTTTTCAGCGACAACACGCGGTATAATGTAGTACAGTATAGAGTACGATTTTAACGTCTAATGGTATAAATAATAGTAACAGTAGAATGTAATCAAATTAGGCAGGATATTTATTGTTTAAACGCTTGTATTAATTTAAAAAATCAACAGAGCGTATCTCCTGTTTCTGCTGTACTACTCATGAATATTCATTTGCTTACTTATAAATAACCAATTTGCTGACGCAATTAATGAAATCCACAAGTTTATGCATAAACGAACATCCGTTAGGAGCGTTAGTGCGTTAACCGCGGTAAACTTTGTGTTTACTGCGTTACACGGAGTAATATAATTTTGACACGGGCCCCTAACATTTCATAACTTTGCCAATATATGGACATTTACGTGAAGTTGTGCACCTCCTATTTTTTAAAGAATTCAGAGTTGCACAACGTGACTTACGCACGATTTTATGATTTGTTATGATGGATCATAGATTAAAAACCGTAAGCGTAATTTTGTTTTGACACTTTGTGAAAATGTAAAGATGTATTGTCCCTTGAAACACAAAAAATGAAGGGCAAAATATTCTAAATTTAAATTATCAAAGTAATATTAAAGTTATTCACTTTAGGTCGAAAATTCGAGCCAAAAACAATAAGTTTACGTAATTAACAGGTAAATTAGTTTGATTACATTTCGTCTGGAAAATCGTCGCGAGCGAAAGTAAACAAAGATTTCAAACCACGAGTATGCATTATGCATATGCTAATTAGGATTGTTTACAACTCGTCACGGTAGAGAAGGTGTTTTCACACAGATCACAAGGAAGTTTTATGATTATGCATACAGAGTACCGTTGCATTATGAGATATGTTTTGATCGAAAACTTTGACTGGAAGTCAAAGTTATTTTTTGAACAAAAAAACGTCTGTATTTCAGTTAAATGACTAATTTTTGGTCAAAGTTAGTAACTATTATGATACTTCAAAATGACCCTTTTTTTTTTCAATCTTTTTTTTTTTTTTGGGAAAAGCAAACTTTCTGTTGATTAAAAATGGCATGTTTTACAAGAAGTTACGTGCACGTGCATTTAAAATTTCAAAATGCGCAAAATTAATTTATAATCAACTTGTTACGCGATTCATGACATTTTGGACATGTAAAAAATTCCCCCGCGCGCGAACAATTTTACGTGTGAAAATCATGTTTTTTCCTCTTGAATTGCGATTGTCCAGCCTTTCCTAGTAATTTTTCCAACTTTTAAACAATTAAGACTTAAAATCATGTCATACGAGCACATCGAATTGGTGAAAAAGTTAAAAAAATCAGCAAAATTATTCCTTTATTTAAACAGTTTCTAAACTAAACAGTGAAGTTTATTTTTATTACATATTCTGGAACTTGATGAGTTGTAGATATCGGATCATGCATTAATATGGCTAACCGAAAATTGTGACGTCATCGTATGGCCACTCGAATATAAAATAAAGGACTTTTGTCTAGATCATCATAGCTCATCGCATTTAATAGAGCGCATCTCCACTCATTCCATTTTCCCCAAAATTTTGATATTGTCTAGGTCCCATGATTTACCATTTTTAAAATTGTGATGACGTCATCATGTTCAAACGAGTGAATTACTTGGGTCACTTATTTTCATCATTACAGTAAATTTCAATATGTTATAGCTCCTCAGAATAAAAAGTGGTACTTATGATTAAAAAGTTTTCTGGAAGCTGTTGAACTGTAGATACGAATTCATGTACAAATTTTGCGCATCGGATGTTGTGACATTATCATATGGCCAGTTGAATTATAAAAGTCGTATTTTCATATTTTGCGTCATATAGTTAGTTCATGACATTTAAAAGAGTGTGCATCTATATTCTATATCTTCTATTCTATCTAAATTTCTTCAACACGTTAATATAATTCCCTTCCGAAATTGCTATCTACATGTTTCATTTCGATGATGTCATCATGTTAAAAATTGGAATATAAGATGGGTCCCGTTATTTTCACCTATTCTGCACTGTATATAGTATGTATATAGTGTATACTGTATTATACGTAGACACAAGATAGAGGGCACACTAACAATTTATTTTCTTCAGGTTAAAATGGCATAATCATTTTTCTGTGCGCAATATTCTAACATATGACGTGCACATGGCTTTTGCGCGGCGGATAACCTAACTCATCCATAGTGACGAGTTCAAATCTAGTTTTGTTTTTCTTCTGTAATTCACCCACTTTTTGATCGATCATGAGGCCAAAACAAATGAAAGACTCCTAACTTTTGCTAAAATTTGTATCAACGGAGTCTGGCAAAAAACAGAAAGAATGCAGCAACTATACTACGTCAGGCTAGTACAATGTTTGTACGTAACCAATGTTTACCAGCTAGGCCTACAAAACTAAGCCTAGCTAGACTAGGCCTAAAGACAGCCAACGAGCGGACATTCAATGTGAGCTACTTAGGTAGTGCATTGTTTCTCTCTTTTTATCATAATTTACCATAAAACGTACCTTTAAGACAAGGAATGACCTGGTTTAATGTTTTTAGAGTAATATATAGGCATTATTTTTACAAAACGTCACAAATTGTAGGGAATGGGTCTTTAATGGAATTGGCCTGTCATGTGTATGGGTTCTAGTCTGTCTGTGCCATATTGTATCCTTCGGCAAGATGCTTTACTCTCATTGCCTCGTTCTTCTAAAAAGAGCAGGGGATCATCTCCTGATGTGCTGATCTGGTTGGCGCTGCATTGCTTGACATAATCCGAATTTCCTCAGTTTCCTGTTAATATTGAGGACGATAATAAATACCTTTACAATGTTAATAGATACATTATATCGATAAATGTGCAATTTAGGAACACTTCTCTACAATTTTATTTGTTTTTTCCCAGGACTTGCTTGAGTTCCCAGCACATGAGTTAAGCAAACATTTCAAGGTTGGGGACCATGTGAAGGTTGTGGCTGGACGCTATGAAGGTGATACAGGACTTATTGTGAGAGTGGAAGAAAATATGGCAATTTTATTCTCTGACCTTACAATGCACGAGGTATACCCAATAAATCCTGTAATTTTGTTACATGTTTTGGAAATTTGAATTTTAATAAATAGTTTTGATGGAAAAAGTTGTAACAGATTTATCCAAAATTTGGTTTAAAATGACCAAATAGTCAAGTGCCAATAGTAAATCTGAATATTAGTTCAAATGACACTACAAGATATTAAAATTTAACAATGAAATATTACATAAAAATGTTAAAATGACCCATGGCAAGATTAAAATTTATCTTAAAGGACAAATTGACCGAGGACCATATTTTAACAATGTATTAGGGATGTACATATGATTTCAGAACCATCTCGTGATTAAGAATATCGTCGTACAGCCGTCGTCGTAAATTGCTTTGACGTCACAGGTGCATCGCAAAATTTACGTCATGAGTTTTCTGGCAAAGTCTGGCAAACCGCGAAAATTTCTAGTACACGCACTTTGTAAATAAATCGTAAAAAATATAACTGTTGATTTTTTTTTATTGTTTCTTTTGCTTATCTGGACTCATTATATTAATTAAGTAGATTTTGCGATACACCTGTGACGTCACAACAATTTACGGCGACGGCTGTACAGCGAGCACGTGTGGCAATATCCTTAATCTCGCGATTGTTCTGAAATCATATGTACATCCCTAATACGTTGTAAAAATATGGTACTTAGTCAAGTTGTCCTTTAATTACAACACAATTACTATGAACTGATTTTTTAATGTCAATATTTGCTCAATACCATTCTATTTTAAAGTGTGAACAATGTTTTTTTGTTATTTAGCTTAAAGTGTTACCCCGGGATCTTCAATTGTGTAATGAGATGAGCTCAGGTGTTGATTCAATGGGACAGTTCCAACTTGGCGACCTTGTTCAATTGGAGTAAGTGTTAATATTTAAAACTTGTCTTAAGTTCATGCTTTATAGAATGACACAACAAAATCTAGAATAGTTTAATAGGTTTGTATATAACACAAATAACAAAGAAGATTAATGTTGGGTCACCAAGATTTTTGCTTACAAGAAATGTTCACTTATAGAAGTTGACATACCACCGATGGACGCTTATCCACTATAAGACCCCCGGGAGAGGTGAGACATAGGTGCGTCATTTACAAATAATTATTGATGCATGGGTGCGTCAAAAAACCTATTTCCCAAGCCTGACAGAATTGTCTTATTGAATCTTTGCTACTCTATTTTTAATAAACAGTGCCCACACCGTGGCTGTCATTGTTCGACTTGAAAGAGAGGGCCTACAGGTGTTGAGTATGCATAACAAGGTATGTGCACTTAAGTCATATTTAATGACAATCTATGTCACTCCATGATATAATTGGTGGTTGGTATTACTTGGTGTCAATCTTTAAAATTGTACTTTTGTAATTGCTGTGGTATTTTATTTACTTTACAGGTCTCTCATGTAAAACCACAAGGTGTAACCCGAAAGAAAGAATCCAGAAGTGCTATCGCATTGGATGCTGAACAAAACAACATACAAATCAAAGACATTGTCAAAGTTATTGATGGACCTCATTCTGTAAGAAAGAAAATTACTACATTACTATTGTTATCCATTATTCATCCTAAATACCCCATATTTAGTGCTCATAAATTTCAATCAAACATAATATTACAAACATTGAAATAAATGCTTAGCACATAAAACTTGTCTGTTTGCAATTTTAACATGGACAAAAGTAATTTTTTTACTAATTAGACCACATTTAAATAAAACCACCCATATAAGCGTGCACTTTGCATGGTACGTCGCCTTAGAGTCAATATTTTTTACCGGTTTCCGATCAAGATTCTGGATCCATTTGTACTTTTTAGCCTTGGCAGAGATTGCCTTTGTCTTATTTTTTTTTCATTTCTTTGTGCTAGTATGTACTAATGATAAAAAAGCAGTGAATATCAGCAATATTTCATTGTTCTGTTTTTAAGGGTCTTCAAGGTGAGATACGGCACATTTACAGAAGCTTTGCATTTCTTCATTCCCGATTGATGACAGAAAATGGTGGAATTTTTGTTTGTAGAAACCGGCATATTGTACTAGCTGGTGGTTCTCGGGTAAGAATAAAATAATTAATCTGATTATTTTCCTTTAATTTTAATTTTTAGTCATTTTAATGTTATGGAGTGGGGAATATTCTAGGCAGAAACCATCTTAGAACCTTTTTTCTGTAGGCAAGGAAAAAACATTTATGAATAATTCATGGCGATTTTTTCTTGCCTACGTACTGAAAATAAATTTGCGACAAGAGTCCACTAGCTCATTTTATCTGCCTATGATGGTACGCTACGCTTCTTTTTGACATTGGCTTTAAATTTTGATAGCATGATTGAATTTAGTATATATATATAGTATTGATATAGTACTTACTTAGTTAATTACAAATTAAATGATGATTATATCAAACAGAAACCAATTGGATTACACTGCCCTTTGCAAAAAAGCAGTATACGATCCATATACGTTCAAAACGTATACGAGGTCTACGGATCATATACGATTTCACTGTTTACATTATTTCCACTCTGTTGCTTCACAAAGAGTTGGCGTCGTATACGTTTATCATATGGATGTATACGTTGTTTACTCATGATAAAAATACTGTATACGGGACATAGTATACGAATCGTATACGAACTATATCCTATTTATAAATTGGTGCTGACGCTCCCTGAAGACTTAAAATAGCGCTCCCCAAATGTTTATACAGTGCGTCATAAAAAATATACAAACAATATCTCATATATTTATAAACCAATAATTATGGCTTACATAAAATAAAATCATATTATTTGTGGAATAATAGTAAAGTCCATACTGAATTATTTAGTAACACAGCAAAATGTCCATGCCAAGGTAACCCAGAATCAAGGCACAATCATCCTATCGCAATCGCGGACCTCGATTTATATGTTGAAAACAAAATAACCGAGGAGAAACTTTGGGCGATATGACGTCATGCAACAAGCACATGGTTTTCTCTCACCGCACAGTGTAGACCTACAAACAGTGTGGCTAATGTTTTACAAAATACTAACTGTGTACATTACAAAGTATTATATCTATTTAAATGGTTTAATAGGCAATTAAATACTTTATATATAATATGAATAATTATGTTTACGAAATTAAAAATGCGCAATCGCCATCTTGTATATTAATTTGCAGGGAGTCCCAAAAGGGAATTTCACACGCCTTGTTGATGTCGCTCGGATCTCGCATTCTCATGCAGCTCTTGTCAAACACAACGTGCGGGCTTTGGGCGGTCATATTACATCGTTTATGTTAAGTGATATTAATCCGCGAAGTGTGTTGTGTGAGTCAGATCGTTACCGAAGTGGGGTTTTTGGGGTTTACTCATTTCTGCTAAAATGTTAACGTGTGCTCTAACTAAGAAATACAGTGTGAATGGCGTAAAATGTGTATGGTTGATGTCTGATGTTAAAACCGGTCCATATTATAAACAATGAGAAATGTTCCCACAGCTCAGTTTGTCACTCAGTCTTGAAAATTAACAGGGTTGTTATACTTCAAAGAGATCCTGCAAATAATGTCTAATAAAATAATAATCTATTTGATCACAGAGTTGATTGTAGGCCTTGTTCTTATAACTACAGTCTCTGACTACATTACATACAAGCGAGCGTTACATACAGTATTCAGATTACCAATTTTAACTTTCTAGTTGCAGCCACAATGGTTGTAGTAAAAGCCTAGTGACAGATTTGTACTGCCCAATATACTTTTATACTGTTTGCAATTTTATTTCATTAACAATTTCAGTATTCATTTTCCCCTTTATTTAACTTGTATTTTCGTGATTTTTCACACAATCGCTTACATTTACAACAATAGTACAATGATTTCAATGTCAGAAAATAGTATCCACATTGTTTTAAAGTTAAAAAGTATTAAAGTAAATAGTCATTGTCTAAAAAATAAATGTTTTGCTGTATCAGGAGAATCTCTTTCCCAATTCAAGTCTGTTTACATCGTTGAGCAACAATACGTCTACCAAACAAATGACAAGTCCGAGGCTTGATTGTTAATAGAGGGGGGTTTAGTTTCCTTGACGTCTATTTATGCGATTTACTGTGCATGAATTTACATGTAATCTATTGTATAGTATTAATCAGGCAATTCCCACGCAATTACTATAAAAATTAAAAATAGGCGTATATTCAATATGAAGTAAACTGAACTATACAAAAATTAAATGCAAAATTCAGGTTACAAATAATCGCCCACAATTGAACCAATTCAATCAACAACCATTCCCCATGAACATTTAATTAGCATATGAATTAGTATGTAGACAAGAAATTGATTTATACTGTATTAATAAACAATGTCTACCAGCATAAAAAAAGAACAATTGGATAAAATTGGAACAACCAATAAACAGGAAAACACATAAAAACTGTACTGAATTGTTTTACATTTCATTAATTACAGTATATAAAATAATTTATCAAAATAATCTTATATTTATAACAATATTATTACTAAACTAAACCTAATCAATAATGACTTGATACGTTGTCTAAAACTTAAAGCCCAACGTAAAATGATGGACATGGAATACAGTATATTTATTGTACTGTTTGTTTCATGTAGTCTACAGTAGATTGTTCATGCAAACTGAAATGTTAGAAAAAACAATTCCATTTGACGTACACCACACCACTAGTAAGAAAATTACCATGTGTGTTCCTGCAAGCCGAACGATTGTTGTAGACATTCCATTTGACATACACGCACCCTTCTTGTAAGAAATTACCAGGTGTGTTATGATGCGAGTTGCCACATCGCGAATTGAAAAAACAATTCCATTTACGTACAAGCACCCCTCTGGTAAAAAATTACCACGGTTGTTCATGCGAAAAACAATGCCATTTGATGTACACGCACCTCTCTGGTGTAAGAAAAAAAATCCACAAAATAGAATTTCCAAAAATCGGAAATAATGTTTGGCAAATCGGATTAATTAACATTTTTCATCATCAACAGTATAGTAGCTAGTAGCTACCTCAGCGGCGATTTTGTTGACAACAATTAAACAACACTCAACTTACGCCTGGCTTTACCACGTGTGTTTTACTCTCTAGTCGAATTCCATTGCCATATCAACAGTTTCACAATCCCTGTTGTGCTATTAATTTATTACGTAAACTATTTGGTACAGATTTGCATGCAGGTACAATTTTGTGATTTTTTGTTACAAATTATAGTAAATTGAATATTATTTTATAAAACAGTAAAATTTAAGTAACAAAGTTTAGCTACCAACGTAGCTATTGTCATGTGATGTTTGCAAAAAGTGGGACAGTCCCTTTTTGCGTTTGTTCTCGTATATCACGATCTTTGGTATGATAATAATAATATGAATTTGTAATGCGCTAATTCCAGCAGTAAGTGATCAAAGGCGCGGTGTATGAGAGAGCTCAATTTGAAAGAAAAAGATGAGTTTTCAAGGCAGATTTAAAGGCAATGATGATGCAGAAGTTCGGATCATATACGCGTCGTATACAGATCGTATATGCAGGAACTTGTTTATAAATGATCAAATATGCTGTCGTATACGGTTCGTATATGCTGATTATGTGGACAGGAACTTCAGAATTAACGTATACGTTTCGTATACGACATCCCCTTCGCACACATACACAAAACATATGTAAATCGTATATGTTTGTATACAGCTTTGCAAAGGGTGGATTACATTGTAACCATTAAAGTTAAAAAGTGTAATTTAAATGTTTTTCGCTTATACTATTTTGCTTAGCCTATGGATAGCAGTCTAATAACAAGTGGATATTCTCCAATGTCTCCAAGAATTTCAAGTCCTGCTCATCCAAGTGGAAATTGTAAGTAACTTTTATCTTATTTTTTCCTACTAATTAAAACCAAATTATTTATTCATTTATAGAGCAGGTATCACCATAAAAATTGTGCATTTTATTACCAAAGCATGAAACTTGGCAGAAAGTTTCTTTGATGGGGCTGATATAGGAAAATAATCGTCTAGGAAGTCCTAAACAACATTTTTTTTCTAGACGCTCGGAGATAGCATCTGAGGCGTTTTGGCCAGTCGATTCTTGTAATGTAATTATCTGAATATAGTGGGTTTTATAGACTATATTTAATATAGGCCTATGGAACTGTTTTTTTTTTTTTTCGCCAATAGCCTAAAGCCTGTTTTCCCGTCGACGAAACGTTACGACTAGTTGTGTTAAATTTTTAAATCGGAAGTTAAAAATAAATAACGATAACGATGATCGAGCCGGACCGCAAATTTTTACACATTTTTTACTCAATCGTTAATGGTTTCTTGGTTCTTTCGACGTTGCTGGGGACACATGGACGTAAAGTTTTGCAAAGCCAAAGCCGGTCACGCGCAGCCGGGCCCGTGTGAAAATTGAAAATGTTACGTTTATGCCAAATATGTAAGGATAAATCAATGTATAGTATTAGTCATTACAGTCATTGTTAATATCTATTGAAATGCGCGGTACAATCATGTTGGTTAATTCCCTAATAATGCACTGTAGTTGCTGTCATTTATCATTTCTGGTCAGTAGTAAGCATACGTTAATTTCATTTATAATAGAGAGGTTTCGCAATCTTACGAATACGATAACGAAAACGGATACGTCACGCACACGTATTCGTTTTCGTAAGCCATAAAAAAATCTGTTTCGCATGGCAACGAAATATTGAGGCGCGTCCAAAATAGGACTGCGGTAAATTTGAGCGAAGCGCAGGTACGTGTTGCTTGGTGCTTGGCTGCCTAGGCCTAGCGTAACATCAAAGCGAGTGAGGACTTTAAAAACTGCTATTTATCAAAATTGACCTGGCATTTTAGTAAATTACTTTAGTAAATTACTTTCAATAAATCTATAATTATATTATAATCATGAATCATTCCTAATTCAAATGCAAAATGTGCAAAATAGATCAAAAACTATACTCGTTTTGTAGTTACGAATATGACTGGCGATATTCGTCAACACGAATACGCTTTACGAATATGAAATGGGGATCAGCTCAAAAGTTTCACAAATGTATGACGTATCCGTTTTCGCTATCGTATTCGTAAGGTTGCGAAACCTCCCTAATGTCAAAAACGCCATCACATATCCGATCAAGGATCGTTTGTTACCATCATATGGGGTACAAACTAACAAAGATATTGGAAATCTTACACACTGAAGGTTATGAAGTTCATAAATCGTCAGTATCAAGAATTATAAATCGATTTACTAAATTTAAACAAATTAGTGACCGTCTACAATCCGGACGTCCTAACATCGTAACGAATGAACACCTTGACATCATTGACGAAGCTATGGCCGACAACGATGAAATGACTGTCAGCTCATTAGGCAGCCAAATAAAGTGGGTCGCTTTCACTATGTATTAACGTGTATTAAAAACAAGGAGAACTTTCATAATGTTATATTCACCGATGAATGCATAATCGAATTGGATCATCATGCAAGAATATCATTCCGAAAACTAGATGAACAACCAAAGCTGAAGGCAAGACCCAAACATCCTGTGAAAGTTCATGTTTGGTCTGGAATTTCCAGAACCGGTTCTATGCTGATTGTTATATTCGACGGAATCATTAGGACGGATTTCTACATTAACCAGCCCACGAATTTCACGTCGGCAATCGGAAATTGCCGACCTTATTGCCGACCTTAAATTGTCAGAGGACGGCAAGAGATTGCCGACCTAGAAACTAGGCTAGATCCCTCCTTTCAAGCCTCCTAGCAACAACATGGTACTTTAAGGGATCGTATCATTGAAATTTTAACAGGCATATTCACCACCATGTTGTGTTTAGTTAACAAACCATGGAATTAAGATGATCCCTGAATTCACTCAACCATTACATCATGTTGTGTGTGAGCTGCATGCTTTCTATCAAGCTGGCTGGGCACAGCGTGAGACCTGTGTAGGGGAATACCCTGTTATGCCAAGCAAGCAACTATGCTCTGTGTACGGCTAGTGGCTATGGTGATGGCATCAGTGTTCGAGTCGTCGCTGTCCCTCCATGCAGTGGCTGATAAAGTGATGTCTTTTTCTGTGTCCTGTTCATATCTGGCTATCATTGTACTCATTTGGTCATCAGCGGTGTTTAAAGGGCACACGTCATATTGCCAATCATCCCCAGCGTTTTCGGTCCTTACAACGTCAGTAACAATTTCACGAATACATGCAGCCTGTAAAGAAAAGAAAATAATACATAGAACATTATGAAACAAAAACCAATAATGTAATTTAGCGCGCAAGCATAAGATGAATTTTACGATGAATTGTGGAAAACCACAATTGGATGCAATAAACAATGTGATTAATTCTAGTAAATACTGCAAACAAATAGTGGTGGGTCTATGGAAGAAAGCTAAATCTGTATGTAATATAAAAAACATTAAAAACAACAGGAATGATATTAACGTTATTTATTGGTGTAGCAGTAGCCACAAACTATGGAATAATACATGTAGTTTGTAAATGTTAAAATTAAAATGTAAGGAAAAAATAAAAAAATGCTTGTCCGTTTCAAAAATGGATAATCAATTTAATAACAAGAAAGTAAATAACAAGAATAACGTCTTACCTCACAAAGAAACGGATCGTTGTTTTCCACAACTAATGGCGGTGATAATCCTCCACTTGGGATGGTTTTTCTAAATTTATCTCCACATTGAAGCGTTCTCAAAGTTACGTGCGCTGCAGATATGATTCGTCTGCGTATTGGACTTGATGAGCTACCCATGATGAGTTACTGTATCCAGCCCACTGTATCAGTATTCGCCTTCCGTCTATTTTTTTCATTTTTCCCGTTAGCCAAATTCTGCATTCCTCATCGTAACCCTGGATGCTGCTCCCAATTTTGTAGATTTCGTAAATTCTTGATGGGAGAACCACAAAAGCTATAGGTAGCAGACCTAGCAGCCTAGGCTACTGCAAGTATTGGCATACAACACTCACTGAAGTAGGCCTGCAAAGTTTTCAATAATGTAACAAATCCCACAAAATACAATAATAATGCAAGTATTGATTGAAATTACTAAAATATTTGACAGTAATTACACCAGACAAACTATATTTCATTCATGATTCACCTGACGAGAAACAGCGTTTGATTTATAGGGCCAGAGAACAGGATTGAATCAAGTTTTTTCCTGGCATACCGTTTCCCGATCGAGATAGCGAATGCTCTCATTCATGTATCAGTATGCTGTGACATTTTTTGAGCTATTGATAACATACATTTAAAAATTGTCATTATTTTGAATCTTACTATAATCTTAAAATGAAATAGATACAGTATTCAGTAATTGCTAAATTGTTATTTTTAGCCACACAGCAGATGGGAGGACGTGGGCGTGGACGTGTAGGCAGGGATCGTGATATGATCGGACAGACAGTTCGTATCTGTCAAGGACCATTTAAAGGTAAGAGTTGCCATTTGAAATACTAAAAACCCCAAAAAGGCCTTAAAAGATGTTATTTTAGATATTGAGTTGTTTACACAGTCAGGCGGCCTATGCTTGACCTAGTTAGCCTAGGTCAATTGTCTGCTTGTTGAAAATTGATATGAACGAAAATGTAAATAAAAGAATTATTCTTTGAAACACTTTCGATCACCGATTATTTATATTGTTTATTCAGTAATTAAATAGTCCAGTCAATCTAGTGATATTTAGAGGTAAACCCACCACAAATTGCAATAGTAACGAAACATTAATTTTTTCATTCCAAATGTAGTTTATAATGACATATTAAAAGTCACCGAAAATTGAAGCATTGGAACACATTATTTTTTACGTAATCTCAACAACTATATAGTGATTTTATTCCATAAATATTTTGGGGTAGGGGGTAACATTTATGCCCATAACTTGTGGTTTTACAATCCAATCTCAATAATCTTGATATCAATGTGTAGAATATATATTTCTTTCTAATATGCAATTTAAAAAAACAAAATACAACATTTATTTATATAACTAGAGGTCAAAAGGTTATTGACCTTTTACAAAAACTCATTTTTTTCCTTAAAAAAATGATTAACTGTAATATTGTGCCATAATTGTATATGCATTTAATCAAAATTGTGTTTTATCTGTACCTATCGATATATAAAATAGGAAACATGATGTTAACTAGAAGAATTTTAAAAGTAATGATGTACTATTCTTAATTGAAATTGATTCTTGATCAAATGTAATGTAAACAATTTTGGGGTAGGGGGTAGCGTTTATGCCTATAATCCATTGTTTTATAATCATATCTAAATAGCTTTAGTACCAATGTGTAGAGTATATATATCCTACTAATAATATACATTAAAAAAACAATTAATACAACAGTTATACGTAACTAGAGGTCAAAAGGTCATTGACCTTTTACAAAAACTCAAATTTTCTTAAAATAGCGTAAAACTAAATTATGTTTATATATATTATATTATATTTTGGAAGTATTTGGTGCAAATAATGTTTTTCCTGTACCTATTGTATCGTCATGAAATAGGAAAAATGATGCTAGCTAGAAGAAAATTGAAATTCATTAGCGGTATGTACTATTGTTGATTAATTAATGAGTCTTGATAATTTGGAATCAACTCATGATTTACTATAGATAGATTTTTAATAATTTTAGTATCAACGAATGTACGTAATGACAAGTATTTGATCTTCGCAGGGTTGCGTCTTCTCTCCTCTCCTGTATATTATATACACGGATGACTGTCGGAGCAAACAGGACAATAGTCATCTTTTCAAATTTGCTGACGACACTGTCTTGCTGTCTCTCCTTCAAAATTCACAGGACGGTCATGGTTCCGCATTAGATGGTTTTATCCAATTTTGTGGAAACTCCTACTTGGAACTCAATGTGACCAAAACCAAGGAGATAATTGTAGATTTTAGGAAGGAGAAAGGACGCAGCCCTCTGGTATCCCCCACAAATGACGAACCAGCGATATTGTCCATTCCTTTAAATACCTAGGTACTATATTTGAGGACAATCTCAGCTGGGAATTAAATACAGAGGCAATAGTAAAGAAAGGACACCAGAGACTTTATCTGTTAAGGAAGCTGAACCATTTTAATGTCGATAAAGTAATTCTCATGGTTTTTTATAATTCCTTTATTGAGAACGTTTTAACTTTTTTCCTTTATATGCTGGTTTTTTAGTCTTAGGGTCAGAGAGAGAAACTCACTACAAAGAATTGTTAACTTAAGTTCTAAATTAATAGGTTGTCAACTTCGTAGCTTATCTTCCTTCTGTGACATGCAAACTCTAGAAAAAAGTAGAGCTATTCTAAAAAATGTCTTGTTCGAGCTCATGCCTCATGGGCGTCGCTTTCAATGGCCCGGCATGTAGAACAAACTGGAAAAGAAATTCGTTTTTGCCAGTTACCATCCGACTCTTAAATTCTTGAACTTTGACTCTTGTTATATTGTACTGTATATTGTGATATTTTTGTATATTTTGTAAGATCATTTTAATCCAGACCTTTTTATTTGAATTGCTCCGTGTGGGATGATATTGTTTAATCCTTCAAATAGAAAAGGACTCACAACTTATATGTCATCAGTATCACTTTCTTGTTCGGGTATTAGTACAGTGCAATGCCATTGCATTCACCACATGTAGTTCTAGTTACCCCTGAATGCTTCAAGGAGATACTCAGGTTCTGGCTTTAAGTTTGTGTGTAGAGGAACCATGTTTCCATCATCTGATATTCCATCCCCAATCCTCGGTACACATATCAACCCCACTCCATTGCTAAAAGATTGAACTTGAACATGATGTTAAGTACCTTGGTTGTGGTACGATTATGAAGTTGGCGATATGCGAGGTTGTACTTGTAGATGGGATGGAGTCAAAGGCATTCCACGTTGTCCAGGTAGTCCATTGTACAGACACACTAAACCATTTTCTCTAGCAACCACAATGTCATCCTTTGTAGCTTGTTTGCATCTGAAGACTAACAGCATAATGTCAGAAATAAGTGCAATGACAAGCTTTTTTTAGAGCCACTTGTTTTCCAATTCCGAAAACTCTGGATGTTTTGTCACCAGTATCGCATGAGCAAACAGAAGGTTATCACAGATGTCTCTCAAATGTACTGTTTGAACCAGTTTGATAGTCCAGCATCTCAGCTCCAGTCTAAAGAATATCACAAGATGTTTTAAATGCTTGACTGCAGATGAGCACTAGTAGATCCGTGTCATCGGATAATGACAGATGTTTTCCTGTTTGCTGATTCAATGGTTTTTTTACTATCCGAAAGAACATCTGCATCAGCAGCTGCATTCACTCATTGCCATGTTGTTCAAATACTAGTTACGAAGATTTATAAATTGTTGTTTGTTACAGAAAGTGATCCTATTTTGTGGAACATGTCACTGGTAAAATATACAGGGACACTACCACCTTACCCGCCTTACCATGTGCGCCGTCTTTGGTGGATGAGCCGCTTTCATAATTATCAAAGACTATGCAGAGCAATATTTTTTACAGATCTCTACACTATTCCATGGAATGCTGTGCAGTAGAGCACTACCATCTAAAATGTAGGCCTACTGGACATCATTCAGTGAGTTGGATGTATTAGATTATTCAGAAGAAGTTGTTTCCACGTGGCATCATGTTGGTTTATTAGCTGAAAGTATTGTAAGTTGGTAGTTTCAAAAAGTGTTGGTGGATAACAAAGTCACCTCGAGTCTCCTCTGGAACTGTAGGATTGATGCACACATATGACTTTATTGCCAGGATCTTGAATACATTGCAAGACTTCCTGCCCAAAATATTCAATGCTAATACCACATTGCTAATATTCCGAGTCACCTGCAGTAACTCCTGTGTCAATGGTATGAAGTCTCTGAGTCGTAACCAAATGGATTTTTCAATTGCCATTGTGTTCCTGACGTGTGGCCATAAGGTCTTATGTTGGCCGCTGCTGGAGTAACGCCCTGATACTATTACAAGGCATTACATACATTTCAGCGCAGATTTGGTCTGGATGTACGCATTCCTATATTCTCTTGTCAAACCTCTGGTTTTCTTTGAGGCTTCTCATAGAAACTTTTTCAATCACCAGGTCTGTTGACAATCCAGCCCAGATGGTCCGAACGTCATACAACATGGAGGTCATTGTCAAACTGCTGTTGAACATCTTTGTATTTCTACTGGTTAAAAAATCGTTAAAATACTTATACATCCCAATATAAATACTGTAACCATGGCAACACAAATGCCATCTGGAAAAAATGGTATGTAGATCATCCAGAAGCAACAGGAACGGAGATGTCACTCATCTGCATCTTGAACTGGTCATGTGTATCGCGTTGGACTGAAATGTTCACCCCAGGGTATCCCTGTGTGTATACCATTGTTGTTTACAGCGAAAACAACATTTTTAGCCAAAATTGACACATTATGTTGTGTTTTTCCGCAAAAATGACATTCTAAATAAAATGTTATGACTATAAGTTTGATATCACTGAATAGGAAATTTAATAAGCTTTCGGATGACATAAATCCCACTTGTATATAATGTATTTTAAATGGTTAAATATATGTAATTAATGGGGCATATTAATTTTGACTTAAAATGACCTTTATTGACCTCTGACCCCTTGACCCAATGCTTGGATTTTCGGTGACTTTTAGTATGTCGTTCTACACATTATATAGAATTCAAAAATACTAGCTTTGTTACTATTGCAATTTGTGGTGGGTATATCATTAGATTGACTGGACTAAAAGCCCCCTTCCCTACGTTTTTTAGATCTAATTTAAGATCACAAACTATATTTAATGTAAAAATAATACTATATGGTCCTATTGCGATAACTTTTTTCGTCTTTAAACGGTTAAAAATGTGAAAAATAAGTCGATTCTAATAATTATAGCGTCCCGCTATAAATCCCAAAATGCATTGCGCACGGATTGATATTTTTGTTTTTCACCTGTAATTCGCCCACTTTTCGATCGATCGTGAGGCCAAAACAAATGGAAGACTCCTAACTTTTCAGCGAAAATACCGGGTTTTCCCCAATTTGTATCAACGGAGTCTGGAAAAAATAGAAAGACAATTAATGCAGCAACTATACAACGTCAGGCTAGGTATATAGCTAGCGTACGATGTTCGTACGTTACCGATGTTTACCAGCTAGGCCTACAAAACTAAGCCTAGCTAGGCTAGGCCTAAGACCGTCCATGAGAGGTCGATCGCCGCAAGCTACTTAGGTAGTGCATTATTTCTCACTTTTTATCATAATTTACCATAAAACGTACATTTAAGACAAGGAATGACATGGTTTAATGTTTTTAAAGTGATATATATGTATTATTTTCCAAAAAACGTCCAAAATTGAAGGGAAGGGGTCTTTAAAACATTTAAATAAATGGATCAATAAAAATATAATTTGAACTGGAAAATAAAGACATTCTTACATAAATTTTTATTCAACGTATACTGAAATTGCTTGACGAATCATTTGTCCTTTGTAATATATTCCACATAGCCAAAATGTCTTTGGCCTCACCTTGTGTGTGGAGAGACGTTCATTTCTAGATCCATTCATTGTAGAGACAAAAATAATTTGGTACAGTCCATTTATTATGGTGGTGTTCACTATTTAAGAACATAATACAGTAGAACCTTTGTTTTACGTTCCCTGGATTTTACATACGCATAAAATGACCGATGACGTCATCATTTTTCAGTATTTTATTACATAGTGTTATTTTCTTACATTGAGGGCACTATTTAACAACAACAAATCCATAACTTGTGAGACAAGCCACATGCATGCATTCCACCTACAGCAACGACTGTTATTTTATTGATAGAAAATACAAGAACATTGATTTTTTTACTTGATTTAAACATCGCACAGCCTGCATATACTTTTCTAGTTAGTTAGTGTGATGCTAAAATTTTGATCTCCTCATCATATGTGACCATGTAAAAAAGAAAAATCTCTGTTTGCAATTTGTTTCACTCAAAATGATAGATTGCCTAGCCTTATATTACATTTTTTTATGTATATGTACTTTGGATGGGAAGCTGTAACAGTTGCAGAAAATGAACATCAATGTCAGGGCTGTAACCAGGATATGTCAAGGGGGGATTCAGACATTAAGTATTTGGGTCACTCCCCTCCGCTGTAGTGCGGTATTCGCGTCAATAACCAGGGACCAAAAATGCTCTTTGAAATTGACAGACACTTATCGTACAGGGAACAAGTTAGTTAGAGTTAGAGTTATTTTAGGAACGAGTTTACGAATAACCTTTTGTACTGTGGAGCACGTATTTGGAGGATTTTCAGAGATGAGGTGAGGGTATTGGGCATGTCTGGGATGGGAGTTCGCAGTCGGTTAAGGGGGTTCGCTGTAAAGGGGGTTCGCCCAAACCATAAAAACCCCCCTGGCTACGGGCCTGAATGTTCTAGTGCATGATGTGAAGGGTGGCCGAAATATATAAGTTCTGAAACCCAGTTGATGATCTTAAAGGAAAGGAACAACCTAATATTTTACCTAACTATTATAAAAGTAACCCTACCAACTTAATATTCAGAACAATTTATGTTTAAATCGGATTTGTAGTTTTCTAGTAAACAGGATTTTAAAGTTGTTTTCAAGACATTTGAAAATCGCCATCTTGTGCTCATGGCAGCCTGTTTGTGACGTCAGATACGGCCGACGAAAATTTTAAGATTCGCGGTTGCATTCGGCGCTTCTATTGGCTAAGCGAATCCGCTAATATGATTGGCTAATAACGCGACATGCGGTCATGCAGGACGGCGATGACACGGTATGAGCATGCGCTGGCTTGGTAAACAAACCTTCGATCGATCTTTTCTTCATCTGCAAGCCAATTCCTAAATCTTTCAGCTATTGTTAATATATTGTTACTTTTATTGCCTAGCTGTTTCAAACGGGATTTGGTAGGGGAATTAACTGGCAAACCTTCCAAACGGAGGCTGTTGGTTGACGATGCAGTGTCTACTTTATTTTCGTTCAACACGAGTTCTAGGCCTAGTAAGGCATACAGTACAGATACACTGGCCGCAAGTACACTATTCTTGGACGGCTTGTTATGCTCGAGAATGTTCTTCTTCTCTTCTTTTTTCCTCATCAGCACGACGCAAAACTAACTCTCTTTCTGTATATTCTGGTTCCAAATTTCTGAATTATAAAAACTCCAAGCCATATTCCGAAAATATTAGGTATGCTAGGCTGTTTAATTGATTTTATTTATGGTTATATCCCGCACTTTCATATTGAAATACTGTACTAAGACGATGGACGCTTGGATTTGCTTGAATGCGTCCACCTAATCTGACGTCACATAATTGGTCTTAACCTGTCAAAATGGCGCTGTTCAATTTCCGATATGTTGTCGTTTAAAAGTCTATTTTTTAACTAAATTGATTACTATTGTACCTTGAACCATTGTAATCATGTTTTTATTACATTTATCTATAAGCACAGTGGCACATTTAGCCCAGGGTGTTCCTTTCCTTTAACATGTATGTGTTAAATGTTTCTATATTTTTCCCTTGCAATAATGCCAATTGAGCATTATTGTGATATAATATGACATCATACTATCTTATTATGTCATAGATACATCATACGGTCATTTATATCTACTCGTAATTCACTTAGGTTGTCTAAAACCAGCCGTTTAGGAGATACTGAGCTTCAAATGGTAAATGGCAGCCATTTTGAATTTATGCTAATTAATCCACTTCCGAATTGCCTCAACTGAGCACAAATGTAAAAAAATATATATGGTAGGAAAGTCTGCAGCTCCAATCATCACTGATATAATACAGTAGAGTCATAAGGGCATCCAACAAAGTGTCTCCTTAATGTGGATGTCCCCTGAATGTGGATGTCCCCTGAATGTGGATGTCCCCTGAATGTGGATGTCCCCTGAATGTGGATGTCCCCTGAATGTGGATGTCCCCTGAATGTGGATGTCCCCTGAATAGAAAATACCAATTATCCAACTGTAACAGGTACTTGTGTTTAAACTGTATTGTTATTTTCTAGGTTATATTGGTATAGTGAAAGATGCTACTGAAACTACAGCACGTGTAGAATTACATTCCATGTTCAAGACAATTACTGTTGACCGAAATCGCTTGAACCCAGTAGGGTAAATACAAGAATCATTAAACTATTGATAATCTCTATTTCCAACATTCAAATGTTATTCTTGGTTTACAGTGAAAATTGCTTGTACACATTTTAATTAGGCCTAAAACCTTAATAATAGACACAAAATTACATGAGTAAGTTCACTTTTTAAATTTTCAGAATTTGGTGGAAATAATAAAGACACGTTTGCTGTCCCAACTCAACCAACTGCTTACTTGAGTGTAAATTCCTGCTAAGCTTTAAACTTGGAACATTAATAATCTGGAATTTTATGTAACAAATTGCACAATTATAGCCCACTTTCATGATAATGGCTCTTTTCTATGTTTTTATGATAAATTCATAATACTATTTTTAGGGGGCAGAAAAGAAGCGGTGGAGCAAGTACATTTTATGCAAGAACACCTATGTACGGATCACAAACACCAATGTATGGGTCTGGTTCAAGAACTCCTATGTATGGCTCACAAACACCAGTACATGAAGGTTTGTTTAAAGCTTTATATGAAAGAATATTTAATGTTATTGCTTAACTTTGTTTACTTTTAATAATTCAATTAATTAATATTTGTATGTGTATTGTAATTTTTATTTTCTAATATTCCTATAAATATCCTGTGTAATATTTTTTTTAAAAGAGGTAGATCAATATTTATCTGTCATTTAAGTATATGTTAAAAAATCTATTATATTACAACAAAAGGAAGAATTAACTATTATATGTACACGCCAATAACAAAAGCATCTCAAAGGTTTGCTTAATATGGTCTAATCACATCCTAGCATGTATTATGTTTATTATTTATATTAGATTACAGTTTAATTTATTTATATCCAGAGATTTTAAAATAGGTGAACTTACTTACTCTTTTCATAGAGTTGTCAGCACAAATGGGTAGATATTGACAAGCTAAAATACTAGAAACATCAATAAGGTTTACACAATAGTAAATGGCAGAAGACTACAAAATGTTACTCTTGCACTATAGTTAATTGTGTGTAAAATGCACAATGTATAACTAGGCTCTGTCTAAAATACAGGCACATTATAACATTTGTTGCTTTCTTTTCTCTACAGGAAGTAGAACGCCTCATTATGATTCATCTCAAACCCCATTGCATGATGGTAGTCAAACTCCGGGTAGATCTGGAGCTTGGGATCCAAACAATCCAAATACACCATCAAGGTGAGATTGATACAGATAATTACACTTTTGTGAATGATGGAAATGATTATTTAGTACCAACCCTTCCAAGTAGCTATAGCCTTACTTTTTCTCAGTAGGTAAATTATACTTATATAAGCCATATAAATGGCTATGTCCTTGTTGTGTATGTTGAATAATCATGCAGTCCCAATTCTTCCTTATGCATTAGTGTGTATTAATTTGCATGTGCATCTTTTTAAAGTTTAAAAACACATTTGTTAATTTATATTGTATGATGTCAAATTTCCATTAATTAAATCTATAATTACATTTAATTTTTGTAATGTATTTGTTTACTTTTTTTTATAAAGTCTTCAAATTGCAGTTTGTATGTATAGTTTACCATTGAAATATGCATTTAATTATCATCAGAGTTCAATAATGGTCAATATATAAGTTTCATACTTTCATCAGTCCAATATGGGTTGGTCGCTAGTCAGAGAGCTGCAGCTTTTAACTCTCAAATTACTAAACCTTCTCCATAATAATTTCTTACTTACTATGTGTATAGTGTCCACCGCAATGTTCACCATAATGTATATCAAGTATAGTTGTCTTTTCCACCATAACGAGTTCCTTGCCTTTATCTCCTAGAATTTGTATACTGATAAGCCTACAATGTCTTCTCGCAGTGGTATGACATAAAATACACTAGTTCTGACACAGTAGACACAATATGTAAAATGTTAATATCCATTGACATATTTAGGAGCAAACTTTAGTTTCCTATGCCATATGGTTGTGACAAGTGATATGTTTCAATAAAATGATTACATTTTTAATATTTGTTTTAAAGACAAAGTGACTATGACTATACATTTGATGAAAACTCACCATCGCCTCAAGCTTACAGTTCAAACCCAGCTACACCAGGATATGCTTCTGAATCGCCTACCAACACTGGACCCTACACTCCAGCCACACCAGGTAGTGCTTCAGGTATCTATGGCAGTGAGTCTACATACTCTCCATACCAACCTACTCCATCACCAGGTAGTTACCAACGTAAGTGCACAATTAATTTTATTCTAAACCTATATCTACTTTCTGGTTTTAATCCATTTTCCTTATTAAAACATATTTATGATACATTAATTTTTTGACATTTTATTGAGAGGCTTCACCAACTTGTAAGAATAACCTTTAAGATTATCATTTTTTAAAAATTATAGCTAGCCCATCAGGAAGTTTCAACCAAGCCCCAAGTCCTGGCACATATCAAGGAACCCCATCACCACAGAGTTATCACCTTACATCACCAGGCAGCTACCAAGCTACACCTAGTCCGGTTGGTTTTCCAATGACTCCTGGAGCACCATCACCCATGGGGTACAACCCGCACACTCCAGGAGGTACCATTGATCCATCTCAAGCTGAGTGGCAGACAACAGATATTGAAGTTAAGATACGTGATACACACGATGATCAGGAATTGGTATTTAAGACTGGTGTCATACGGAGTGTTTCGGTGAGCAACACATTCTTGTGTTTATTGTACTCTTATCACATTCCAAAACCATGGTCAAGAGTTGGCAAGTTTATGCTGGTTACCTTCTAAGTGAACAAAAAAAGTCTTTTAGACAACTATTTATTTTTGCAATATACAAATGCCTCAATTCTCGGCCATCATCATGTCATACAGTCAAGTTAAATACTTCAAATACACTTGTTTATTGTAGTACTCACTGTCTACAAATGTAATGTTTTGATCTATTATTGTAGGGTGCTATGTGTTCCGTGTTTCTACCAGAGGATGATAAAGTTGTCAACATTCACGCTCATCACCTGGAACCAGTTGTCCCAACAAAGACTGATAGGGTAACATTATTTAATCAATTTAATCATGATTTTTATACATAAAATTCGTTCTCAAAAACAATGGAACATGTATGCTTTAGATGCTTCTACAGTACATGGTTTTGAGGCCAGAATCCGAATGAAATCCTAGAAAAAGTTAGCAAAACCTCGTATTTATGTTTAAAATTGTGAAATAATTCAAAATATTTACTTAAAGCCTGAAGCATAGCATCCATTCTTAGTACATTTATGTACAGAAACCCTTTATGCACATTTTAATTTTATTGTTTATTATTAGGTGAAAGTTATTCTTGGCGATGATCGTGAAAGCACTGGAACACTTATTAACATTGATGGAGAAGATGGTATAGTAAAGATGGACCAAGCTGATCTCAAGATTTTACAATTGAGGTTCCTTGGAAAACTACATGAGAAATAAACATTTACACTGAAATGTTACATTTTTTTTTTTAAGATATTAAAGGACACTGTTTCATAATGTGAATTGTGATGCTTCTAACTGGTCTCAATATATTTCTTTGAGAATGGGTTTTATAAGTCATATTAACATTCCTATGTCACTTTGTTGCATTAATGAATGCTGTTAGACATTTTGCCTGTAACTGAAGTTAAATATAATTGGTATGCATGTTATTTAGGAATAGAATTAAACAAATAGATTTCATTTTACTGAAATTTTAGAACTGGCACATTGCTTGTCAGCTTCCGTTTAAAATGATGTTCTGTGATGTTTAATCTGTATCAGTAAAGCCTGGTTTCCATAAAATTGCTACACGCGCAGATGTTGCCGACGCAATCGAAGTTAAATCGGCAAAGTTCAACCATGTTCAACTTTGGCGATTTTGTCGGCGATGAATCGTATACACGTACCAAAGAATATTAGCGCTCGCGTACTAGATCCCCGATAAATTATAGCGTTTCCATAGAATCGCTACACTCTGTCGTGTAGCGATTTTATGGAAACCAGGCTTTATACATCATTATTTGAAACTTCAGGTTAAATAATTAATGAACATTTCAATTTCTCTGAACATTTTCTAATTTAGTATAAGATTGTATGAGAACATATTGGCTTTTTTATTGGTTCTTAACATTTAATCTAGAAAAAATAATAATAAATTGTTTTTATTATGTAACATGAGATAAAACACACATTTTAGATAATCATGTAATCATTATTTTCTAAATTGAATTCTGAAGACATTCGCTAAAGCTTTTGAGAATGAACCATTATTTGGTTTGTTGTTTTATTTCATGATGATGAAGTAAAACCTACAAATTGGAAATGTTCTATCATACTAATAGGTTTTCATGTTTTATTGTTTTTTTTGTATGTGAGTGAGGGTGTGAGGATTACTGTCCGTGGTTCGAATCCAACTCTCGTCTCATTGCTTTTATCCTTAGGCAAGACACTTTACTTACATTTGCCTATCTCCACCCAGGTGTATAGAATGTGTACCGCTTAGATCAAGACACAACTTTGCGCTGATTACTAGCTGCATTATTATGAGAGTATGTTTCCATATGTGTTTGATCCAAAAAATGACCGGGGTAATATTGTGCAGCTTATGTGCGCTATATAAGAATGAACTATATTACAGTATTATTATGTGGGGTAAAGAATTTGGATAAAAGCAGCCATTTAAAATAAAGAATGAACCGTGTGATAAGATTAGCGTACTAAACAGTTGAAATCATATGTCATATTACAAGATGTGCTGTAGATGTACCAAAGTGCAACTTGGTAATTTACATCATTATTAGTTGATACACAATCTGCATGTATTGCTAAACCCCCAAACCTCCGACTCCACCCTCTAGCAAACTATATTCACAAGGTTTTTTTGCTTCCTTATAGCAATACAAAGACATTGCGTAACTTGGTAACTACATATATTGGAATAATTTTTGTGAACAATTATCCAGACTACCCATATTGGCGAATTGGCCATATGAATAAAGTGATAATTTGGTCTCAAATTACTCGCAAGGTATATGTTTATACTGTATTTCCTCTAATGTAATACAAATCTTTCAGATGTCAATTAGCCCCTTATTGTGGGAAAGTTGGACAGTCAAAATACTGAAGACATTTTCCGATTTTTATATGATGATATACTACTAATCTATAAATTGATGATAGAAAATAATGATGACCAGGTTTTATCGATGAACACATTCATTTACATTAAATTGTAGGCTATAATAACACTAAATAAAAATTGGAGACCTCTGAAAACTAAATAGTATAGTGGTTGGTATGATAAACCGTCGAAATAATTATTGCAAAATAAGGCATTTATTTAAATACTGTATATGTTTTGGGTGGGGTGTTGTATTGGGTGGGACATGTTTGCGACCATACAGTAGGTACGGAAATTTTAATAATAAAAATAAATTTGGATTTGGAAAATTAGGGCTCATAATGCATAAAGCATCTATGCGCTTCACAAAAAAATAACACGTTTTCAATAAAATAAAACAGAAACTATAGTACCAACATCTTGCCAAACCCACATAACTATATTCGGTTTACAAGCATTTTCATGTATATATAGACTGGCGCCATAACTTACAGGTGTTTTCAGTTATGTGACCATCTAACTAACTAAGTAAATCATGGAAGAATGAAATTACACGTTTTTACGTTTGATGTAAGGTTCGCGGGTTTTCCATGTAATTCACTATAAAGAATGGAAGTGTTTGTCGAAGAGGTGAGTTTTAAAAACTGATTAAATATGGGGATTGAAAGAGTCTAATGATTGATGTATGAAGTAGTATTGAAGTATGTTTGCAATGCAATTTTGTAGATGGACAATACTGGTATGAACATGAGTCTGAAAAAATACCGGTCTACCAAGCCAATTCTAGCCCATATCGGACAAAATGTTAAAATGAAAAATAAAAATAAATAAATATATATATTCTGACCATTTTAAGTCAAATGTTATTTTTCTGTGACCAATATAATTTTTAAAGAAAACCGAGGTCAAAGGTAAATGAAGCCATTTCTGGCCACATACATATAAAATGTTTCATTAGAATGAATATAAACTTATATGTTCTGAACAATTTAAGACCAAATACATGTCTCTATGACCAGCAGTTATCGAGATAGAAGAAGGTCAAGGTCAAAGGTCAATACAAATCATTCCGTTCACTTTTCGACAAAAAGTTCATTAGATCAAATATAAATATATTGGTCCTGAGCAATTTGCATTAAACTTTTTTTCTCTAAGATTATTGGTTACAGAGATATAAGAAGACAAAGTCAAAGGTCAAAATGCCAGAAATGGTAGTTGCAGTCATTTTTGGACAACATTTTGTATTAGGGTGAATATAAATATATATTTTGTGAATTATTTGACACTAAAATGAAACCTGTAACCATGGAGAAATAAGTTATTATTTCTCCATGCTGTAACACACCAGTCATTACAAAGATATAAGCTATTTGAATATTTGGCCGATCTTGAAAAGGCCCATAAAAAACCCCCACTGTGTTACAGATTGGGCAACAACGTTTTTCTGGTTTATTTTAACCCACTAAAGATATTTAGACAAGTTGCCAACTTTCACCACAAATTTCACACGGGACTTTATGACATCTTTTAACCTGTGACTACTAAGACAAATAATTTGGTGCCCAATAATGAAAGTATCCTAAAGGAAATTAGAGATTTCTACTATACACTATTATAATCGTGACTCGACTTGTATACCACTCAATTTCATATCTGCGTTTTAATGTAGGCCACTATGTAATTTCGTGTCATTTTTTTGTTAAAAGCAAAATTCCAGCTGATTTAGTGTCTTTAGGATGTAAAGTAATGAAAAAAGTATGTTGCCATTTTTTTAAAAAAGCTTGTCAAATCGTGTCAAATCCAAGATGGCCGCCAATACGTAAAATATCCAATAAATGTACCATATTGGACAAAGTAACACCCATTTTGAATAATATTTGGGTTCTCTGCTATATAAGAATTATTATAAACCTATATTTATTAGTATTCTGACATTTTGAATTTCAAAATGGCCGCCATTTTTTAAAATGGATTACATTTCTTATTAAAACATGTGCAAGTTATGACGTTGATTGAAATCACATAAAATGATAGGCCTATGACAACAACATTTGTGATTAACACAAATAGGTTAAATTTCTTATTAAAACGTGTGTAAGATAAATAAAATTAGATTGAAATACACAAAATTATTCCTATGACAACAACATGGTGATTAACACAAACACAAAATGTTGACCATCAGGTCGGAGGTCTATAGTACTGACAGTACACTTCTTCATATTAAAACATCTCATACACTTCTTCAGTTAAATGACAACTAACTCTGCCAAAGTCCTTCAATGAAATATTTCTAATCTTGAATGCGATACAGTAAGTTGACCTTCCTTCGTTTTCTACTACTGTATCCATCAAACTTCCACAGACTGATCTGCGATCCCAACAAGCTTGTTCAGAAACAAATTGGCAAAAGTACTGCAATACCTCATTTCACTGCCAAATAATCTCTATTATAGGATCGGAGTCCTCTTTTACTTTGATAAGTTTGTCACCTGTATTCACCGTCATATATATTTTTTGCCAATGTTCGTCTTTTTCTTAGGATCCCATATAGACAGTTTGCCTTCCACAAGACTTTTACCAATGCCTCAAACATTTTCTGTCCAATTTCATCATGCCATGGCCAACAAACACCTTTGTGCGAATTTGCAGCATTCTTCATTAATCGGGATATCATCTCTCTTTAAATGTTGGATTTCAAACTCATCAACTAGATTTGCCAGCTCTGATGAAATCATTAATTTGTGTTATTCCAATGATACCACGCTTAATGACCCTGATCAATGTAAATCCAGCAAGTCCCACACATACATGTCCTCTCATAAACTCCAATATCTGTAATTTGTTTCAGTAATCTGTTAAAATTGATACAGCGGAAGTAACCGGTCGTTGTTCAGGTGGTCAAGAAATATTTGATAAAAGCATGTGTACTTTCCATGTGTGCAGATATCGTTTTCTTGTGTCTCGGACATATATAGGGATATAGTTTAACCACATCATTTAGATTTCGTCGACTCTCTGTATTCAAGTTAATATCTTTATGATCAGCCTCTTTCAAACAAAATGACTTCACTTAGAATCTCTCTCTCTGTCTGCATTTGTAGAAGCAAGTTGTAGAGAGAAAGCAGAATTAGTGTGCTTCTGTCCTTTAGAGATGTTTTCCATTTAAGATATTTGTGTCACTGGTTGTATAGGTAATACAAGTTCAGTTTCAACAAAAGCACTGGCCTCAACACTATTTTCACAATGCTACATGTCCAAAAGCCATATAGTTCACCGGGTCGACATAATAATTGCTTCTTGATGTCATCTCTGTCCACCTCCACTCATCTCGGGCAAGAGTCATCACCAGGCATTCTTGTCTTTCCCTAGTACATGAGTTTTTAAACCACAACCATGTGCACTCATCAAACCAGTGTATAATGGTGGTCCATCTGTAGGGGGTACATATCTAATGAAATCGGTTGAGATTGTAGAAGATGAGAAGTAGGAGTTAATGCTGCCTATGAATAATCTTGTGAATGAGCTGTATCTGTATTGCCTTCAAGCTTCTGCCAAAAGTTGACAGGTTAAAAACTTACCAACCATGATACTGGTGACTATGGCCCTGAAGGTTCAGACATTGAATTACATAGCAATAACGCATTTATTATTTAACATCATATTTATACAGGATTTCACAATAAGGTATAAATGCACTTGTTTTATATTGTGGTCCCGTTTCCTGTCAAGTTTCAGTTTCATGAAAAGAAATGAAATCTGTAATTTAGAATCTATATAAATTATGGTTAATTCTGACATAGGCAAGCACAATGGAAAAACTTTAGAACAAATCTCTGCCTTGGATACCTACCTGAACTAGGCCTATCTCAGATGTACCGCGAAATGTAAAACAGTTTTCACTTTTACGATATTGTTCCATATCTTAGGAATATATTATAAAGAGTTTTAAAACAAAATTTCTGATTTCATCGGTAGATTTTCAACTCAATTTCAATTGTACGCGGTCAAAGTAATTTCCAGGTTCACGATGAGTTCACAGGTTCACCTTGAAACTACCTGGTTTCAGGTAAACGCCCATCCACATTTATACACACAATATTGTATTATATTTATAATATAACAATTATACTATTTGTAATAGAATTCATCACACGGTTAACTACAATTTAACAAGCATTTGTTATTATTTTTTACCACTTTTCATATCTATTAGAGGATTTTATTTGATTATAAATGTTACGATATTATTAAAACTAAAAAATCCCTCGAATAAGCATCTCCCTCAAATGATATCTGCCTCCCGACCTCCGCCATATAAGGGCCCTTCCAAACAATAAACACTATACTTTAAAATGTTATTAATCATCTAAGACACTGTGAAACAGAGTAGGTTTAGTTTTTCGAATGTCAAGCATTTTCAATAATGGTAACCGACATAAAACGTACAACGAGAACGTCCTTCTAAAACCTTTTTACCCGAGTCATTATCATTCCGAGAACCATCGTTTACACTTCCTAGAGGGGAGCGAGCGAAGCGAGCTCACCCTCTAGTTAGACGTAATTGTTGTTGAATATTTGATATAAATTGGTAAGTTGTTCCATACTTTTGCAACTCCAACTTTGAACGATTATTTAATTTAAGAGTCATAGTTGGGTATTATATATCTGTTATATAGAGAACATTGACAACTTTAGACAGCCTTATATTTAGACAATCCTGTGAGAAGTGACAAATTTTGAACATTGTGTACAAACAACAATTTATGCACACATATTTAAAAAAAATTATTTAAAGAATTTAATTTTTAGTGGCGGCCATTTTGAAATCCAAGATGGCCGACAGATAATCGCTTTACATACTTAAGATTGTATAATGGGTACAGTAATACCATCAAAACGGACTTGTTCCACATTTATAATTTGTATTATTGGTGATATTCTGATTTTTAATAGGGTTATTTGAATGTTGGCGGCCAATTTGAATTTGGTCCTTTAAATGTCTTTTGAAAAAATGGCAACATATTTTTTTTCATTCCTTATATTATCAAGATATGAAATAAAGTCAAAGTTTGCTTTTAACAAAAAAATATACACGACATTCATATAAACGACATACCAGCCTACACTATTTCCCGAATTTGACAGAGAGGATTTTTTTTTTTTATTTATTGATTATAATTTATGTGAAGGCCCTCTAACCTTAGATGAATGCCTTAAAGCTATTTTTTCCATGCCGAGTGGGAAATCACCTAGTACCGATGGTTTTTCGACAGATTTTTACAGATTATGATAGACTCCTTTTTTACACACGAACGCCACTTTTTAGCCCCAAAACAATCCAGAGGTATCATCTCACTTATTCGTAAACCCCGGATAAATACCACGACCCCCTTACAAACCGATTAGCCTGTTGAATACTGACTACAAAATCTGCGCCAAATCACTAGCTAATCGCTTTGAAAAAAGTAATCAGTTATATCATAGGCGAATAGAAAACTGTGGCTTTCTTAGCAGTAGTCTAAATTATTTTAACTTTAGAAACGGTTTCAGTTCTTGGATTAAAACGCATTATAACGGTAGCACGGCCTGCGTGTTAAATAATGGTCACTCAACGGGATTTTTCTCAATCGAAAGAGGAGTTAGGCAGGGTTGTCCTCTCAGTCCCTATCTTTTTCTGCTCGCAGCCGAACTTTTGGACAGAAGAATTATTAATAATAACGATGTAAGAGGTCTTAGGCGATAAATTAAAATCTTACAATGCGGCGGACGATACCACGTTCTTTTTAGATGGAATTCGCAATTCGACGACCAGATTAATTGCTCTACTGAACGATTTCAACTTATCATCCGGCCTTAAAATGAACAACAGTAAATCGCAGTTCTTTCCATTGGGTCCATATGTGGCAGATCATCCACCTTAAATAAATGATACAGGTATCGCGGTTACTGACGGTCCAGTTAAATGTTTGGTATCAATTTTACACACGATGGTAATGATCTATTCCGCCTTAATTATCTGAAGAAACGATCTAGACTAAAGAATCAGTTTGGAGTGGGAGAGATCTCTCACCGATAGGTAAAAATATTATTGTTAAAAAATTTATATT
The DNA here is from genome assembly GCF_963402885.1 of Antedon bifida. Lineage (NCBI taxonomy): Eukaryota > Metazoa > Echinodermata > Crinoidea > Comatulida > Antedonidae > Antedon > Antedon bifida. Next base: position 15,418,498 of record NC_136232.1, on the reverse strand, counting down.
AGCCAGCTTGTTTTCTTATTTCAAGTTCTCCCCAATGCTCCGGAAACATTTATTCAAAAAGTCCAGAATGCAATTTTTTATTTGATCTGGAATGGCAAACCGGATAAAGTCAGAAGGAATACAATGTACGCTACATTAACAAGGGGGACTAAAGGTTATGCATATTCAGTTTAGTTTTGCAGTTTAACAACTACCTGGATTAAATAATAACAAGAAATATTTCTTACAAAAAACGCTGATCGCTTATTGACTTAACAGTTTTAAAGATATATTGTTCCTCTGAAAAATATTTTTTATTTCAAATTTGTTTTTGAATGTGTCATTTTATTGTCACATAATAGTTATTTTACCTGAAAAAATGTAATTTAAAGCAAAAAATACTTAAATTGTCTGTCAGACAATGGTTTTTGAGTTATAATTAAACGTTTCCTTTCTCTTTTATATGTGAACAAATATAAATTGTATTTGTATAATCTGTATTTAATATCAGTCACTTAGTTTATTTTATTGCTAAGGTCAAGTCTGGGGGTCACTTCATCAGCGTGTGAAGTGCAGTGTGAAGTATCATGGGACTCATAAATACCAGAAATGCTTTGGGATTTGTGTTCAGACTCTTTTCCCAGACGTTTTGTGGGCCCATCAGCTGTTACCTATAAATTATAGTCGAGTTTGCATTTTCGCATTCCTGTCATCCGTAGATAGATAACTTCTGCTTACTTCCGGTTTATTAATGAATCATCCTCCTGGGACGTAGCGGGCTAAAGCAGCAGCGTGAAAACATATGAATAACATTGGCTATTGGAAAATGTTCTTTGATCAAGTTCTTTCTCCATTTGGAAAAGAACTCATCTTTCGGTGTAATTTACATAACAAAGATGTCACAAATGTTGATAACAAGTTTATTATTGCTTGGAGTAAGGCTACTTATGCTGAACCACAAGATAACTTCGGTAACCAAATTATCTGGAACAATACAAATATTATAATAGACAATGTACCTGTTTATCATCACAGGTTATACGAAGAGGGAATTACTTATATTAAAGATCTTTTTCTTCCTAATGGAGAAGTATTACCATATGACATGCTTTTGGAATAGATATAATCTTATTAATTTTCCTTTTATCACATTATATGGAATATTAGCTGCTATACCCAACCATTACCAGTAGGAGTTGGGTAGCCGGGTTCAATTCCCGACAACTCCCAGTTCACTCAGCTGTAAATGAGTACCTGGTTGAAAATGCTAGGGAGAAAAAGGCGGCGTGGAAAGGAACTGGCCACCCTACCACATAATGCCGAGGCTTAGTACAATGAGCTCCTAACAGCTCATTCCCCTACGTTCAGAATGAACACGGAACTCACCTTTACCTTTACCCAAACATTGGAAGCAATTTGATCAGAATATTCCTTTTAATGATTCCGATCATATCTTCTTTCATGTAGCCCATACAATTAAGATGTCACGTTTAATTTACCCTTTGTTAATTACCGATATTATTAAACCTCCAATAGTATATGAAAAATGGGACTTAAACATACCACGCCAGAAAATTAGGAAAACATATTTGAGACACCATTTCGTACTGCTATAGACTTTCAATTTCGCTTTTTGCACCGTAAATTGGCCCTAATGATACTGTTTCCCTTCAAGATTATCTTTGTACTCTCTTCAGGTGGACCACCACCTGGAAGCTGAGTTTAAACTTACCAAAATGCAAAATTATGACGATTACAAAGAAAAGACAATATATCCAATATGATTACAGCATAAATAATCATGTTTTGGAAAGAATTGACCGTCATAAAGATCTTGGTATTATTATCGACTGTAACTTAAATTTTATTCCTCAAGTTGATGCTGCTGTTAGTAAAGCAAATAGAATATTGGGCATGATTCGTCGTAATTGCTGGTGTTTTAAAAATTCTAATACTTTAATTCATTTATATGTTTCACTTGTCCGTCCCCATCTTGAATAATGTAGTGTTGTGTATAATTCGTTTTCGTCTGCTCATAGTACCCGTCTTCAAAGAGTCCAAGATCGTTTTGTACGTTTTGTGTATTCTACTTGTCAATGCCCTCCTTTATCTGCCTCTCTCCCTCCTCTTGTCTCTCGTCGTTCCATGTTCGATCTTCAGTTTTTGTATAAATGTATGAATTCCCGTTTCAATTGTAATTTTATCTCCTTGTTTTCCTTCCATGTTAAAGCTGTTGGTTGTCGTACTCGTAATTCTAAATGTAATCTTCTTTTTTTTAATAAATAATTGTGTTGTTAAAGATAATTCTATTGATCTCTTTTTTGACCGTTATAATTGTTTTTGTAATAAAATTAGTAAGATTGAATAACTTTGTATTGTTTAGGTCTTAAGATATATATATATACAAATTAATTAATTAAATTTCAGTATATCACCGGGCGGTTTAGAATTAATGTTCTTTGCCTGATTTGTTTATATATATAAAAGTATCTCTTCGGAGATCCCGCCTCGTGAATAAAAATACTGTAAGATGAGGGCGTATCAATTTGATCTCTGGTGCGCGTGCGTACAACTGAGGACTAGTGCTGTTCCGCCGTACCACGCCGAGAATGTTAAAGAGTCGCTATCCAATCGAGTTCGAACAATACCATGAAAGCCCCAGTGGTCTAATGGTTAGGACATCTGCATATCAAGCAGGCGGTCCGAGTTCGAGTCTCGGTTGGGGCGACTTTTTCTCATTCTCACAGATTTCCTCATCTTTATCGTTTCAAATTAATTAATTAAATTTCAGTATATCACCGGGCGGTTTAGAATTAATGTTCTTTGCCTGATTTGCTTATATATATATATATATATATATTATTCCATTCTGTAAGGGGCGGGTTTCCCGCTGTTGAATGAGATTATTAAATAAATAAACTAATAGGCTTCTCTTTTCAATGGGTATAGCAGAATGATAGTCAACTCTGTTTGTACCATGTGTTAGTCTTGACTTTGAATTGTTGTTAATCTTGGAAAAAAGAATCAAAGTCAAATATTTTAAACCGTTTTATTTTAAGTTAAAGAAAATGTTATTAATGCTGTTATAGAAAGGGATGACAACTGCTAGGTAGCAGGTACATATTTTTATCCGTGGGTTTACGGAATAGGTCAGTTTTGAGTGTACCATTTTCTATGGTCACTATAGTGTCCAAAAATTCAACGCTACTAGTGGATTTAGTAGCTGTAAATTTGGTTAGATAGTTGGGTGGGCTGAATTAATATTCAGAATAAATGAATCCACCATGGGTCCAGATCATGAAGATGTCATCAATGTATCTAAACCAAACAAGTGGTTTATTAGGTTGAAGGGACAGAAAATTGGTCTCTAATTGTCCCATAAATAAATTTGCAAAAGATGGCGCCATTTTTGTGCCCATCGCTGTACCATGAATTTAGCGGTAATGGTCATTGCCAAAAATAAAATTGATTTTGGTTCAAATCAACATGACCAGTTCTCGTAAATGAGCTTTAGTAGGCGTTTTGCCTGGAATTTGTTTGTAACTTAAAATGCATGCGTCGGCTCCTTCTTCGTGAGGGATATAGTATAAAACGATGAAACATCTAATGTAGCCAGAACAGAATTATTAGGTAAATTTTGAATTTGGTTTATTTTGCGGATAAAGTCCGTGGAGTCCTGATGTATGAAGGGAGATCAGTCACATACTGTCTAAGTAAATCATCCACATATTCAGAAATTTTCTCTGTAGCCATTGCCCTAAATAATGGGTCCTGCTTTGTGGATTTTAGGTAATAACAATAATAATAAGATTTATACAGAGCGCACATATCCACTAAAGTGCTCAAGGTAAGAAGTAAAATCTGTCTGGAACTGGATTAACCTGTGCCAAATGAGTTTTTTTCTCATCACAGAAACAGATTTTGCCACCTTATCCGCAATTACGATAATGAAGAGGATTGTTTAGCTGTCTTAAGGACTCTTTTTCGTAAAATTTGATGTCCATAGCGACAGTGGCAGACCTTTATCAGCGGGTTTAATGATGACATCATTACGCTGACGCAATTTTGCAATGGCCTGCCTCTCTTGTTTCGAGAGATTGTCACGTTGAACTGGACCAGGGATGTAGTTTTGTACATCCTCCTCAGTAGCCTGAATAAATGTTTCTAAAGCTGGACAACGATTTTTAGGTGGATTCCAGGAACTTTTTGTTTTAAAGTTATTAACGTTGCCATCGTTTTGCGTGGTGTTGCTGTCTGAATCAGCAAAAAATTCATGTAATCGTAATCTTCTGGAGAAAGACTCCATATCCAAAGAAAGTTGTTGTGCGCCGACCTGCCTTGGTTTTGGGCAGAATTTAAGTTCTCGGGAAAGAAGTTTTTTCTCTCCTTCCTTTTTTCTGTCCTTCGACAACTGAATCAGATGTGTTGCTCCGAATCTCGTTATAAGTCCGAAAGAACATTCTGCAGGGTTTCCTATAAGCCATGAAATCATTCGAAGGTAGAGTCACGATCTTATAATCGCGTCGAGCATAGCTCATCGGCGAAAGTTCCTCTTTAGTTGTATGAAAAAATGTCTCTAGCGAGTATCATACCACTAGACCACAGAGCCATTATATGGTATTATCACAGATTTTTACCCACCAGATACATTCTCTCATACAACAAACGCCCTCACAATCAGTTTAGGCCTAACTAGTCAGAATAAATTCTGAAAAAATAATATTTTGTATATATAAATCAATTGTGTTGCGTAGCACAGTGTACATTATATATAAATCATACTGTCAAATTTTTTTAATATATACTGTAATATCTTATTTTCCTTTCTATGCAGATGATAGTTATATAATGCATTATTTCATAACACATGTCTGTGGTGAAGCAAAATAGGTTCCACTACAAGTATAGAAGACAGCTTGTAATATACTAAATCTAAAACAAAGGAGATGATAATACAACTAATAGTACTATTATATTGGATCTATTATAGACAAATAATTAAATTAAGATATTAATTAATTTTTACATTTTTGTATATATTTATATTGGCTTATATTTTATAGTTTAGTTATTTTATTTTCAACCTGGAATAAAGAATAAAGAATACGTACGTAAAATGTGCACTCAAATGTTGTGACGACAAACGATAAAACTATTTAATTCATCTATGGAGGATTTATTTTCATTCCTCTGATTCAACTGGCTATATGATGACGTCACAGCATCCTGTATATCTACAATTTTACAGCTTCCATAATAAGTTTTAATCATGACCACCAGAATTCATAATAATCATTTTAAATCAAAAGTAACTATCAAGAAATAAAATAAATTGAAAAGATGAAATCATGTTCATAGTTCATAGTTCATTTTATTTGTCCATACGGAAATTCATGTGACATACAATATTGCTCAAAGTTAAAAGGTTAATACAATAAAATTCCTCTGATTCAACTGGCTATATGATGACGTCACAGCATCCTGTATCTACAATTTTACAGCTTCCATAATAAGTTTTAATCATGACCACCAGAATTCATAATAATCATTTTAAATCAAAAGTAGCTATCAAGAAATAAAATAAATTGAAAAGATGAAATCATGTTCATAGTTCATAGTTCATTTTATTTGTCCATACGGAAATTCATGTGACATACAATATTGCTCAAAGTTAAAAGGTTGATACAATAAAATTACATAGCAACAAAATTCAACGACTCAACTACGGTTATTAAAATATCTACTGAGTATGGAATAAAAGAATTAAGGAAGCGTTTTGTTCTAAAACGTGTAGCCCTCAAACGCCTTCCAGATCTCAACCATTTAAAATCACTATAGAGCGGATGACTCTCATCTTTCATTATGGCAATGACCTTATCATAAATTTTGACGTTACAAACATCATCAAATCTAATGATCTGTTTAGTTATTCTGCTGCACGCCTTATTTACTAAACATTGAACATTCCTTAGGTCTGATTTTCTAAAACTACTGAACCATATCAGACAACCATAAACTAAGACACTTCCATTACCGACTTATAAAATACACCTAATATTGTGTTGTCAACATTTGAGTTTAATTTTCTTAAAAAGTACAATCTAGAGTTACCCTTAGACATTATCGTTTTACAATGTTCACCCCAATTAAGCTTGTTGTCGATTACCATTCCAAGATATTTATATTTGGACACAATATCAATATCAACATCATTGATTTTAACCTGAACATAATCCGGTTGATTAGAACGATTTCGGAAGTCAAAAATCATTTCTTTAATATAGAAGACCGCATTGTTATAGATATACAGGATGTTTACCAACAATTCCGGAAAGTGAACAAAAGAAAACTTCAGGCGGACCTGACAGTGGGGCTACGGGGGCTCTAGCCCCCTCGTCGGGGAGCCTAATTTTAATTTACAAGTAACCTTCTGTACCGTGGGGCACCTAAAATAAATATTTCATCCATTACTAAACAAAAAAACATGCCATTTTCGCTTAGCCAACATCTTATTATAGCTAAGTTATTAAATTTTCAATGTCCTGTATGTCATGAATTTCTCACCACTCGAAAGTCCAGATGGTACGCACGCATACACTTGGGAGGAATAAACTTATTTCCCCGACTGAAAAAGGTCTACGCTTGCGTTTTTTAAGCCTCTATGCCTGATGTTTCAGTATAAAATGCAATTTTTTGAAGACCTGCAGCTCAACTAGTTTTAAACATTTTCTTAGCTCAGCCCCAACAATAAAGCTGGTCATATTTCGAAGTACAAGAAGTGCATTTTCCGGGACCTAACATCTATATTTTTCAAACATTTCTTAGCTCAGTCACAACCATGATAGGGACTTATATATTTTGTTTCATGTTTTGAAGTATAATAAGTCCAATTTCCGGGACCTCCAACTCTATTTTTCTAAATTTTCTTTGAACTTTTATTTTTTAAATTGAAAAATATACACTTCGTAGTGTGCTGAACAATTAGCGGTCCCTTTTACAACGCATTTTCTAATTTTATTTTGTACTTAAACTTAGCGTCATTTATTTCTAATTTAATTTCGTCTTTTAGAATACCTAACTTTACTAATTCCCCTTCTTTATGGGCTTTACATCTATCTCTTATTTTTTTCTTCAAAAATATTGCCACAGTATATAGTACTAATTTTTAATTTTTTTTTTTTAATCTTTTAACTTTGTAAATTAGCTTAAGTATCCGTATCCGTCATTTTATGTTAATTGTGTTTAATATGAATGCACCACTTACTGTGTGTGCGCCACCGATGTAAAGGTGCAATTTCGATAGTTTTAATTTCGTTAATAACTAAACGATTATCTACACACCATGTAATAAATGAATTCACTGAGTTTCTCATCATTCTTATCAATTAAACCTATTAAGACGGTATCGTCGGCGTACTTAAAAAAATAATTATTCGGATGAATAGATTTACAATCATTCGTATACAAAACATATAATAACGGCGAGAGAACACAACCTTGTGGGGATCCAACATTAGTTATCTGTTTATCCGAAAGAGTCCCCGATACTGACACACGTTGTACTCTATTACTTAAAATCTTAAAGATAAGGATTTACGTTCATATCACTAAGTTTCCTAATTAGAATGCTAGGTTACAATGTATTGAATGCAGAGGAGAAATCCACAAAAGTTGCTCTAACATAACATTTCAAATTATCAACATGACTCTGAATCAAATGGACAAGTGTAAGAACAGCATCATCTACACACTTGAAGTGGAGTTGTGGCTTGGGGAAGTGGAGTTGTGGCTTGGTGGTTATGATGCTTGGCTACCACTCCAAGGGTCCTGGGTTCAAGTCCGGTCATATGTCAGGATTTTTTCTAAGGACAAAATTACAACTCCACTCCCAAAGACTTGTAATAAGACTTTCTTTATGTAGAGCATCTTGTGTATATGTTTGTCTTGTGAACCTGGGAGGGTCCCTAATTATCAGCAATTGCTGGATGGATCACCCTCAATAAATATGGTTAAAAAAAAAAAAAAAAAAAAAAAAAAAACTTGTGTGGTTGGAAAGCAAATTGCAAAGAAGAGGAGATAAAGGGGAAATAAGATGTTTACTAATAATCTTTTCAAAGCATTTTATAACAATAGGGGTAAGTGCTACCGGACGAAAGTCATTAGATTAGGGCGGGCTCTTTTAGGGACAGGGATAATTGTTGACGATTTCCAGCAGATAGGCACATGGTGTAGATCCAGGGATTCTTGAAACAATAGGGTAAAAGGGACCGCTAATTGTTCAGCACACATACGAAGTACCCGGGCGCTAACGTTATCAGGTCCGCCTGCTTTTCTTTTGTTCACTTTCCGGAATTGTTGGTAAACATCCTGTATATCTATAACAATGCGGTCTTCTATATTACAATCAATTAACTCATTAAAGGACTGATTCTCATTATCATTCTCAAATCGTGAATATAACTTATTTAAATCATTGGCAATTAGGATGTTCACAAAAACCGAAATTATTACTAGTTTTCTTATCCATACCAGTCATGTTGTACAAACATTTCCAAGCGTCACGTGGGTTATTAGATTTAAACGCATTTTCTAGCGTCATTTATTTATAATTTAATTTCGTCTTTTAGAATGCCTAACTTTACTAATTCCCCTTCTTTATGGGCTTTACATCTATCTCTTAGCAAACTCTTTAATTTCTTAGTAGCCCAAGGTTTATCATTACCAAACAATTTAATAGTCCTTGTCTTAACAAATTGTTCTTCACAAAATGTAATATATGCGTTGACAGTATCAACAGAAGCGTCCAAACTTTCAGAGTCAATAAGAGTGGACCAGTCTGTGTCTCAAAACATGCTCGAAGTCCATGAACAGCATCATCGTCCCATATCTTCACCGAATTAGTTTTTTACTAATAAACCTTTGCTTGTAAGATGGTAAAAGGTGGATAACATTATGATCAGAGTTGCCGATTCCAGGAGCAATGTAGCACTTATAAGAATTAGCTACAGAACTATAGCACTGGTCAAGAATGTTATCTCCTCTGGTTGGTTTGTTGACGCATTTTACGAAGTTATGAAGAGAATTCGACAGTTCTTTATCACAATGGTTAAAATCACCCATAATAAGTTTAGGCGAATCAGGAGATTTATCTGAAACTTCAAGTACCGTTTCGGTAACGATCTTAGCTGCTTTATTTAATTTGCGTCCGCAACTGGGGGAATATATGCCAGAATAACATAAAGTTCATTAAACTCCCTAGGCAAGTAAAACGGTCGAAAAGCTACGCACATAAGTTCGATGTTCACATCACATAAGGTCTTCTTTATGTTGACGTTACTGCACCAATGATTATTCACAAACATACTAATTCCTCCTCCTTTGCTTTTCCCAGTCGCTGTAGCATCTCGATCAAGTCGTAACAAATTAAAGCCATCAATACTTTACAGAGTTATCATTAATCGTTGAAGATAACCAAGTTTCCGTAAAACAAACTAGGCTTGATTCCTTGAAGTTGGTTAGAAATTTCTAATGTTACCCACATTATTTACATTTCCAACATTGTGACGTCATCAAAATTAAAACATTTGAAAGTAATACAAAAAAATATAAGACTCCTAACTTTTCATCGAAAACACTGGGTTTCCCAAAAAACAGAAAGATAATTAATGCAGCAACTATACAATGTCAGGCTAGGCCTAAAGCTAGCGGCGTACAATGTTATTATAGGATCACAAATATGCACGTGTCACTTGCATGTGATGGAGAACATGCCGTTTCTAAATATTGTTTTTAATTTTGATAATACAAGAGAATATATTCTGTGCCTTTGATAATTTTAATGTGTACATTAAAATGAAATGAAAGTGGGATGAGCCCATAAAAGACACACAAAAAAAGAAATGTTGGAAACTTGGGACAGAATGTTATTATTTTATTTTATGAAATAGAATGTAAAATTCAATTGCAATGAAGAGTTTGATAATAAAACCAAACTTGAAAAATCAAATTTGTCATATTTATTTTCTATTTTATTCACTGCAATGCTTGAGTAGCCAGATGTCTACACATCAATTAATAAATAATCATCATACACAAATAATCTAGAGCATGGCCTTCATGTTTACAGTAATACTAATAACCCTATACAGCATGCAAAATTCATTTCTTTCACACACTACATACTGTAATATGGATTGATAAAATAAAAATACTATTGTTGATATTAATCACATATCAAATGTTTCTCAGGATAAGGACACTACACGATTGTTCCACTTTTGGAAAAAGTAACAATTGATTCATTTTCCATACCCTTTTGCCTAAACTGAACTTGAATAAACCAAAATTTTAACTTTAAGATTATATTTTTACCAAAATTGAAATTTTATATATGTATATCTAATGCTATGACAATTTGATTGGATTCTGTTTGAATAGAGTACTGTACAATAATTATTCATGTCAAAGCATTCACAGTAAAACGTTGAGTCTCTTTCTCATCAACCTTTTTTAAAACTAACCTCCCAAACTAACACAGAGTCCTGAAATCAACTGCAAAGAGTACTCTGATGTAGTCCAGTTCTGCTTCCAAGTTTTCATAAGTGCAAGTCACTCTGTAGTTTAATTTAAATGCTGTTCACATAGACTTCAAAAGCTTCTAGTGTGAAGAATTTTACTTTGTAAAAATAACAGCCTTGGCCAAGATTAAGAAAATCTTTTGCACCAGTTAAAAGCCAAATTAACTGGTGTAATTCTTGGTTTACCAAATCGGTAAAATGGAAATTCATCTGGACACAGATTTATAGCAAGGCAGAGTAAGGTATATTTACTGCAAACATTTTGGGTTCTTAAAAGCTTCAATCACATTTCTGAAAACAATATTACAAAACCAAGCAAGCATAATGGGAGAACACAAATTGCACACCAACCACGTTCTTTCTCCATAAGTTGTTTGGCTTATCTTAACATCTGCTGTTGTTATGAAGGTGGTATCATTGTGTAATAACAACATTATCTGGTATTTCATTGTTACTCTTATTTTCTTCACCATCCACATCTTCTTTCTCCATAAGTTGTTTGGCTTTCCGTATGTAATATGCTTCATCATAGTGCTGCTTGCGTTTCATTTTGAACTGATTTTTTTTTTCTAAATCAATAAAAATAAAAAGCAATTTAACCATGACAAAAAAAATCAAAGCATTAAAATCCAGTAAAACGAGCAGTTGACGATAGTATAAACAACAGTGCAACATATGATAATAGTAGGCATTACCAGCACTCAAAAACACAGCTCAAAATAAATTGAATTAATTAAATTTATTATTTATCTAATGATAATTCTGTAGCAAAAGAGATTTGTCACAAAGGAAGGGAAAATGAATATGTCACAAACATTTTTGCTACAGTTAGAATCTAGGACACCATATAAAGGGGACATTTTTAACATGGCCAACCCCTATTCAACATTTTGAGGGTCGTAAGGGTTTCTTCTTTATAGGGTTGCACTTTAGTGAAAAATCTGTTTTGCAGTTAACTACAGTATAACAAATTTAAATTACAAGTGACTTTCTTGGCCTATTGTGCAAAATAAGTATAAAAGAGTCAAATTCACTTCATTTTAACTTTGAATAATTATGTTCGAATCACATTGAAATCTAACCATATTGATTGAAACCAACAGTAGTTATAAATAGATCAAAATCTACATTTGTTTGATATTATAATACTGCCGCCTGATCTTTGTGAAAATGAATACTGTACATATAAAACTAGGATCAGCTCAAAAGTATCAAAACGATTATATTCATTTCTGAGCATAAACTGATTTATACCTTGTTCCTCTTCTGTTAAAGATTCCTCTTCTTCTTCACTTGAAGTTTCTTCTCCAGGTTCCTTCTCCCACCATCTTTTCTTCACTGAACTGTCATTAAACAATCTGTATAAAAATAAAAACAAAAGTTGTTTTAGATTTTGTCAATCGCCATATTAAAATAATTCTATTTTTAACAGGATGTTTGGAGAAACTTTCTGAACTCCTTAATTGGAACAAACACACAGATTTTGGGATAACAATTTGGCTGAATCTACAATCTAAAGTTGAGTTTCTGCAGCGGAAGTTATCCGATGAAATTACTGTTTATATTATTAATGTACTTGGTTTAATCAATTAATCAAGACAAAATTGCCCTGTAATTATTAAATGTATTATAAACTGGCCAGCTCTGATAAAATATGAGCCTATAGAAAATTTAACTTCCTGTCAGCTCAACATACTGTACATCTATTAATTTGGAATGAACGTACATACTTTTTAATGCAAAAGACAGATTTAATTTATAAAATATCAAATCATATCAAAAACATATTACTTAGTAATGTTGGCATTTTAAAACAAAAATATTTCTCCGACCTACTTTTGACAAAGTAAATCTGATGATATACCACCCTGTTCATCTTCATTTTCACTCAAGGGTTCACCATCATCATCAGCTGCATTATACTTATTGTAAGGTGTGTCTGGTTCATCTATCTTCATATGTCCATAGTCTTTATCAGCAGGATGGTTTGTTGCTAATATGTTCATCTCATCCCATTTAATTCCATCTCTGTAAGTATTTTTAGGTGATAATTTAGAATATTGTTACTGTATACATCTTTCTTCTTAATTCTTTCTGTAGAGATTTTGTGTATTGATTATCTGAAAAACTTTAATCTCAATGGCTTTTAAATTGTCACCATACTTTTATCATAATGAAACTTAGCCATAACTAGAACTCAATTCGTCACTTATCGACGAATTATAGGTGATCATTGTGATAAAAGATAATTTTACTGACATTTAATTTTTTTTTTAAGTTAAATTATGAGCACAAAATGTTTATGAATATCATCCTATCACCTGATGCATAAGCTTATAGTGCTGCTGAGTTGTGTCTATTTATGTGTCACATAGAATACATACATTACATGATCTACGTTATTCAAGTTTTTTGGCGTGATTAGATCATTAAAATGAAAATTCTGGCATCTCATGAGAAAGATAATTAATTGAGCAAGCACATTCTGAAATTTGAGCAAAAATCAGGCTCAAATAATGGAGATGCGCTCTTGAATGTGATAACCTACAAAAAAAGATAAAAATAATGGCTTTCAGAATATTTCAAAAACATTGGGGGTCACCGTGCATTTTGGAGAGTTATTTTCATTTTAAAAATGCCTTGTTTTTTACAATTTTTATCACTTTTGTGCAATTAATGGGCGCATTTTGTCATTTTTAACCTGCTCGTATAGCATTATTTTAAGTCGGAATGGACTTAAATTCGGTAAATGTACTAAGGATGGTGAATAGAATGTGATTTGTACAAAAAATACATATTTTTATGCTTTTTAAGTATCATGCAATTTTTTAAAAAATGCAAATGGCCTAATAAATGCTCTCAATTGATCAAAACATAATTTTAAGCTTTTTAAATTGTTAATGCGCAATTTCACATGCATTGCATTTATTTGCTAATATTTTTACTCTTGACTTGAATTTTATGTACATAGTGAATTTGAATAATATGTGATAATGAGTAATGGAGATATGATTGATAATGTGATTTCACAAAATGGCATATAAATGACGTCACAGAGGAGTGATCACGCTGAAAAGCTTATTAGGATTAAGTTAAATTATTTGAAAAATATTGTGAAATTTTGGCAATCATTGACATTCAACTTTTTCTTTCACGCACGTCATACGTTAAAATATTGCGTACAGTGGTATTTTGTGTCTAAGTATATACAGTATACACTATATACTGTATACAATATTATACTGTATACATACGTACAGTGTAGCAATTACAATTTTTAGTCACATGCAACGCGACTCTACAGCTCACTATGTCGGTCGGTCGGTAAACACTAACTTGAGCACGCGACTGCAGCCATGTATATGGCCTTGTTAACATGATGACGTCATCAAAATGAATGATGAGTATCACTTTTCATTCTGAGGAGCTATAATATATTGAAATTTACTGTAATGATGAAATAAGTGACCCAAGTTATTCACGCTTATGAACATAAAAAAAATGAAAAATCATCCGAAAGATAATAGACAATAAATGCGCTCTATTCAATGTGATGAGCTATGAAGAAAGATACAAAAATCCTATATTTTATATTCGGGTGACCATACGATGACATCACAATGTCCGGTTAGCCATATTGATGCCGATATCTATAACTCATCATCTTCCAGAATATGTAATAAAAATAAATTTATTTTTTTAGAAACTATGACTATGTAAAAAAAGATATAATTTTGACGAATATTTTTACTTTTTCATAAAAAAACCCGCGCGAATTGTCTAATGGTGGTGGTGTTTGAATGCGAGGCCCCAAGCTAGAAAGGCCTATGCGGTATCACCAGATCCAAGCGATTCAGAAGGCCTCCGTGCCACGAGACAGCGGGAGGAAGAGATACTGCCGGTCTTCGCGCAAAGGTGCGTAACTAATAAAACGGCTATGTTGACTGTAACTATATGATTTTACGCTCTAGCGAACACAGGATATTAGTCATCCTCTAACCGGGTCCTCCTAAATACCAAGACCAACCGAAGAACTACCAATTTAAAGTGTTAATTTAACGAAATATGATATATATAGACTTCTAATAGCATTTTCAACAATAAAACCTCAATTTTAGAGCGATATAGACACCAAAAATGTTAAATATCAAACTGATTGATGATACAGAGATGCATAGATTGGTTTACCCTTTTTTAGTATAAATTCAAAAAATTCAAAATTCAAAACACTTTTATTGTCCAATTTCATACACAATACATACAATTGGAAATGTGTCGTTTGATACACTACATACATAACAATTATAAAATTATATAGAGTTTTACTGTACATCATTCACATAAAACTTGTTACAACAAAAATATAAAAGAGCACACATAACTTAAACTAAAACTAATGTATTGTGTTGAGGAAAGACTAGGCGTATTGCAGATTATTGCAAATTATTGAAGTAAATATCTTAAAAAATGATTAAGAGCTCAATTTAAGAACGTTATATTAAACAATTTTAAAGCCGTTGTAAATCTCATGTTGCGTAAAAAGTTAAATTAAAAATGACGGTCTATAAAGTGTATTCATTTCTTAATTTCTTTAAAATAACAACTAGTCTTAGTCAAATGACATCTTTATATTTATATTGAGGTTATTCTATGAGATAGTTTTACCAATTAAGCCATCTGAAATAACCTTTTTGTTAACAATCAAAACATTATGAAAATGAAATGTTGTCTGGAGAAAGTCTACAATGTCCAAAATGATTTAATATACTATCTTTATTAAGTAGAGGTCACATGCTTGGGACATGCTTTTGAATATCTTCTGGAACATTGGTCATTGATAGATCAATTCATGTGCTCCTGCATTGTATTGGTACTTTGCTAAGGTATTACATTTATTAATTTAAATACAATTCACTTGCTCGTGGAGGCCATACAGATTTTTGGTTCTGATGAAATGAGTAGCTTTCTTTGGAATTAAGCCTGTAAAGATAAATAAAAATGTCAAAATTCACTATAATATTAATAGTATAATTTGATTCAATATATATACTTTAAAGCTCAGGTACATGCATGTATTTGAATATAAAATCTGGTTAATTGTACATAAATCAAATATTTGTAACATAAATAAAGACAAAAAACATGAATTTCCCTTAAAATGGACAAATACAAAATTTTGCTATAAAAACCAGGAAGACTTTTTTTTCAGGTGACTCCCTAGAAGGTGAAAAAAGATGGAGCATATACGGTGGATAATTTTTGCTATAGCATGAAAATAAAACTCTGAAGTTGAATAAAAATTCAAGTTATATTGTATATATTTAGTCATCTAACATTTTTTTCCCACAACATTTATTTTTCAGTTTTTTAAAATGCCTCTCTATTTAAAATGCCTCTACATTTGTGTACAAAAGAATATACACTTACTACACTAAGCTACATACATATAATGCACTTACTAGTTGATACTTCAGCAAAATGAATCTATATCCCATAAAAGGTGTCTCATTTATATTCCATACTACTGTAAATGGAAAAAAGTTATTGGCGACAATAAATTAATAATTAATATTATTAATACATAAATAAAAACATACTATTTTAGTCTTTAAACATTTTTGTTTTGTTCTTTTAAACAAACAGGGAACAGGCCTACTACTACTACACTGAGCTAGCCGCTCACTGTATTATACTAGGCCTACTACAGTATTACTAAGTTAGCCCAAATACATGTTCTAAAATAGAGTAATTATATAATCCAATATTAATAATACTTAATATAGATGAGATGGTAATTTATTGTTTATTCAAATATTATTATTTATATTATTAAGTATTTTGTCGTAGGCCAAATGTAATTTTTTCCTGGCAAAATTGTCTTTACTATAAAAATACAAGTCATTTATTGATATCAATATTTAACCAATTTCAGTGCAGCACATAGCTTGCACAAAATATAATTTTGTTTATAAGGCCTAGGCCTAGTGAATGTGTTAACTTACCAATGTTTTAACGTTGTTGCGCCGCGCCAGGGGAAGTGTATTTCTATTCACTGCAACAATCAATTCAAGTGGGGTGAAATCTTGTAGTTTAGTCTTCATATTTTGGCAGATACCATCCACAATCTGGTACAAGTAACAACCTTATTAAATCTAACATCCGTTAATATTTCATGTGGTTCCTAAATACTGCTTTCATGGAGGAAACAATATTTCATTGGAACCCTCGGAAAAAACGTGTGTTCCGTAAACGACACCATGTTGTTATTGTGTATAGGCGCTATATCAAATCGTAAATATTTGTCGCACTAAAATTAGGATAAAACTATTTTAATCTATTTTTTGCTTATTATTAATTCATTTACATATCATTTAGATTATTTAAATATATATATATATATATATATATATATATATATATATAAGTAACTATTTTATTCAACTGAATAATTTTGAAAAATTACGAACGTTTGAATGTAATTTTTCTTTATACCACACATTTTTTGGGTCAAACTTTGTGTTATCACTTTTAAAATATTATTAAAATATGCCGTGGCTAAAGATATGGTACCATATCCTAACTTCCGTTTGCTAAAGGTACGGTAAAATTGCATTACGTCATAATCAGCCAATGGGGTGCTGGTACGTGTGTGACGTCATCGTATAAGGACTTTGGATTTTTTTTTCATATCGCGTCTGTAGAGAATGCCTATCAGCGGCGCCAGGCTGCATGGATGTGTGCGCTGATTCTGTGACTCAGCCCCGGGGCTAGACCTAGCAATGTTGAATCCAGAAGTTAATAACGGGCGACAACGTCGATGCTGTAGTAATACAGCAAGTTCATGTGGTTGATGGACATTACATAAAGCGTTTAAAACATGCACTCAAATATTATTTCATTATACAACATATAGTAGTAGTATTATAATCTGATATGTTGATAGCCAAATTAGAAGTAAAGGCATTATAATTCAATGTTGAAAATTGTGTTGCGTCTAGTTCATTCGTCCATAGTTACTATATATGAGGGTTTTATTTTTATTCCAAATGACTTATTTCGGCCTATATTTTTTATTAAACTTTGTTTACAAATGGTGACCATAAACAACAAGCAAATGCGGACAATAAAGGGGCCCTCAAACACTATGATTTACACAGTAGCCCCAGGGCTGAGTCACAGAAATCAGCGCACACATGCAGCTGGCCACAGCCTGGCACCGCTTTCCCTACACAAACAAACTCATATAATGAGGCTATAGGTTATAGTACGTAATAGGCCTCTTTTGAAACGGATTTCTGTATTCTAGAATTAAAATCAACATGTTTTGGATTTTCAATAATAACAGACGTATTATTGTTTTATTATTTATTATTATTTATTATAGTGATAAATGAAGCATAAAAAAAATGTTCAGCTGTTGATCAATGTTTTCGCGATAAAACAAATCCAAAGTCCTTAGGCTTATACGACGATGACGTCACACATGCACCAGCACCCCATTGGCCGATTATGACGTAATACAATTTTACCGTACCTTTTTTATGTGCCAGTCAAAAACACTTTTATTCGTATGTTTTACATTTATTATATTCATAAAGAAACACATTTTTACAAAGCACACGCATCTTCGAGACCTGTAAAATAAAAAATTAATATTCATTTTGACCAAAATATTCAGACGGTAAAATACCGTAATATAACTTTAAATCTACGGCAAAAACAAAATGTATTTAGCCCATTGCACAACTGATCTCTGGTTTAAATGACCATAGTTCTCTGTGGCGTTCCATAGACTTGGTAAAGTTATTTTTTTCACTGTAATACTGTACAGTTATTTCTGGCTATTTCAATTTGGCGCGCCATACCTGGCGGCCGAAATCATCATGCCATAATTATTTAGTCCTTTTTGGAGTTTCATGAATTTGGTCGTTCCATAACCGGCGGCCGAAATGATTGGTGGCCGAAATGCACTGTGACCATTAGAAGGACCCCTCTAACAGACGTGTTTCGTAAAGTCCCTATTAATAAGAGACAATCAGGACTAATGTATAAAGAAATGGGCCCGATCGTCTCTATTATGGGCCCAATCGTCCATGGCCATGTTTATACTCCCTCCCAATCGTCCATCATGGCCATGTTTATACTCCCTCCACACCGCCCCCACCCCCACCTAGCTATAAAATCACGAATATAAGTTGGCCTGGGCCTACGCCTAGCCTAGTAGTAGGCCTATTCTAGGCTAGGCCTAGACTAAGCCTACGTACGTACTCAGCTTTATTGTCTGGATTTTCAAAATGACCAGGAGGTTTTAAAATACTTTTTTTAGGTTGCTGATTCAACTTTTCAGCCATTTTAGATTTCAAAGTTGTATCTTTCCAACAACATTATGGCTAGCTAACTGTCTGCTGCTGTGTGGCCGGCTGGCTGGAGGAGTTGTGACGTTTCGAGGTATATTCAGAGTGTCATTTTCGACGATCGAGCATTCTCTACTTCTACGGAGCGCCATTTATGGCTTTATTTACTTCCGAAATAGAAATAGTACTACGGTAACTGGCCCAGTGGACCAAATTTAGCACCGGTGGGGTGGAGCACAGTGATATAAAATAGAAATAAGTCACTAATTTTAATATATTTTCGTATGTTCATACACTGTGCTCAAGTGGACCCAATTTGGAGCCAGTGGAGCACGGTGATATAAAATAGAAATAAGTCACTGAATTTTAATATCTTTTCGTATGTTAATACACTGTGCTCAAGTGGACCCAATTTGGAACCAGTGGAACACAGTGCTATAAAAAAGAAATAAGTCAATGAATTTTAATATCTTTTCGTATGTTAATACCGTGTGCTCATGTGGACCCAATTTGGATCCAGTGAAGCACAGTGATATAAAACAGAAACAAGTCACTGAATTGTAATATCATTTCGTATTTTAATACACTGTGCTCAAGTGGACCCAATTTGGAGCCAGTGGAGCACAGTGATATAAAATAGAAAAAAGTCACAGAATTTTTAATATCTTTTCGTATGTTAATACACTGTGCTCAAGTGGACCCAATTTGGATCCAGTGGAGCACAGTGATACAAAATAGAAAAAAGTCACAGAATTTTAATATCTTTTCGTATGTTAATACACTGTGCTCAAGTGGACCCAATTTGGATCCAGTGGAGCACAGTGATACTAAAATAGAAAAAATTAACTGAATTTTAATATCTTTTCGTATGTTAATACACTGTGCTCAAGTTGACCCAATTTGGCGCCAAGGGAGCACAGTGATATAAAATAGAAATAAGTCATTGAATGTTAATATATTTTCGTATGTTAATACACCGTGCTCACGTGGACCCAATTGGGCGCGCGCGCCTGTGAGCACAGTAATATAAAATAGAGAAAAGTCACTAAAGTTTAACATCTTTTCGTATGTTAATACACTGTGCTCAAGTGGACCCAATTTGGCACCAATGGGAGCACAAAAACATCGAGAAACAAGGCCATATACATGACTGCAGTTGCGTGCTCAAGTTAGTGTTTTCCGACAGACTGACCAACCGACCGACATAGTGAGCTGTAGAGTCGCGTTGCATGCGACTAAAAATACTTCTGGAATTAATATTTCAAACTTGGTATATATGTTCAAAATCGGTTACTCCATCCGTAATGCAAAAGAAAAAATAGTTTCAAGCCTAGCCACATCAGTGATTTTAATAACTTGCGTTTGCTTAAGATAATACTTATAAAAGAACATACAATTCCGACACATTCACTCTAATAATGATTTTGACAAAAAAACACGGTTAGGAATTTTTCCTGTAAATTGAGCAACTTAAATTTAAATATACCAAGAAATATATATTGAAAGCGAGGAGTATTTTTTTTTTACAAAAGAAATGTTCGTATGTTAATACACTGTGCTCCAGTGGATCCAATTTGGAGCACAGGGAAATTGTCACATGCAAAAACTTCTTGAAAAAATATTTATCGAATTCAAAAATATTTCAAACCACATCAGTGATTTTAATAACTTGCGTTTGTTTAAGATAATACTTATGAAAGAACATACAATTCCGACGGATGGAGTAACCGATATTGAACATATATACCAAGTTTGAAATATTTATGATGTGGTTAGAAGAAGAAGCCCACCCATGAGTACTAAAAATGAAGGAGCACATGGGCTTCTTTTCGAGGCTTTCAATTAAAAAAAAAATAAATAAAATAAACAATATCCGTAGAGGTTCGAACCCAATGCTGAGAGAACTCAAACCTGAGCATTACCCGTTACGCCACAAATCAGTACATGACTGAAGAGCTGATAATAGTCTATTTATATGAAATGAATGATGAATCAATGAAAAATAATGCCATGCAACTTTATTTCTTATTTTTAAAAAGGTCCACTTGTTTAGGCCTGACATTTACAACCCTCAAAATATCTCAGTTTCAAAAACAATATTTATTTTCAATTAAAAAAAATATATATATCCGTACTGAGAGCACTCAAACCTGAGCATTACCCGTTTTACGCCATAAAGTAGTACACGACCGAACAGTTGATAATAGTCTATTTATACGTGTGTTACGTAATTCATCATTACGTCATAAATATCATATTAACCTTCTTAAAACCAAAATGACCAGTTAGCTCAGGCGACTGAGCGTCGTGTTGACAACACGTATGTCGTGGGTTCGATTCCCACGCTGGTCGGTGGAATAGAGTTAAAGGTATGCGACCAACTGTGTTTGGGGTTCACAGAATTATACGTCCCCCTTTCCACCACACATCTTGAGAAGGCACTAGCAATGCATCTGGTGATGATGTGGTGGAAACGACCCCAAGGCTGTGGCAGGGCCTTAGTGCTGAGGCAGGGAGAGCACATTTTTTACTCTTTTTTTTGGCTTTCGCTACATGTATTTGATCTCGTAAATTATATGTTTAGCGCCCTCAATTTTAATGTAAAAAAGAAATTAATTATCTTCGTTACGTGTTTAGAAGAGAATGTATGTCTCACCGTAGTTTGGTATGCCGTTCGTTGTTATGCAAATGAGTTTGTGCAGGTGTAGTGGGAAAGATGGTATTGTTAGTAATTCGCGGTCAACACGCCACACTGTTGAATTTTGATTTTGTTAATCAATGTTGCTACATTGGTAGCGAAATGTCCGATTCATGCAAGATATTGTATTGTAATATGTTATGAATAAACGTTTATGGTAGTTGGTGTGCATGGCCGCACCGTCCCAGAATAAACATGTTTTAAACAGATAGTTTGTCTCCGATGATTTTTGTATGGGGTTAATGGAGAGTGAAATAAGATCAAATATAGAACATTTGCAAAGATGCCGATTTCCAGACCGATTTCGAAGCTTAGACTAATTCCGCCGCCGGGCTAGGCCTTAGGCATATACGAAGTCGACTTTTTAAAGTAGAAAACTCCACCTAAAATTTTGAAGTCGCATCTAGATAGTTGAATTTTTAACAAATATCATAAATATCACAGGTGATTATGTATAGTAATAAGTATAAGTGTAAGTGCAATTCTGGGCTCTATTTTCATTATTAACTCTGCCCCAAACATCGTGGGCTAGTAGGCCTACTGGAGACTTAATATTTAATTTCATATTTCAATGAATAGGTGCACTTTCCGGGGACAAGCTCTATATTGTCCTGGTGAGTCTTATATAGTTTGTTTCATATAATTTCAAATCATGTAAAGTGCCATTTTTCGGGCGGGAATCTATGCAGCTCTATCTTCCAAAATTGTCTTTGCTCAGCCCCAAGCATGGTGGGGTACTGAAGATTCTTATACATGTTGTTTGAAAAAATAATAGATGTCATTTTCGGGAACCTTGCAGCTCTATTTTAAACAGTTTGGTATGCCGTCGTGGTTGTTATGCAAATGAGTTTGTGCACGTGTATTATGGGGAAGATAACATGTTATAGTCATTCGCGGTCAACACGCCACACTGTTAAATGTTGATGCTGTTAATCTTTACATTAGAAGATTGTTCAAATCATGTAAATAAAACATTTTCCGGGCGGGAACCCAGCAGCTCTCGAAAAGAACTCAAGGTGGAAAAGAAGCCAACCCATGAGTACTAAAAATGAAGGAGCACATGGGCTTATTTTCGAGGCTTTATGGCAGTCTATTTAATGAAAAATAATGCCATGCAACTTTGTTTCTGATTTTAAAAAAGGTCCACTTGTTTAGGCCTGACATCAACAGAAGTTTGTAACCTTGGTGTACAACTTGATTGTAAAATGACCATGGAATCACATATCAACAAAATCTGCCGATCTGCTATTTTCCATTTATGTAACATCGCAAAGATCAGACGTTACTTGAACCAGTGTGCAACAGAGCAGATTGTACATGCTTTTGTTACCAGTCGGCTTGATATGGGAAATTCCCTGCTGTATGGTCTGCCAAAGAAGCAGTTGCGGACTCTCCAGAAGGTGCAAAATTGGGCAGCTCGCTTGGTGATGTGTGCCAAAAAGTATGATCACGTCACACCATTGTTCAAAGAGTTAAGAGCCATTGTCTGTAAAAATCAAAGATTTGGTGGCAGATGTAAAAAAATGGATTTCTCTCAAATTTTTACCATGAATAGACATTTCAATAAAAAGCATATCTACAACATTCATTTTAATTTTTAGCCTCCGTTGCCATGACAACGGTCAATTATCCAAATTTTGATGTTTTTGCCATTTTTCACAGATTTTCTATAGTGAAAAAGTACAAACTTGTATACTTATTTTAACCAAAAGTACTTACAGTATACAGTTTTTGTTTATAGCAGTGTAAACAACATGTATTGAGTTCCATTTAATGTAGAAAACAAAAATTTACAAAATGGAGTTTGGTTGATACCATTATTTTAAAAAGGGGTGTTTATAAAAAATATTTTTTTTATAAAAGTATACCTCATAAACGTACCTATAACTTCCAAAGTGGTGTTTTTATATCAATGAGGTTTTGTAATTTGATAGTCAATAGGTTTTTCAACAATAATCACGAAAAAAACACTGGGGTAAATTTCGTACATAGGTTTTGTGTTGCCAGGAAAATACGAAAAATACAAAAAAATACAAACAAAATATCAACAAACAAAACACATGAAACACAATTTAAATATGGCTAATCCAATAATAAAATGTATATGTGGCTTTTCATAATGCTACTAGAGTCATAGGAATAGTTTTAGATAAAATAGGAGAATGTGTTGCCAGGTTTATTTCAAGTAATTGCCAGAAAAACAGTATTTTGCATTGAAATATTTAGTTGATGGAAAATAATGTTAAACTTTGAAATAATTGCGTCAATGGTTTTTATAAATTTTTACATCTATTTTGTGTAACGAGATACAGAAAGACCTCCCAAAAAATCTGACCTTGTAAATAGGTCATTTGAGGTCAAAAGGGGTCAGAATGCAAAACAGGACTGGTCCCCACTTTACTACAACTATTAATGTTTGATCAACATTTACAAGATAGTTCATAAAAATTCTCAACAATTTTCATTTTTTACCTATAGTGTTACCATAGCAACCATTTCTATGTGTAACTAAGGAAAGTAATTTTTAAAAAAAACGTAAAAAATGGCGTTTTTATGAATACAAAAAATTGATTGCATTTGTAATTTTTCTCAATTTTACTTCTACTGCATTCTAATAATCTTAAAGTGATGACAAACTTGACCTTGTAAATTCATTCATTTTGAGGTCAACATTTTACCATAGTAACTGTTTCTATGCGAAAATAAGGGGTTTTTCGTAAATACAAAACATTTTTTCCACATAGTTTTACATTTCTACTTTTTGCCAAATTTAC
Source organism: Antedon bifida (assembly GCF_963402885.1). NCBI lineage: Eukaryota > Metazoa > Echinodermata > Crinoidea > Comatulida > Antedonidae > Antedon > Antedon bifida. The sequence continues at coordinate 15,394,116 of NC_136232.1, read as the reverse complement.
TTTAAATACTGAATCCTAATAATCTCAGAAAGAAAGTCTTGACAAATCTGAATAAAGGTACAAAATTGACCTTTAGTGTTATCTTAAACCTGTTTACGTAACTAAGGATAATTTTTTTTAAATAAAATATGGAGTTTTCATGAAAAAAAAAAATTATATTTTACATATTGAGGTCAAATGACATCAACATTTTACCTATAGTGTATTGTAGCAACTGTTTCTATACGTAACTAAGTACAATATTTTTAATATGGGGTTTCATGACTATAAACAATTGATTACATAGCTTTACTACTTTTTCCCAAATTTACTTATTTACTGAATCCCAGAAAATGTCTGACCTTGTGAAAGGGTCATTTGTTGGGTCAAATTATGTCGAAATGTATTATTTATGTTATCTTAGAACCTGTTCCTATGCGTAACTAAGGATAATTGTTTTTTTTAAATACAGTTGAACCTCCCGTAAGTGGCCACCCTCGGGACCTGAAAAAGTAGCCGCTTACGGGCGGTGACCCCATACGGGAGGTTCTGCCGATAAAGGGCCAAAATCACGTATTATGGCTATACACGATATTCTTAACGAAACGAGCCTCTCGATTTTCCAGCTAATTGTATTATTATTTATAATCAGGTGGTTTAGTATCTTTTAGCATTTTCAGACAAATTTTAAAAGCTTTTATCATATGAAAAATGGTCGGTCAAAATCTGTGTAGTTTTCTCATCTCTTCACAGTAATGTTTTTAAAACCGCTTTGAAATAAAGCTAATATATAAAGAAACATGGACCTCGAATTAGAGGTCCATGCAATAAGTATCTCATTTTTAGTATAAAAAGGTGCCCGCAGCTGCTTACGGGAGGTGGCCGCTTACGGTAGGTACCAAATGCACTAATTAGATAGGAAGAACAAACAGGCTTTTCAAAGTGCGTCCGTTAAGGGAGGTGGCCGCTTACGGGAGGTGCCCGCTGTAAATAATGGGGTTTTCATGAATAAAAATAATCACAGAAGAAAGTCCTTATGAATATGACCTTGTAAAACGGTAATTTGAAAATGCAAATAAGGCATGCCTGCTAATAATCTACAAATTTAAATTTGTATAAGATAAGTATGAAAAATCTAAAGAATATCTCAATTTTAGTTACCATAGTAACTGTTGCTATGCATAACTAAGGGAAATTAAATAATTATTAGATAATTATTAATTTAATAATTAATACTGAATCCAACCATCACAGTAAAAAAATATAGAATTTAAAACCAATATCTAATATAAAGTGTGATATTTTACATGCTGACCTTAAATGAAATGAAATTTCACATCAGGGCATCAGGGTGGTAGTCGAAAGTGGTGGTGGATGGGCATGTGGGATCTGCTTAGGTTAGCAAATAGAAGAAGTAAAAAAATGAAAGAGGAGCTTCAAAATAAGAGAGGAGTTAAAATTAAAATTCACAACGATCTGATAATTTATTCAAATTTCCAGAGGATATAACCTATAAAATGACATTAAAACTGGGAATTACAGAATCTATAGTTGAAAATGTTGTTTTTTTTTCTCACAACACAACTAGAAGTATATAAAACATTAAGAATTTTTCTGACCAATGAGTTTCAAATCAGATAATCAAAGAAAATAAAATGTTTTTACTAATATACCATGGTTTTTTTTTATAAAAATGCCTATGTTTCTCGCAACACTGCTTGTAGATTTTTAAATTACCCCAGTATTTTATTTTAGAAGTCAATTATTAAACATTAGAACTACCTATTTGTAATAAATCAGCTAAAAAAATACACCACTTTGGGCGTTATGGTGAAGTAAAGTTTAGTTGCATTTAACAATTTAAAAAAAGTGAAAAACACCCCTTTTTAAATAAATGGTATCTCCCAAAGTATGAAATCAAAAATTTAAAAAAAATATGAAACAGGTACACAATGCATTGTTATTATGCATACACTAATTATTTTTTATAATTAAATGAACAAAACAAAAATATCGTTCATGAAAGTAGTACCAATATCCATTTTAAAAAACCTTAAAAAAGGACAAAATTTGTCAAAAACACAAATTCGGCCGTTGCCATGGAAATATATGTATGAAATAAAAAATACTTCATATTTGATTTCTCTCAACACATATATAGCCATGTGCAAAATTTGAAAGAAATCCATTTTTTTGAGTCTGCTACTATTTTTTATATTTCTTTGATTCTTACAGACAATGGCTCTTAAATTGGGTACCCATGGAGTCACGTGTTAAATTTAAGATCCTGCTGCTAGTGTTCCGATGCCTAAATAGTTGCGCTCCAAAATATCTCTCAGAATTGTTGACAGTCAAGAAGGGAAAGTGAGAACTAAGATCTAGTCATCAGGTGCTACTGGACATTCCGAGGAGCAAACATAGTTAGGGAGATCGGACTTTCAGTGTTGCTGGACCTAGGCTCTGGAACCACCTACCCTTGAACATTAAACACACATCATCATTGAGTCACTTTAAGTCACTACTCAAAACTCACCTTTTCTGATTTTTTCTACAACGCCATGAGCAATGAATGTTGGAATGGCGCTATATAAATCGAACGATTGATTGATTGATTTACAACCCTCCAAATATCTCACTTTCAAAAACAATATTTATTTTCAATTCAAAAAATAAATAAATAAAATAAAAAATATCCGTAGAGGTTCGAACCCAATGCTGAGAGCATTCAAACCTGAGCATTACCCGTTATGCCACAAATCAGTACATGACTGAAGAGCTGATAATAGTCTATTTATATGAAATGAATGATGAATCAATGAAAAATAATGCCATGCAACTTTGTTTCTGATTTTAAAAAAGGTCCATTGTTTAGGCCTGACATTTACAACCCTTCAAATATCTCACTTTCAAAAACAATATTTATTTTCAATTAAAAAAAAAAAAAATACCCATAGAGGTTCGAACTCAATACTGAGAGCACTCAAACCTGTGTATTACCCGTTACGCCATAAAGTAGCACACGACCGAACAGTTGATAATAGTCTATTTATACGTGTATTACGTAATTCATCATTACGTCATAAATATCATATTAACCTTGTTAAAACCAAAATGACCAGTTAGCTCAGGCGACTGAGCGTCGTGTTGACAACACGTATGTCGTGGGTTCGATTCCCACGCTGGTCGGTGGAATAGAGTTAAAGGTATGCGACCAACTGTGTTTGGGGTTCACAGAATTATACGTCCCCCTTTCCACCACACATCTCGAGAAGGCACTAGCAATGCATCTGGTGATGATGTGGTGGAAACGACCCCAAGGCTGTGGCAGGGCCTTAGTGCTGAGGCAGGGAGAGCACATTTTTTACTCTTTTTTTTGGCTTTCGCTACATGTATTTGATCTCGTAAATTTTATGTTTAGCGCCCTCAATTTTAATATAAAAAAGAAATTAATTATCTTCGTTACGTGTTTAGAAGAGAATGTATGTCTCACCGTAGTTTGGTATGCCGTTCGTTGTTATGCAAATGAGTTTGTGCAGGTGTAGTGGGAAAGATGGTATTGTTAGTAATTCGCGGTCAATACGCCACACTGTTGAATTTTGATTTTGTTAATCAATGTTGCTACATTGGTAGCGGAATGTCAGATTCATGCAAGATATTGTATTGTAATATGTTATGAATAAACGTTTATGGTAGTTGGTGTGCATGGCCGCACCGTCCCAGAATAAACATGTTTTAAACAGATAGTTTGTCTCCGATGATTTTTGTATGGGGTTAATGGAGAGTGAAATAAGATCAAATATAGAACATTTGCAAAGATGCCGATTTCCAGACCGATTTCGAAGCTTAGACTAATTCCGCCGCCGGGCTAGGCCTTAGGCATATACGAAGTCGACTTTTTAAAGTAGAAAACTCCACCTAAAATTTTGAAGTCGCATATGATCTGGATAGTTGAAATTAACATTATCATAATTATCATAGGTGATTATGTATAGTAATAAGTATAAGTATAAGTGCAATTCTTGGCTCTATTTTCATTATTAGCTCTGCCCCAAACATGGTGGGCTAGTATACTGGAGACTTAATATTTAATTTCATATTTCAATGAATAGGTGCACTTTCCGGGGACAAGTTCTGTTGTCCTGGTGAGTCTTATATAGTTTGTTTCATATAATTTCAAATCATTGTAAAGTCCATGCAGCTCTATTTTTCAAAAATTGTCTTTGCTCAGCCCCAAGCATGGTGGGGTACTGAAGATTTTTATGCATGTTGTTTGAAAAAATATAGATTTCATTTTCGGGGACCTTGCAGCTCTATTTTAAACAGTTTGGTTTGCCGTGGTTGTTATGCAAATGAGTTTGTGCACGTGTATTATGGGGAAGATGGTATGTTAGTCATTCGCGGTCAACACGCCACACTGTTAAATTTTGATGCTGTTAATCTATACATTAGAAGATTGTTCAAATCATGTAAATAAAACATTTTCCGGGCGGGAACCCAGAAGCTCTCCTCTTTTAGTTTGCAAAAGTAATCTAGAAAGAACTCCATGTGGAAAAGAAGCCCACCCAAGAGTGCTAAAAATAGAGCACATGGGCTTCTTTTCGAGGTTTTATGGCAGTCTATTTAATGAAAAATAATGCCATGCAACTTTGTTTCTGAATTGAATAAGGCCTGTTTAGGCCTGACATTTACAACCCTAAAAATATCTCACTTTCAAAAACAATATTTATTTTCACTTCCAAAAAACAAAAACAAAAAAATGTCCGTAAAGGTTCGAACCCAATGCTGAGAGCACTCAAACCTGAGCATTACCCGTTACGCCACAAAGTAGTAAATTACTGAACAGCAGCTGATTATGTAGTAATAAGTATAAGTATAAGTGCAATTGTGGGCTCTATTTTCATTATTAGCTCTGCCCCAACCATGGTGGCTAGTACTGGAGACTTCATATTTAATTTCATATTTCAATTAATCAATAGGTGCACTTTCCGGGGACACTAAATAAGTATTTATCTTAGACAAACGCAAGTTATTAAAATCACTGATATGGCTTGAAATTAATTTTTCTTTTGCATTACGGATGGAGTAACCGACATTGAACATATATACCAAGTTTGAAATATTGTTGAATTCCAGAAGTATTTTTTCTGGATGTTTTTGTATGTGACTATTTCGCTGTGCTCCACCACTGGCTCCAAATTGGATCCACTGGAGCACAATGTATTAACATAAGAAAATAATTATATTGAAACTTAATTGGGTCCACTCGGGCACAGTGTATTAACATACGAAAAGATATTAACATTCAGTGACTTATTTCTATTTTATATCACTGTGCTCCACTGGTGCCAAATTGTGTCCACTTGAGCACAATGTATTAACATACGAAAAGATATTGAAACTTAAGTGACTTCAAATTAGGTCCACTTGAGCACGGTGTATTAACATACGAAAAGATATTGAAACTTAAGTGACTTTATTTCTATTTTATATCAGTGCTCCCCTGGCGCCAAATTGGGTCCACTTGAGCACAGTGTATTAACGTACTAAAAGATATTAAAATTCAGTGACTTATTTCTATTTTATATCACTGTGCTCCACTGGCGCCAAATTTGGTCCCCTTGAGCACAGTGGAATAATACGAAAATAAAGTGACTTTATTTTTATTTTATATCACTGTGCTACCCTGGTGCTAAATTGGGTCCACTTGAGCAGTTACCGTAGTATTATTAGTTATCCGCTTGGTAGAGCGGATAACTCCTTGTTATTGTATTGGATCAATCAGTTTTTTTCTGTATTATGCTTCTTTCCATCCTTCCTTTTTGTGGATCGCGTTTCTCTAAAATGTGTAAACATAACATTTCATAACTTTGACAACATATGGGCATTTACGTGAAGTTGTGCACCTCCTATTTTTGAATGACGTCATAGTTGCGCAACGTGACTTACGCGCAATTTTATGAATTTCAATGATTGATCATAGATTAAAAACCAAAAGTCATTTAGTATTGACACTTTGACAAAATTTAAGTCATATCAGGGGCAAACTTTCTACGGATTAAAAATGGCATGTTTCACAAGAAGTTACGCGCGCACGCGCATTTAAAATTTCAAAATGCGCAAAATTAATTTCTAATCAACTTTTTATGCGTTTCTTGTCATTTTGAGCATGTCAAAAATTCCCACGGGCGCGCAATTTTTTACGCACGCGGTGCGCACGTAGCGTTAAAAACATATTTTTTTCTCTTGAATTATATTTTTCAAGCCTTTCCTAGTCCTAGTTCTAAAAACAATTTAGACCTTTTCCAGTTTAAATAACGCCACACGAACACGTTGAATTAGACAATTCGTGCGCGTTTTTTATGAAAAAGCTTTAAAAATCGTCAAAATAATGTCTTTTTTTAAACAGTCATAGTTTCTAAAGTAAACCGTGAACCGTTTATTTTTATTACAAAATCTAGAAGTTGATGAGTTGTAGATATCGGATCATGCATCGATAAGGCTAAAAAAACATTTTGACGTCATCGTATGGCCACACGAATGTAAAATATAGGATTTTTGTCTCTTTCGTTATTGCTCATCACATTCAATGGAGCGCATCACGCTTAACAGTATTCCTTTTTCTCCTACATTTATATATTGTGTAGGTCAATCAACTTTCTTTAGCATGAGATAAAAATATTTTAATTTTTATGACGTCATCATGCCTAAAAATTTTAATTACGTGGGTCATTAATTTCATCTTTACAGTAAATTTGAATCTGTGATAGCTCGTAAGAATAAAATGTGATAATCACGATTAAAACGTTTTCTGGAAGCTATTGGATTGTAGATACGAATTCATGTAAACATTTTGCCAATCGGATGTTGTGACGTCATCATATGGCCAGTTGAATAAAAAAAGTCGTATTTTCATATTTTGCGTATGAGTTCATCACATTTAAAAGGGTGCGCATCTATATTTTACGTATTCAAATTTCTTCTACACGTTAATATGTTGTTCCTGAGATAATTTCCTTCTGAAATTGCTATCTAAGTGTTTCATTTTGATACCGTCGCCATGTTAAAAATTGGAATAACTGGCGGGTCCTGTAATTTCACCTATTCTACACTGTATGTAATACATGTATACAGATTATACTGTTTGCATGTATATACTATATGACACAAAATTGACAGAATTCAGCACTAACAGCATATCATATTCTTCAGTTCTTGTCATAATGCCATAATCTTTATCTGTGTGCAATATTCCAACGTATGACGTGCACGTGGCGTTTGTCGTGGTGCGGATAACTAACTCGTCAAAGTGACGAGTTTCATGTCTAGTTTCTATTATTGAAGTTAATAAAGGCATAAATGGCGCTCCGTAGGGAAGTAGAGAATGCTCCAGTCCAGAGCCATATATATAAAGAGTTACGACATTGGATTATAGTCACGTGATATGCAGATCAATTTGTGTCAAACTTGTCTCCGTTAATGCATGTAAAGTATAGGAGCAAGAAAATACTTTAAACTTTTTCTTATATTTAAAAAAATGTAATTGCACATCTAACGGTGAAATATCGATGTGCACAGCGTACAGAAGTACTTGCGGCAAAGAATATTGCGCGCGCGTGCGCTAGTAAATTATAAAGTTCGATTGATTGATTTTGGAACGAAACATCCCATAACTACGTCCTATTAATAACAATTTTGTAATATTTTCAATTCATAATGCATGCTTTGATGACTAAATAAAATAATAAAGTGTCATGGATATATTTGTTAATATATTGAATAGGGTATGAACAATATTAAAATAATAAAGGCAAATTATTACAAATGAAATGATGAACGAGTCTCTGAAAGTTTGTGTCAAAAACACACAGAGAGCCATATACTGTATAAAAAGAGGGGTGAATTTGTGTGTTTTTTGTATTGGTTCATGCTTTGATGTATCCTGACTTGCATGTAGGCCCTAGCATTTATTCTTTTGTTATTATAGACACAATATATATATGTTACCAAATTAATACCATTAATAAAATTAATTAATGAAATAAAAACGGAATACAAGCGTTATTTCATAGACAAAAAAATCTAAAAATAATGCATGAACTATAGGAAAACGCTAAACAAAAGAGACGCGCGCGCCCTCAGCGTGCGAATTCTTTGACACAAAAATGGCTTCTAATTTTCAATGTCGTAACTCTTTATATATATGGCTCTGCTCCAGTCGTCAGAATGACGCTCTGAATATAGAGGTATATTCAGAGCGTCATTTCGACGATCGAGCATTCTCTACTTCTACGGAGCGCAATTTATGCCTTTATTTACTTCCGAAATAGAAATAGTACTACGGTAACTGGTCCAGTGGACCAAATTTAGCACCGGTGGAGCACAGTGATATAAAATAGAAATAAGTCACTAATTTTAATATCTTTTCGTATGTTAATACACTGTGCCCGAGTGGACACAATTTGGCGCCAGTGAGGAGCACAGTGATACAAAATAGAAATAAGTCACTGAATTTTAATATCTTTTCATATGTTATTACATTGTGCTCATGTGGACCCAATTTGGAGCCAGTGAGCACAGTGATATAAGATAGAAAAAAGTCACTAAATTTTAATATCTTTTCGTATGTTAATACACTGTGCTCAAGTGGACCCAATTTGGCACCAATGGGAGCATAGGGAAATAGTCACATACAAAAACATTGAGAAAAAATACTTCTGGAATTCAAAAATATTTCAAACTTGGTATATAATGTTCAATATCGGTTACTCCATCCGTAAACCAAAAGAAAAAATAGTTTCAAGCCACATCAGTGATTTTAATAACTTGCGTTTGCTTAAGATAATACTTATGAAAGAACATACAATTCCGACACATATGTTAAACTCTAATAATGATTTTGACAAAAAAAAAACGGTTAGGAATTCAATTTTTTTCTATGTAAATTGATGAATGTAGATGTAAATTAAAACCAGACGCTTTAGTGGTAAATTTAACTTTGGTATATTTTTCTTTCCAGAAACAAGTTAAAATTAAATCGAACTTTTCAATCGTCGCTACGCGTCAAAACATCGGCACATCACTTATCACCAGAGGGCGGAATGTACGTATGGCACGCCCATAGTGCCTCTAACAGAACATTTGAACAACAGCAGATTTAACATCACACCAAGGCCTTTGAAATATAAAAGAACATTTTATAAAGCATAGAAATGGGTTTATTTATGGCATTATTTATTTGAGCATTAGTGGGGCTCCATAGACCCAAAATATTCCAAATTTAGTTAGAAGCATAAAACTTGGTATGGCAACTTGTATCAAAATTCGCAACTTTTAAGATTTGAGGCCACTTAAAATTTGAACTTTTATGAAAATAAGGGCAAATGATGCAGAAGTACTTTCTATTCACGTTTAATAGAAACATATGCATTTAACTCAACAGTTATTGAAAAATAATAGACTGTACAGTATATGGCATTTAGTATTGTTGTTAATATGTGAAAGAAATAAGATGTTTGATGCTAGATTTAATCTTTTCTCCAAAAATCAGCGATCATATGAAAACATACCACCAACTAAAGAAGCCCTGAACAACATGATAAACCTTATTTACTCTTCCCTGGTTAAACGGTCTACCTATCATCAAGCTGGTTGTGTTTGGGCCAATGTTCTAATCAATTGCCTAAACAATTTAAACAATAAATGGGTCATACATTCTGTTCCGATTATTCACTAATACAGTAGCTCCTCCTAACCCCACACATATTTTTGAGAGGGATGGTACACATATTTTTGAGAGGGATGGTACACATATTTTTGAGAGGGATGGTACACATATTTTTGAGAGGGATGGTACACATATTTTTAAGAGGGATGGTACACATATTTTTGAGAGGGATGGTACACATATTTTTGAGAGGGATGGTACACATATTTTTGAGAGGGATGGTACACATATTTTTGAGAGGGATGGTACCCTTATTTTCAATATAAAACACCATAATGTTTTATACAGTATGTATTTGCTGTATATTGATTACGAATGCAATTTCTAGCAATCTGGAGACATAGTTTTCTCAAATTTTTAAAAACAAATATTATTATTGGGTGAATTTACCAAGGTTGGCATTGTAATGACCTCAATTATACAATTTTAAATCTTTTGTATAGCAACAATTAATCCTATAGATAGTGCAGAGTTTAACATTGTAGGAATGTAAATCTTACCTTGGCACGTAACTTTGTAGGCTACAGTGGGTGTAATAAAAGGGAACTCCGGTCTACTTGACAAGGAGCTAATTTTAATCCTGAATCTGAATCCGGTATCATTAAATGAGTGAATTTTCCAGGTCTATTTTCCAAAAGTTTGTTGAAGAAGAAACAATCCTTAAACACAGTAACACTATTAGTTAACACGCATCCTTACAGTAAACATTCTGAAGATAGTCCGGTCCGGTACAGTAATTAAGTCCCAACCATGGTGAGGCTGAGTAGTAAACCAAGTCCATAAATCCCAAAACACGGTAACTGAGTTAATGATTAAGGTATACGATTGTTTTGGAATTGGTAGGCAAAACTACATTTTGGGGGTGTACTGTTTATCATGTTGTAACAATGGAGAACTTATCAATAGGGTTGTACATTGACGACCATGACTCAGCTTCCTTCTACTGTTCCCCTAGACTAGTTTGACACAAACTACAAAAAAGATAATTACAAAATAGAATTTCATATTAATGCATCTTTTATTTACAAATGAATCATTTGGAATTTTCCATTAAAGTGCATTATGGCTAAACCCACTGACTGCTGATGTTAACCAATTCTCCCTGCCATCAGTTATTTCTAAAAAAAAAAAAAGAAATTAGTCTAAAAATTTGTTGGAATTTCTTGGAATATTTGTTTTAAATAATGAAATTTTAAACAGCAGAAAATTGCAGGTTTATATTTAAATTATAGCATGATAATAATTATGCAGAAATTACCTCTGGAATATCAACTTCCCCACTGTTAATGGCTTCAATAATATCATGAGGTGCTTGACCATCAACAGTACAGCCTACAGATTGTGCAGTTCCTAGAATTTCTTTCACAGTTCCACTCATTTCCTTGGCCATAGAACGTTCTCTCATGATTCTGGCAATATCAATCACCTGCTCAAGTGTAATGTTACCACTGTGTTGAACTGTAAACAATCATTAAATTTTAATTTGTAAGTTGTGTCAAATAAGCCTAAAGATATATTTTTCCCCTGAAAAAAAAAGTTGCATAATAGTTGACATTTTTAGTGCAATTTGCCAATCGTTGTGTATAAACATACTGTGAAGCCCAAAATTTTCATGCACCCTTTATTTTCACGACTTTTGCAATTGAACAACGATCGCGAAAATAAAGGGCATGCGAAATTCCCAAAGATGTTGTTTACATTCGATCAGGCCTAGCTAAGGATTAGTTAGCTAGGCCTAGCCTAAGTATGGTAAATATGAATATAAAATAGTTACGATGAACTTCTAATTGTGTATTCTTTGAAATATTTACAAACTCAGATAATTATTTATATTGTTTGTTCAGGTGTAATTAAAGCATTAACATAAATTACAACCGACCGAAAATGCTATAATATATAGCATATATAATGCTATGCGCAAAAATGTAAAATCGCGAAAAATTTGTGCTTTACAGTAGTTTTTTGGATTTGTTGTATTTTTGCAATTTCTTTTATATTTTTATATTGTATTTTTTATTTAATATTTTATTGATACATTGTCTCCCCCAAACAAATGAATTTCCCAGAGTGGGATAATAAAGTTTTATTGGTTATCCGCACTTGGCAGATAACCCTTGTTATTGTCAGGATCTTTTTTTCTTCTATGTTATTCTTCTTTCTTTCCCGGAATTTTGTTCGCAGCGTATCTCTAATTTCGGTCAACATAAGATTACATAACTTTGTCATAAGATTGACCTGTAGCTGTAGATTTGCAAGAAATTTCGTTAAACGACGTTAGAGTCGCGCAGCGTTAGTTACGCGCAATTTTATGAATTTCAATGATTGGTCATAGATTATAAACCAAAAATATCATCATAGCATGTTAAGATATGCCTCACACTTTTGGAAATGATGCCCTGCACAAGTATTTGGCGTGCCTCGCATATCTCGCTGCTTTGTAATTTTTCGACACTCTTTCCCACAGTGACAGTAGTAGGTTTTGTAGGCTACTGTACTGCTGTAGTTTAGGTGTTAACTTTGTTTAGACTTTTTTTTTTACTATAAGTAAACGTAGGTATTGTAATTGATAACCAGGAGATTGTAAAAGTATTATTTAATAACTTACTGTTCTTCACTTTCTTTCTATCACGTGGTGGTTCTTTAAGAGCTTTGATGATAAGTGAAGAGGCACTTGGTACAACGCTCACTTTAGCTTGACGATTCTGGATAGTAAGTTGAACTGTAATCTTTAGGCCTTTCCATTCTTGAGTGGCTTTAGCAATGTCATCACCGACTTTTTTTGGTGACTATAATTGAAACAAATGAAAATTTGTTTTTACATAACTAAAAAAAGGGCCATTTCTGCTGTTAAAACAGTAATTAATCTCGAAAATAGCATTTTCTTAGCTTGCACAGTGTTCTCACTATGTTCTTTCATGAATTGATGATATAACCAACATTTTTTATTGACACTTGGTAAAAGTTTTATTCATATCAAGGACCAACTTTTTGTGAATTATAATTGGTATGATTTAAACAATGTTACAGGCGCACAAACATTTAAAATTTAAAAATGCGCAAAATTAATTTCTACGAAAACAACAACAATCCTGTTGGTGCAGTACCCGCTGCTTACTTGGGCTCGAATCTAACCACTAGCCATCAGCGCAAGCTCGGTGGTCTAGAGGTATGAACGCCAGGCTAGTGATCTGGAGGTTGTGGGTTCGAGTCCCACCCGAGAACTACTTGCGAATTTTTTCGCAAGTATTCTCAAATGTACTTAGTATAAAGTACAAATTACGTCAGAGTAGGGCAAAACATCTAATTACTCAACTCCCTGACGCAAAACTACAATTACAATCCTGTTGGTGCAGTACCCGCTGCTTACTTGGGCTCGAATCTAACCACTAGCCATCAGCGCAAGCTCGGTGGTCTAAAGGTATGAACGCCAGGCTAGTGATCTGGAGGTTGTGGGTTAGAGTTCCACCCGAGAACTACTTGCGAATTTTTTCGCAAGTATTCTCAAATGTACTTAGTATAAAGTACAAATTACGTCAGAGTAGGGCAAAACATCTGATTATGTTGTTATTAGTTGGCCGTCGGAATTGTAATATTTTGTTGATTTTATGCCATTGGGTGTTTGGAAACCTAGACAAACCGGACGGTAGGAATGTACACATACCCCTCTGATAAGAAATTACCATGTGTATATTAATCATGCATCATGCAGTTTGTTGCCCGAATGCTGAACATGTATGTGCTCACCATGCATGTTTTTTTTTAGTCTGTACAGTTAAAAATGTCATATTGCATACATTCAGAAATTTTTCTATGAACAATAAAATCAAATTTTGCATGAAAATATTGAGTAAACATTTTGTCTTTCCGTTACAGTCGTTCCGTTACCAAATCTTATACTAAACACTTAATTTCAAATGAAATGTGTTTTTATACACTTGAAACATAGTAATACATTTTTAACCTTTACAACATTGTGTTATCAATCTTCATAGGATTACACAAAAGACACATTAAGGGCCTGTTCAGACCAACAGAGTTATGCTTTCGTATTGTGTACAACTCCATAGGTCTGAACCAGGAAAAGATTAGTGGAAGCCACCTCGTACGACACTGATCTTTCGTTCGTTACGACAGCTCAAAGTACAAGATTAATGAACGATGCTTACAATACGAAAGTCATGCATTAACGATTTTGATCTCTAACCAATAAAATTTATTCCTGCATACCAGATGTTCGCCCAAATCGGTGACACTTCAGTTTGAAATGAGAACGTTAGTTAAGCAAATCTGAACACTTTGCTGTTACAACGCTAATTATAATATGACATTGCTTGCGATACGAAAGCATAACTCCATGGATCTGAACATATCCCAAGATAAAAATCAATTTCCGTTTTAGTGTCTTTCTGTTGCCGAACCAATTAATATTCGTCATTAATAAACAAATGGTAGTTATCAGGGCTGAGCGAACCACTTGCCCGACGCCCGGGACAAGTGTTTTTTACGGTCGGACAACCACATTTGACGTATCCTCTTGTCCCAGGACAAGCACTTTTGAAATTCAGGAAATTAAAACTAAGAGCACAGAAAACCATGTGCCAACACAGTTAGCCATGTGCATTAATAAAAATAGCAAGCTTCTTCAAAGCACATTAAACCCAGTGCATTTAATACATCACTGATTGGTCAATGACCTGAGTCACATCATTATAGATTGCACGATTTTCTATTTGGGGAGGTAATTAAAACATTTTTGGACCATGCAGTGGTTGAGACATAGGTTAACTGGGTAATTAAAAAATGCCCAGTTAAAAAGAACCCCCGTAATTAATGGACTCTACCAGGTATTGTTGATCAAAAATACCATGCATCAACATGGAGGCTGTACACACGCGAGGAGGTGGTAGGCCCAGTATTTTCATTTTTCTATGTACATCGTGCATGGAACGGACAATTGATAAAGTGGTTTCATAGGGAAAAGAATGTTTTTTATAAATTTACCTGTGAAATGCAACAAGCTATTTTATTTAGTGAATTAGATAATAACAAAAACATCCTCTCTTCGTACAGAAGTTGTAGAGTAGGAGGAGGCCTAACTTCTAGAGTATGGATGGCCTGGGGCCTGGAGGTATTTTTCTCTCTCCCCATGGTGACGGTCTAGGCCTAGTGTCTGGGTGGCAAGCTTTAATTAGTATTGGGCCTAGCCAGCCCTACATTAATTAGGTATTATTTTGTCAATTAATTATGCCTGGACAAAATAGAAATTATTTTAAAAAATAATTTAAATATACCTAGCTAGCCGGCATAGCTACAGTAGGCATAAAGATCAGTTCACATGTATGACTATGACTAGGTCAGGGCCTAGGCTATTATACGTTTGTATATAATTATAATAGACACCACAGTTTTTTTGGTAATTCAATTATTTTATCTTTTATTTAGTAACTACTATTTATTAATTAGGCCTACAGTACTCTACACACTGTTTTGTTAATAAAATAAAACCTAAAAATTACCGTTATTTTCATCAAAATATTGAGCAGGCTAAAAAAGTCTAGGCTAGGCCTATAAACTGCTGAATTTTAAATAGACAATAAACACTTGTGTGACATTTGTTGACACTTTTACGCCTATTGCGCAATAAAGAGGGACAAGTAAAATTTTTTCTCGGACAAGTAAATTCCGTGCAGGTACTTGTCCTGGGACAAGTGAAAGAAATTGAAATTCCCTCACCCCTGGTTATATAAAAACAATATCTGGAAATTGAAGATAATATTTTTGTTAACTAATAGCATTTATTGCGATGCTCACATTTAAAATGTTGTATTACTACTAAAACTGTCTTTCCATTACCGAATTGCCTCATACCTATATCTCACCAAAAATGTATGTCCGTTACGATACCAATTAACACACAGAATTTTTTCGGCGAAAGCACAAAATAGGTGGCGCTGTTGTATTTCAAAAGCAATAGTATAAACAAAATATTTTCTGAACATAAGATTATTTTTGTTAGAAACTATGCCTACGATACACATGAATAGCTACTTACCAGACCTAAAGGTCCAATTTTTGGTGCAAGGGTTGAAGTAGCACCGACTTCACCTCCAACAGCCCTCAAACACACTAAAAAAAAAAATATTTTTGCTTTTAACACAATGAAAGCGGACAGAGGGGTATCACTTTTGAAATATTAACAAGAAAAGCCATCAGACAAACATGATCAGCCAAGCGTAAAAAAACAAAATTAACAGCGTTCAAGGGATTTCAGAAAACTGTAAAATGTTTCTTATTTATTAAATTGATAACTGTATCAATCAATTGTTTTGATCATTATTACAAAATACAACGAAAATTATTTTTCTTTAATCATAGTGATTTAGGCATGGCTCTCTTTCTAAATGCCTTACAAAAAGGTTCTGGGAACAATTTATTATAAATAGACTTATTGACTAAAATGTTTTACCATTATTTCAACAATTTTTAATTTTGGCAAAAACCGATTCATTTGGCTAAATAAAATATTGGACTTTAGCCATTTATGATTTTGACTATAGATAAACTGATAAAATATTTTTGGCTTTCTCCAAATGGCTAAACAAAATTAAATGTTAGTGCTACCCCAGAGATTGTATAGGGCCACTACGCATCCATCGAAAAAAACACCACAGCACCACAGTGTATAAGCATAGGCGTTTTGTCATTGCCATTCAGGGTTCTCACCAGCTTGTCATGGGTAGTGGTCAGCGACGATTTCATAAGGTCAGCAAAAATACAGTTCGTTTAAAAACCCTATGATGTGAGGTAACAAAGTGTGCAAAATGAATGAGTAAATTTTGACCAAGAAGTATATAGCTATTATTTTTTAATCGTAATCGTTTTCTTCGTTCTTAATCATAATCTTCGTACTCAGCAGCAAATATAAATTTCACACAGTTGAGGCACGATGGCACCACACGGTGAACCTCAGTAAACTAGTATGTAGGCCTAGGCCTAAAAATAATATAGCGAACGTTCAGCCGATCCAGAAACAATGCCGACAACTGGTACTGGTCCTTGTAACCGTGATACTAGATCACATATGGTGGCTATTCCGGGGTAGCACTAACATTTCATTTTGTTTAGCCATTTGGCGGAAGTCAAAATATTTTTTTTTAGTCAAATCAGTTTATCTATAGCCAAAATGGCCGAAGTACAATTTTTTTATTTAGACAAATGAATCGGTTTTTAGCTAAAATAAAACATTGTTGAAATAATGGTAAGAACATTTTAGTAAATTTATCTATGTCATATTAACTTATGAATATACATTGTTATCCATAATAATATAAATAGAACTTCTATTAAAACGAAACGAGCACCAGCGAAAGTTGACGGCGGCTCAACTTGGCCTAATCCGACGTATGGACGTCTGGGACATGCGCAGATGGTTGGGACAGTTTATTACTAATTAGCCATGGAATTTTCTGTGGTGATATATAGACGGCTATTATAAGCAGTACTCTTTATTATAGACATTTGATTTGCCCCACGTGGGAAAGAAGTATCCAGATATATCTTTACTCCATGGATATTATAGGCCCTGGGCGAGTATGTAGGCCCTAGTCTAGAGGCCTACTAGATTATAGATAGGAAGGGTGAATACAATACAATTCCTAGAAGTATGAAACAAAACAAAACCAACATTTAAATTAATCACTATCGAATAACCTAGGCCTATGCCTACACTAGTGTAGTGATAGATAAGCAGGCTTCATTTGTAAACTTTTTATTGTTGAAGTAGGCTTATTTATAAAAGTCATCATCTCCTTAAAAAAAACCAGACCGAATCATTCTGCTGCCAAACAAACTCAGCACGACACGTACAAAATCAAATGTAATATTTTACTAAAAAACGACACTAACCAATTTTAATTTCATTCGGATCGAATTTTGGTGGCATCTTTCTGTATTAGTCTTTAATTTTGTTTTTAAAAAAACAAAGCGTTTGTGTCGGATGAGCCCGATTAGACACTACCGAAAAGTTACACTTCACGCCTTGGGGAGAGAGAGCCTAGAAAGGCCGGATCACCGTCACTCGATCACAACACACAAACGTAATTCAGGCAAAGATTGTATAGCGCCGCTACTATCGTAGCTAAAGAAGCGGCGCTATACACAATCTTTGTAGCCACCATGCCAGCATGCAGCATCACATCATCATGGTGACATCACACAAATAATATTAGAAGGGACAAGGTTGCTGTAGTTAGGCTAGTAGGCCTAGCCCACAACTACAGAAAAGGTAAAATAAATGAATATTTTAACTGGTTTATGTGGGCTTATTTTATAGTACTAGTAGGCCTGGTATTCAAATTCTTTGCAAATTATTTGTGACCAATAAATAATACCTAGGCCCCCAGCCAGGGCCCAGCTTAGGCCTAGCCTACTAGGTAGGCCTAGACTTTTTTTAGAGGCCTAACTAAGCTAGGCTTTAGGGCTGCGGGAGCGATTAGCAAAACCGCTAGAGGGCAGCAGATATTTCAAGGGAATAGAAAAGTGTGACCCTTACTTACACTGTTTAAAAGGGTCAACTTGCGAACGAATTTACGAACTCTGATTGCCTATTCAGAAAAAACGAATGACTGTACGATTTGGGTAGGGTTAATACCAAGAGTTGACTCCATTGTCATTGCCACGATTCAACTCCGCGTACGTAACCATGCACGCTATGTCATTGACGCGACAATTCGTCCGATTGGTAAACACATTTTTATGTATTATTATTCTTAAAGACCCCTTCCCTACGTTTTTTAGATCTAATTTAAGATCACAAACTATATTTAATGTAAAAATAATACTATTGCGATAACTTTTTTCGTCTTTAAATAGGTATTCCAATGTAAAAATTAAATTTAATGATGGTATTTTTTCTTTATGTTAATCAAAAGGAACTTTCTGAACATAAACTTTTGCAATTTAAATGATTGAAATCGGATTATCAATTCAAAAGTTATGGTCTGTTAAAGTGCCCAAAAAACAATGATTTTTGCTTGAAAATGGCATTTTTTCTAATTATATTTGGAACCATTTTGAAAGGGTTATAACTTTTATATTAATAACTCCGAGGGCTTTTTGCGCGTATTTTTCCCAATGTCTCAAAAATGTCCAAAAAGTTCCCATCTTTAAATGATTCATAACTTTGAACCAGTGTGTGAATTGACTTCTTTTTTTTTGCATTGCATAGAATGTAATATGTATTTTAGTAAGGTTATTTATATTGATAGGTAGATAATTCTGAAATACAACATAAAATATATATTGTGTTAAAAAACTGTGGGTATAGTTTCTTTTCATTAAATATTATTTTTTGTAAGTATAATTTTTTTTTATAATTCTAGTATTTATAATTATAATCATATATTATTTTAATTGATTTTCGAACCGCCAAAAATAAGAATTAAGCCTGTGCTTATTATGTGTTCGATTCCATTTCGGGCGCCGGGCCGGACGTAGACTCGGCCGCGCCTACAAGTTAAGTTATATATAGGCCTAAAAGCCTAAAGCTAAATTTCGCCGAAGAAATATCAGGAAGAAACAGACGAATTTTAAATTTAACAAAGTTATTACCTCAATAGTATCATGTAACATTAAATAGCCCTTGTGCGCCACTAAATACAGCCGGCAGCGATTTGGGCCACTTAAAACTTGTCACACTCCATTTCTGCTTTTTTTAAACCTGATTGAATATAATACACTGAACATTTTTTAGGTCTTAAGATAGAAAATGAGTATATTAGGCCAAAATAATAAACAATTTACACAAATGATACTAAAAGACTTTTTAAACACTTTTCATAGCACCATAGGCTTACGCTAGTATATAATTGTTTCAACAAAAGTTTTTAAAATGTTTATTAAATAAACGTAGGCCTAGCTTTTTTAGGCAAAAAGGCCTAGGCTAGCCCTAGGCTCTAGCTACCATTTCCAACAAAAACAATCAAGGTCGAAATAAACTATTGCCGTGTTAATGCTGCATTTAATACGCAAGCGGCAAGTTAACATAGCCTACCTTTTATATTATTTTAGATGAAAAATATTGAGTTTTATATTGTTTTATCCATACGTAATTACACTGGCATTAAATATAACATTAAAATGTAGGCCGTTATGAGCCATATATTTCGGCGATTTCTTATCGTGGGGAAATTCCCCCAACCAGAGACATCGATCGATCGAGGAGTAGGCATAGGCTTAGAGGTCCGCCGGCTAGAGGCCTAGGCTATGTACATGCCGGAACAGATGAATTATCGCTATATAAATAACAAGCTTGAACAAAAGAGCTTACGACAATCTTAGGTAAATTTTTATTAAACGTATATAGGCCTACTTGCTTGGCGAATCTATGCCTTTTACATCATTTAACAAGTTCGTAATCGGATCAGGGTACTGTACAGTGAAACCAAAAATCACCGCATCAACAACCTCGTGCGATGTACGATCTGTTGTTCTTTGCATGCTGCAGATCAACATTGGTAGAGTTCATTAATTAAGAGGGTGTTTAAAAATGTGATAGCTATTAAAAACCTGTCTCAACCACTGTGTAATCAAAGCGTTTATTTAATTAAAACTTGGATCCCCCCAAAATTGATAATCACGTATTCTGGTTATCATGTGATTGATTCACGGTTGGTTGCACGCTTCTTTTTCACACGTCCGACGGAGGTGAAATATGTTCGCCAATTTGGCAAATAAGACAATATTTTTCACCATTTCGTTTCATTGCCGTTTGGCTCCCAAAAAAAAAAAAAGCCAACCTTCATTTTTGTCAGTTTAGGGTCGGTCGGGCGTGGCTAACACAATAATTTATTTTTTTTTGGCCTTATTGTTAGATAACTGTTGATTTCATCATTTCAGCCATTGTAAATTTTTGATAATTGATTATTATTAATTCACATGCATGAATTCGTTCAACTTGTTATATTTGAAAAATTGTGAAATGTGATTGTGAAATTGGCCAACGTCCATTATTAAAACTTGATGTGGCCATATTGATATTCTAGGCATTTTGTCTTTTATTGCAGTGAGCAAATACAGATTGGAATAACTGTTCTAACAAAATGAGTACATCAACAAAGGGTAGCAAACCCGGAAAAAAACAAGGTGAACGTCCATTCTATGAGAAACAGACAGACAAAGAAACCAGCTCTGATATCATCAAACAAGCCAGAGTATCACTGAGACCTGTAGATACAGAACGACCTTTTACACCACAAAATAATGATCGAAGACTCTTTCCAACATACGGCAGATCAAATGAACGTCCTCCCTCTGTGTTTAGGTATTTCTGCAGTATTATAACTTTTCATGGTTACAAAAAAACACTGTCTTACGGTACTGAATCACTGTAGAAAACTTATATAATTGGTGTTGATTGTTCAGCAAGGGTTTTTAGGATGCAAGCGTTTATTCGAGGAAGGCATGTTTTTTGGGTGTAATAATATATGGCAACATATATAATCAAATAAATTCCTTCTAAATATAAAAAACAAATGCAACACAATTAATATCAATACAGTACAAAAATAGAAATGTTAAAATACAATATTGTGTGTACATGCATATGGTGGGGGCATTAATTTAAGGAAAAAATCAAGGGGCGTTTATTCCAAATGCTGTTCTAAAGGGGAATTTATTCGAGTTGGAGAGAGGGCTGGCTGTTTATTTGAATAAATACAGTATTCAATATTCTATTGGCTCTATTAATAACTTTTTGTAGATCAATTACGCTCATGCAATTACCTCACACAGCAAAACAAAAAGTAATCACCCTTATAACCATAGCTCCGAAAAACATTTGGAGATCTTTTTTTGTTGAATATGCCATTTTGATATTCATAATAGTTTGACTAAAAATTTGAAATTGAAAGGGAAAAAAAATTATTGAAAAAACTGTAATTTAAAGCAAAGATAGTCAAATTGGCTTAGCCAACATGTCTTTGCTTGAATTTAAACATTTATTTTGTCATAAGTGAAAACGTTATCTCTCTTCTTTGTTTTTTTATACAGAAGTGATTAACTTTATTAAACTACAAAATGCCCTATTCAAAATCTGATTTTATTAATCTTCATTTGTCATGATTTAGGGGACAATACACCTTTGAGTTTGTGCATAACATGTAAACATTGCTAACCTTTTTTGAACAGTTTCCTAGTATTAGTACCCCAATTTAAATGAGAAACCCATTTTTTGTGTGTGTGTAATTATAGCTTGGATTCAGCTCATTTTCTTGGAAGTGATTCACAACCAAATTCTGAAAGTAGTAGACCATCTGGAAGTAGTCGTGCTCCCTCTGGAAGTAGTAGACTGCCACCTAGAAGTTGTCGACCGCCTTCAGGTGGTGCTAGGCTTCAACCTATCAACCATATTCCTGTAAGATAAGAATTGTATTTATTTTATTAACTTCCATCCTATAAACAACTAGTACTAGTAGTAGTATTGCCTTAACAGTACCACTGTCATGCTGATTTGATACATAAGACACTTTGGTGTGTCAATTAATTTCATAGGGCTTGACTCACATTTATTCACCCAGAAGCAGGGTTGTCATTGGGAAATACAATACCATAATATGTAGTGCCAATCATGTGGGGTACATCAGGTAATCATGAGTTTCTAGTAATTGGCAATAGGTAGGTAATAAATAAACTTGTAATGTGTAAACAGGGATAAATTGCTAAACAACCCCAAACAATTGTTGTTGAGCAAATATTAAACTACATAAATTTACTTTCAGGAAATATGTTCATCAAGTCAAGCTGATATATTGCAGATTTCACCACCTAAATTACCCAAACCTCCTGGAGAACAACTTTCAACCACAAGGTCAAGATTGAAATTATTTAACAGAGATGGTTAGTACGTTACTTCTAATATACTGTACTAACTGTATTACTGTAACATAACTATTTTAGACTCGCACTTGCCATAATATCGACATGGGTTTGTGGTGCAATCCTCCATGGTTATGGTGGTAGAATGGGTCTTTTGAACTGCTGCATCATTACCAAAAATCGTGAACGAACGCGAAACACATCCACGTCAAATAGCGAAAATGGGACATTAGATGTTTTGATTTTTAAAGACCACATGTCATAGAAATCACATATTGTAGATTTTTTGTACTTATATTTATAATTTTACAAAAATTACTTTAGTTCCACTACTTCCACAACCACTGGAAAGAAGAAATTCAAACCCCACACCACCAACCAAGTCACCAGTTGATTCCCGTAGGGTGCATAGTGGGCCAAAAGAACGAACCAAAAACTTTTATGAAGAGCGAGGTGAAGGGGAAGGAGCTGAACAGATAAGGGTTCTTTCTGCAGAGGCTTGTATAAATCAAGAAAGAAGGTATGACTATCTGAGTATTTAGAGTAGTATTTTTGTTTGTTACAAACATAACATAGGGGCCTAGGCGATTTCAGAGAAAATCATTTAATATAATTCGCCAAATCTCTGCAGTGGGAAAGCCAGTCGACAAATTGTGTCAAATTTTGACTCGGAGAGGGCGCCCTACTTTTCTAATTTAGTTCAAAATTGCTTAATTTTAGGGTGTTAGAAAAAAACAATGTTTCTGAATTTAGCTTTCGGAAAAATATTAGTTAAATATATTCATAAATGGTTTTAATATATTGTCATGTAAAATTAAATGTCTGAGAGCTTAAAATAAAGCAGCACTTATTTGCTATGCTAGGCGACACAAAATCGTGGTTTCAGTTTCCAATGATAGGGGGCACTTCAAAATCTTCAATGCAGAAGTAAGTCGATTTTACATGAATTAACGGTCAAAACGCATAGTGGCTTTCCCACTGTCTGCCTGTCTGTCTGGGTTTATTCAGAGACTAGGAAAATATGGAATTTTAAGTTGGAGCGAAGACTATTACCCATAAAAGATGTATACTGACCACATAATTCAGAGAATGGTGTAAAATCAGATTGTGTTATGATGCTATAGTATTTTATTTATTTTTTAAATTAATTTTTTTATAAACTTGTTCTTTTTCTCAATAGGCACATTCACATAAGATTGTATCATGCTTTCGTATTGTGATATTGAATATCACGTTAGCAGGAAGAGCGTTCACATAGAATTTAACATTGTGATATAAGTATGCTAATGAGGTGCACTGATGCATGAAAGGCCAAACTCACATGTTTAGTGCACACTTGGGAAGGGATTGTTGATTTCTTTGTAGAGTAGGCCTAGTAGTCCACTTGTGCAGGGCGGAGTCAATCATGATTTAAAGACATTTTTTAAACAGAGAATGAGATTTAAAAAAAAAGCGGTCGCTAAAAATATGAGTATTCATTCATAAGTCCCTGAATGAAACAAGCATGTTGTCGATTTTGTTTTTAATAAGACAGGGTTCTCACCAGCATGCCAGGAGTGCGGGTTACGACTTCAGTCTTCCCTCCCCCCCCCCCCCCCCATAATATAAAATTGATTAAAAAATGTTTGTTTTGTTTCAATAGACTAGTATGTATTGGCCTAGAGTTAGTAGTACGGTACTCAACTGTTTAGTTTAGTAAAGCAGGCTTAATTATCAATGATGTGCCAAACAAAACATTAAGTGTGTAGTGAAGATATATGTAGACAGGATAACGTTTCTATCGTATTGTCGGCGGACTTTTGAAATGTTTACAAAACGGCTAGCAGTACACGTATCATCATAACACGCAACGTACGTTACACATGGTTTTCGCGGAATAATCGCTACATGTGTAAACAAATGCGCATCTCCGGTCGCTGCTGATGAGAGTGTGTGAGACTATCGGCTTAAAGGTTAAATAAAGTTCAGCGCGCAATCAACACAGAGAGACGCATTGTTTAATAACTAAAAATAAAAAACAATGATTGAATAACAGAGAAACAATTTTCAATATAATAATAATTTATTCAATATACTGCAATATACATACAAAAATAGTCATCATTATTATTTAAATTACTAACTTTAGAGAAATCAAAAACCTTTTTTCTTGAAGGCATTTTTTTTTGGAGTTCATTAAAGTCTAGTCGGTTTTGAATTCTTCTATGTTTCTTTTGAGCCCATTGTTTTACAGTGCCCTCGTAGTTAAAATCTTCCACAGAAGGGCCGTCAATTACAATTCGTACTAATCCATCAAGGCTAGCTTGGCTAAGTCTATTTCGATGTACAGTTTTGATCAGTTTCAATTGGGAGAATGTTCTTTTTGAATCTGCTGTCTGGCAAGGTAAAGTCCTGTAAATCATTGCGAGTTTTGCTACATTTGGAAATATTTCCCGAGCCAGTTTGGTTTTGCACAGGTATTCCACTACAGCGTCTACTTTCAAATTTGGCTGCTTCAGGAGACTTTCATGTGCGTAGTTTTTGAAAAGTGTTCATTCTTTAACAATTTCTGCATTAGTGGCGGTTGATTTAAAGTGTTCGTTAAGAGCAGTGATATTGTCGTTTCCGTAGGTTGGGTCAGCTGAATCAAGAAGTTCTGGATTAAAGATGCTAAATTTAGACAGGATACTAACATCAGCAGTGTGAAAACGATTGGTAATGTTCAAAACTAGCGTGTCGATGTATTTTGCACAGATGTGGTTTTCAAAATAGTCCTTGTCGTCACAACGTTCTTTAACATCGATGTCAGCGGCTTTGAGACTGTCAATTAACTTTTGTAGTGCTTTCAAATTTTCACCGCTTACAGTCTTCATTTGTTCAATTGTTGTAATCGTAGATTTCACCAGCGGCTTAATTAGTCCAAATTCAAATTGCCGTGCCTGAAAATCCTTGCATAATTTGCTTACAATTGGTAAAATGTCGCACAATAACATCATCGTAGCAATGAAACGATAAGTTCTGCTAAGATAAAACAGTCCAACAGCTTTCGCGTCACCACGTTCTTCTCCTTCTCGCTCAAGGCTTACTAAGACACTTTTGAAACTGTCCCTCAGTCGCGTCACAGAATGTTCAATACTAAGCCAGCGTGTTGAAGAAGGTTCAATTAGTTTGAGGATCTTTTCGTTCAGAGCTGCCTGTACAGAATGCAAACCTGCGGTACGAACAGCACTATTGTCAAAGAAGTCATACAACTGACATAAAATAGAGTTAAACTTTTTCACAAAAGGAACGGCGGCTGCTGCTTGAGAGGTAGCCAATTGAAGTCTATGTCCGCAGCAGTGTATTCCAATTGCAGAAATTGCATGATTCTGGAGACGTTTTACAACTCCGTTGTGTTTACCGGTCATCACGGCTGCTCCATCTGTCCCAATTCCGCACATATTGTCAAAATTCAGTTCATTTGCAGCAAAATACGCAGTTACGTGCTTGGTAATTGTCTCGGCATTAAGTGTAACGTTTTCCGTATTATTATCCAGTACTGGCTTTAGTGGCTCAATTAGCTTAAAAAATCTAACACAGAGATTACCAGATGCGTCCAAAAAACGGCAATTTAAAGTCAATTGTTTGCTCACACTAATATCGGTTGTTTCATCCAACATTTCAGTTGTTTTAGTGCATGCACAAGTTGTTTTAACAAGTCAAGAAGAGGTTCAAAGTTTGTTGTATGTGGAATTCTCCGTTTGGCAAGAAAATACAAGCATTTAAATGCAGAAGTAATTGCATTGCTAGCAACCTCTGGTTGAATCACTTTACCAATGTCGTCACTGGATTCGGCCAACAGTTCAAGTTTTACCGCACATAAATGTTGGCTTTAGATTTCTTGGTAGCCGGTGTTGCTGGTGGTCGGTTTTCTTCATTACGTTTCCGTTTGTTAGACAAGGTAAATCCAAATTTAGCTAAAGACATAGTCGATAAACTTCTGGAACGATAATAACTTCTGGAACGATAATAACTTCTGGAACGATAATAACTTCTGAAACGATAATAACTTCTGGAACGATAATAACTTCTGGAACGATAATAACTTCTGGAACAATATGACATCATTCTATACGTTTTACCTGGTTTTGTAGCAAGAAGGTGCGAAAGTAGCGAATCAGAACCACGTTTTATTTTTGTGTTTTTGTTTTGTCCTGACACACTTCTAAGTTTGTACCAATTATGGTCCATGGCGTTTTTTGGGTGGTTTTTGAGGGGGTCTGGAGATTAGACCCAACCCTGTGGATCACGCTGATAATGGTATTTGGGCTCAAACCTTCTGTGTGGTATGGGGTGAAATCATGTGTTACAGGCTCTTGGCCTATGAACATTTTGAGACCAAATAAGAATTGTTACCAGTGGTTGCTGAGATACAAGTACCTATTTGTGTTTGTTCATATAACCCTTGACCCTAACCTTTTGTAACATTGTTGAAAATGTGTTTCAAATAAAATGTATATTTCAACCTATTTGAGACCAAATCTAAGTCTCTACATCCAGTAGTTATGGAGAAACAAACATCATAGGTCAGAAATGGCATTTTTCGGTCATGTTTTCGATTATGAGATTTATGTACATATTGGTCTTGGTCTTTATAACCTTTCACCCTGAAATTTTGACCTTTTTGCTACATTTTCAAAATGTGTAACCAAGCAAAAAATGATTAACCACCCTAAACCAATTTCTGAAGACAAATTCTCTGGACCTCAAAGTTAAAGCTACTAGAGTAATTGGGGTCGCACATGGATAGGTTTATTTTAAAGTATAGTAATACTTATTTATAGTTTATACTTTATACTTGTAGCTACCCTAGTAGTGTACTTAGTTTTTGTTTAACAAGTATAAACAAGTTTTCAAATATATCTGTAGATAGCATTAATGAAGAATCCATTAAGTTTTGGTCACTCTTTAGTTGACTTTGTTGACGTCCTCTACAAAAAAAACCTTTTCCAACCCATGCCTATGAATTTTTTTAATAAACTTAAAATAATTTTTTTTCCAGTCAGCGAACCAGTAATGTTAGTTTAACACCCAGTGAGAGAAAGTACTCATCAGGCAGAACCACAAAACCAGGTAACATAAACAATTTTCAACATACAGTACAGTATACAGAACTCACAGTATGTATGATACAGCTATAGAAAATCTATTATCGATCGATATTACCTTACATTGTCATTTATTTTGAGACGAGGAAACATGATGTCAATTTCAAAGCTCTTTACAATAACCGATCATCTGGTGAACATTACTTAAAGTAAGGTGTGTTTTAAAAAGATAACTTTTGTCACCAACAATGAGTTATTGTATTGTTTTTGTAAGGTTATTTCAAATAGTCGGGCCAAGCTGATCGATGAACAGGAGGAACAAAAAGTTTCGAACATGTTTCTACAATTGTATTTACTGTCTAGTTCACATATGTAAACAGGCACAAGGCCATTTACACCATTATCTATATATAAATTATTGTTCATAGTTCATTTAATTTGTCCAAAAGGAAATTCATGTTGAAATACAATTGCTCAAAATTAGTTGAAGGTTAGTAACACAGAAAAAGACAATAATATTTAAAAAATACAACATAGCTACAAAATTACTCATTAATCAGGGAGTTGTAATTAGAGGGAATGGCATCGATTTTATCAACCGATCTACAGCCAATCAACGACCAGCCTTGTTCTATCAACCATTTTTATGTCTTTTGTTCCGAGGGTCCTTTTCCGATAAATATGTGCCCTCTCTTGAACAAGTGTTTTAAGCATGCATAGTAGAAATTATTTTGCTTTGCTGTTCAATTATAAAGTTATCGTGAGACAATTCATTAAAAAAAAATCTTTTAATTTCTAATTTTCCGTTCAAAAGTTATATTTATTTGAAGTTCTCAATTACATATGTTTGTTCACACACATTGTAAATATAATAACACTTTGTGAAGTATTTGTAAAGTTATTACTACTTAAAAATTGGTCCAGACCTCAAAAAGTGCTATTTTTGAGGTCTGGAAAATTGCTCAAAATTGACTGGATATTTTGTGGAGAACCTTTGACAATAGTGTGGGAAATATGTTTATTTCAAAATATCAACTCTCAAAATCTAGACCCCGGAACGTTGGACGAAATCCATTTTCTAGGCCTTTTTTGAGCTACTGCTTATGGCCTACATTGTGCGACTCTATAATGAAGTTTCCTGCACATCTACAGTTGGGGGTCAATCTTTTGACCTAGGTCAACATGTGCTATTTGTGTTGCAGCTAAAAACTGCTCTGTAATAATCTGTTAAAACATTCAATCGATTGAGTGTTTTTAATCGGTTAAATATCATTTTGCGCCGTTTCTGCTTCCCAAAAATAATCAATTAAAAAAATAATTGGTGAATAATTGATTATTCCTGTTTAGTAGAAACAGACCCTCTGTATTTTTTTAAGTGTTTGCTTTTTTCTGCCTAATTATCGTCATTATTATCATCATTATTATTATCATTATCATCATTATTATTATTATTATATAAAATAATTTAGCAAATTATTATTAAGTTCACTACATACAATGAAGATGGTCTTCTATTTAATTGGCTTACAGGTATTGGAAGCCGAAAAGAAAAAGAAAGCCCAGAAGAATGTTTATTATGGAACACTAACATTTTGCCAATAGTTGAACAGCTAGTTCCTAAAAACAAAGGTATGACTAATCTCTTCATGGTATATTGAGGTATATATTGTAGAAAAACAAAAACATAAAATGTACAAAACAGCACTGAATACAAAGTACAAACAATATTTTTAAATACAAACGATATTTTGGGTGGGGTCATAAAGTATGACATACTGTATGTCAAAATTTCAAAATTACCATAATGGAAATTTACATACATTTTAATTCAGGCAATTCATTCTAGATTTAAATTCTACAAATTTATTTTCTGTTTATACTAAACGAATAAAATGTTATCAGGTGTCGAATATGCATACCCACTGTAAAAAAAACAGTAATAAAAAGGACACCACATTTCATAAATTTGTAAACTTGTTATGAATAAAATATCAGAAGAATGTATATTTTATCATGAATGACAGTTAACTATGCTCTTTTTTGTTTAAGCATACCAGAGTTTATTTTAAATTCATTTTTTCCTTTTTTTTTTTAGGTTTTCAATGTTTCTATTTTTTTTTTTAACAAAATTAACATTCAAATAAAAGTAAAACGTACCCACGGGCCAAGAGGTATTTGTTATTTGCATCACGACTTTGCAACGTCTTTTAAATACAGGCTCCCTATCTTGGCCGTGGGACAAACACTGAAATATGGCTTAGTTTTTTAGTTTCGTGGTCCCCCTCTGGCAACTACCTTATCATTTGTAGAATTGTTCTACATATGAATCTTATTATAAAAACCCAACTCGCCAGTGAAAAAAGTTGCACATTAATTAATTAGATCGATTTTAGGATTATTAATTAAAAACATGAGCTCTCTTGCCAAAATTATTTAAATATCCCTATTCTTTTGCATTACACAAAAAATATGTTTGCATTTTTACAAATTAAACTAGAAAGCCACTTAATGCTGTTTGTGATTTAGGCTAATTTCACTACAAGCATGTGTATGCGAGTTTGGTGTAATGGTTATGTAACAAGCCTTTCAATTAACAATAGCTTCAGTTGACTAACAATAGAACAGCAACGCGAAAATCAAACGAGTGAATTTGAAAAGAAATAGTGTTTTTAAACTACTCGCATAAAAAAAACGTGCACATTAAATTAAATTATGTTTTTAAATAAAATTACAAATCACCAATTATAACTCTTGCCTCTTGTACAAAAATGAAGTTTTTTGGACAAGTAGGGGCGCGTTTATACAACACGCTATTACACGCATATTCAACACGCCTACGAAAAGTGTGTTGTATAACACCGAAGAGATTCCGTGTAATGAGATTTTAATTGCAAAAAAGGCTACTTGGCTGAATCCTAAAATTTTGTGGATTCCCGGTTGCTGTTGGCGTGTAGGAAGTGTCCTCAGGGTATTGTTTTGACCTCTCGTTAAATATAAGTATGTGCTGTGAAAATGTTGACCAAATCTAGTAGATTGTGCTTTTTTTGCATATTTTAACTGATTTAGCACTTAACATTAACGCTAATTAATGTTGGCATAATTTGGCAAAATGTAGCATAGTTTTATCCTAATTCTAAAACATTTTTTTTTTAATTTCAAAAGCAGATTTAAAAAATCAATAACTGAATAAACTAAATTTTAAACGAAATCATCCGTTTTATTAAAATCCTTAATAAACTAATATTAAAGGGGGATTCTGGGTTTAAAATTGCTTTTAAATATCGTTTATTTATTAAATAAAAAATATTATAACAATATAGACATGTCAGAATGAAGAAGTAATAACGAGAAATTAAAAAATTAAATTTCATATACATTTTAGGGTAAATTCATGGAAAGTCTGTTTTTCAGCAGCTTAGGGAAGCTCATTAATATTCATGAGATATTCACAAAATCACGTCATCAGTGGATTCCAAACTCGCGACGTCATGTACGTTGTGTTTGTCAACTAATTTACATCTCTCTCCCCTGTCAAACCACGACCACCCGATCATTGTGAAATACATTTTTTGTAGATTTTCTAAGCTAGGCCTAAAGTGTAATAATAACAGTAGTAGCATATATTTATTTGACATTTAATGAAATACAAAATTTAGTACAGATTACTCCATGGTACAGATTATATATAGATTGTATACAGTTATACTATTTTTATACCTCGAATAGTTCAGATCGTATTATCGGCTTCAAGTACTAGGCTAGGCCTAGCCTAAATCATTTTTTGTCATGGGTGAGAGCCATTCTGACTAGGGATTCCATGCCACGATGGCTACCCTACGTTTTAAAACATTGGGGCCCATCATGGGCCTAGCTAGCCTATTACTAAACGATTGGCCCATAAATAACAAAACTCAGTGGATCCAAACCCATCCTATCAACCAAACTCCTAAACAATCTAAACCTAAAACGTTCTACAAAATCGGCTGTAAATATTGAGGCAAAACAAGGTCCGATCGCCGTCCGCACGTATGGTGTCCCGATCGTCTAAGTAGGCCTAAAATAGGCCTAGTTTACTCTCCAAAAAAGCGGATACTGCATCAAGCAAGTAGACCAGGTAGTAGGAAGGAGACCTGGCCGATCCGGCCCAGTTAAAAATTGAGCTAGCTAGTGTAGTAGACCCTATGCGAATTGATACTACCAGGCCTTTTACTATAGGCTACACTTGTTAAAATTAGCAATACTAATATGTTTACAAATATTCCAACTCTCTCATTCGAGCTATGTTATCTATACCATTCCGGTAGGTCGAGTCGACCTTCAATCAAATACTGTACATCGTTTATGTTGTGATTATAAACGGGGTATACTCGACCCGACCAGTTTGGTATTGTATACTGTATCTGCTTATCACGTGACGATGCCAAGCATGGGCAGAGAGAGCACGTGTATCATCGTCTCGCTCTCCTCGCTCAGCAGGAATGTATACGTTACGCTTCATTGATTTTGAAGGCTTTCCCTAAGTCAGTGCGAAAATCGGCAAACGTAAAGTGCAAACATATCTAAGTTTTCACTGTTTTGATAAATTTTCATAGAAAATTGACTTCATAAATGGGAAGACCGACTAAAATTACATCAGATAAGTATAATTTTACAAAAGTAATTGATATGGTTAATGATAACGAGTCGTCGGAAGATTGACCATTTCACGAATTTCCTATTCTGTAACACAGTGTCATATCGCCGTAGCTGCACTTGTAATCTGGCCTCATTTCACAGCCTTCGTTCTGCTTCACTGGGCGCTTATATAAATTGAAACTTTTACCGTTCAAGAGACAAACAAATATATTTTACATTTTTTACTATTCATTTTAAACCCGGAACCCCCCTTTAATTCATAATGCATGCGAGTATATATACAACTTAGGATTATGAACTATGGTATAACACGATATTACGATTTAATGTATAACTGCAAGGTTGTTGTGGGGTTGACCTCGGCCCGTGCAACACGCCAAAAATTAAAGACGTGTTCAAATTTAGGGTGTTGTATAAACACAGCCTAGTTCTCGAGAAAATGCAATTCCAGTTTACTTGTTACTTTAAGACTGCTCGCCGGCTTTTGAAAAATTCTGTCCTATCCTTTAACACTAGTAGGTCTGAAAAGTATACTAAAAAGTGGTAGTAGTACTACTATTAATACTGTATATTATATTGAAATGTGTTGATTTTGTATCAAAACATTATAAATAAATGAACATTTTTTATGAAACATAAAGATGATTAATGTCAGTGTATTGTAGTATAATTGTAAATTACTATAGACAACCTTTATTTATACTCATCACATTTATTAAAGACTTAGTAACATAAATACTATATAACAAGTTATAATTATCACAAAATTTATAAATTTTAGTTTGATATTGCATTTAAAGTGGAGCTACACTCAGACTTTCTCAGCTTATATTATGTTTAAGTATGTTTAATTGAAAGTGATTACATACAAAAAACAGGGAAGATATGGCAATATTTTCCAAAAACTAATTTCTAAAAAATCGGTCAGAAAATAGTGTTTTATACTACATTACACTTTTTCAGTAACTTAGGGGTTATTAGTTTACAATACGTCGCAAAACGCGTTACACTTAGCAACTGACGCGTTTTAGTCGCCGGTGAACGCGTTGGTGAAATGTCTCCCCTTTGGTAAATTATGTGTTGGAAAATGGCGAATCAATTTTATACAAGGGAGTTGTAAAATAATTTTTACAACTCCCTGTTTATACACACAATTAATACGATTTGTTTAGGCCCAAGTAATATTTCCGATAAAAATGTCAGCATAATTTACATGTAACATCATGACTTGCACTGTACAACAACAGCATAATAATCTTAATCAAATTGCTTATTAATTTTAAGCTAGGCCTAGCTAAATCGTCTGCTCAGCCTAGCTAGCTAGGCTTGAATTCATGTCTAGGTAGGACTGTTTAGTCATGGGTTCGAAAATGCTTGGTCGTTTCGTCCCATTTATCGTTCCTGGGTTTTCTCGCACATTAAGAATTGTGAAACACAAAATTCTCTACAAAACAAGACTGGTATTGCTCAGAATAGTAAAGAATAGTAACGGATGTGGAAGCTTATGTCTGACTGAAAAGCAACTATTCAGGTACCCTATCATGGCCCATGGGTAGGCCGAGATTGGGTGCCATAACAAACTTCACTGCTGTAAGGCTATCAGGCAGCCAGCTAGAGGCCAAGCAGCATCGTTACATACCTAGACTCTAGTAGGCCTAGGCCTAGCTTTATTGAATATATAGCCACGTCTTTCTCAAATCTCGTTAAATTTGACATTTTAGTAATAATCTCATAATCACTTATTACACTGTGAAACATGATAGGGTCACATCCAGAATGTTTTAATATACTTTTCGCCCGTCAAAAATAACATCGCGACAATAACAGATCGCCAGCTGCAGTGTGAAAAATGTCGTGAGAAATGTCACGTGATCATACTCCCTAGCAAAGTAAAAAACCCAATTGGACCCAACGGGGGAAAGTGTATATTTACGCGAAATTGCGCAATGTATACGCAATAACAATACCAGAAATAAAAAGATCTGGAAAAATTACATATAAAAACATTTTACTTTTTTTTTTTAGTGAAGAAATTAATTTTTTAGGAATATTCAAATTTACCCCCCTTTTGCATGTAAAAGAATAGGAAATTACAAGGTATCCCCCCAAAACGCAAAAAGGCATGATTTTCAAGAAAATCATACTCATTGAAAAAAATTTCAAAAAAATATGAAGTATGAGGGATGATATTTTTAAAGAATAGTTGAAATGTATGAAAAATAGCAATTTTCTGGGTGGAGCTCCACTTTAATAACAGGATATGAAATTGGTTTTTTTTAAACACCATTCAAAAAATATTATGTTGCATATAGCATGTTTATTTTTTATGGCAAGGTAATATTTATTTCCACACAACATAAAAGAAATTTAATAAGTGAATATCAATTCAACATGAGTTGCTATAATATATTTTAAAGAAACTTTGAGTCATAGCCATGCAATACTGTACAATACTGTAAAATGTACTGGTGATAATGGCGTCAATAGTATTAAAGTACAAGATGTATGGCATATTGTTTTTCTACTATGTAAAAATCACTAGCTATAGTATTATATATATATATATTTGACTAGCAGGTACTCGTCCAATGGACAGGCACCATGATAAATTAAATGCATACATGCATTTCTAGAAATCGATATAGCATGTCATTGTTAGAGTCTAAGAACAAATACGCAGAGTGTGTATATTATAATATCCTGCATTAATAAAGCGCTTTATGTTGTGAAAACTCGCTAAGCGCTCTGATCATACAGTAAAAACTAACCCAAACCGAAGTATGGAGATACGCCCTTGTCGGTTACCAGGATTCGGTCTAAATTGAACCCTGGTGAGCACCAGTTGTGTCTCGGAACTTCTCATCGTACATCGAAAGTCCAGATGGTACGCATGCATACATCTGGAAAATAAACTGATTTCCCCGACAGAAAATGGTCTACGCTTGCGGACGCATTCCCCTCAAAATAAAAGGCCTCTTAGCTCAGCCCCAACTACAGAACTGGTCATGGATACTTATACATTTCGTTTCATATTTCGAAGTATAATCCAATTTTTAAGATACATGCATGACATGAGCTGTCTTTGATCAGCAGAATTGTAAACTCAACAAGTAACAGTTCAAATACTAATAGTGATAATGATTTTTTATTTTGTATGACAAATATAAAGAATACATTGGTGTTTAAGGTAAAAGAAAAAAACAAGCATACCAAAGTGCATAGGTACATACAATCATTGATATTAAAGTATGGTTCATCTGTGTGGGTCACAGGGTTTCAAAAGCCTGCTAAGAGGGATTCAAATTCTGGTGGTGAGATCCTTGGCTGAGGTTATAAAGATTATAAATATAGTCACTTCCATTACAATGTATATATCCTCTGCAAAATATAATCAGTATTCAAATAGTAACCAATCGAAATCTAAAAAATGGCTATTACAGTATTATTACGATTGATTCTATAATAATATACATTATAATATGAACAAATAGGCTAGACATATATAAAAAAATTTTTTTTTATAAATTTTTTTTAATAAAACCATATAATTGGCTACTGTCATTCCAGTAATCCGACAGGCCCTCTGTCAGTGATGGTATTTTGTTTAATAATTATTCTTCCGAGTCGATTATCATTTTAAAATTTGTTATGCTTTTTGTTAAAAATCATTATAGAATAGGGATGTGGCAAGAACAGAAAGTTTTAACTTGATATTACCATGTATTTTATATGTGCAATCAACAATAATAATAATTATTACCGTCATGTAATAACAAAATTAATTATAAATGATTGTGTTAATTGTAATTTTTAGTCAAGTGTTTTCATCTCACATTTTCTGTCTACGCCATCTGGAGAAAAATGTATGAAAACATCTTCAAAACATTGGTACAAAAACAACACCAATCGATTGCACGATTTCTTTCATTTGTCTTTGTTTTATCATGTTTTGTATGGCAAAAGTAACAATAACATAACAAATAACATATATAAAACAAATAAAATATAATATCAATTGCTTGTTGGTTTCACGATCCTTTATCTTGTCAATCAGGTCGACTAAGTACTTTTAATGTTTTCCAGTTAATGTTAATGCTCTCGGCAGAATATTTCTTCCAATCAAACAGCAACCATGTGTTTGATTTCGGCGTCAAAATAGTGTATTTTAACAAAATAAGGATTTTCTTTAATGATTCTTTCCTTTAGTAACATCAACATTTTTTGGAAGTCATGTTCGCCTTCGCATCCAATTATACCTTGTTTTGCAAAAATTGCCTTCATTAATTGTGTGAGTCATTTTCCTTTGTATTTTTGTACCAATTTTTAAAAGATTTCTTTGTACATTTTCTCCAGACGGCGTAAACAGAGAATTTGAGATGATGACTGGAATGTAAGCTGAAAACACAAAACTAAAAATCATAATTAACACAATCATTTTTATTAGGTTATATGCATTATCATGCCTATAACCTTATTGATTCTGTCAGAATCTTTATTATTTCTTTCCTTAGCACTATTTTGTCATTTAATTATCTTGAGATCAATTTCATCTAGCTAAGTAAACTTTTCAGAGTATATTATGGACTGGAATCGATTTGATTATCTTTCAAGGTGCGCAATAAAAATGACGCGGTCTACACCTATTCTTTGAACAGAATGACTTCATAAAACGGTTTGGATCAGTGAGTAAAACGTTGTGGCCATTTATATCAATGCTTAGTATGTTTGAGTTCGACAGGTGTAATTATTGAGTATCACCGCTTAAAGTTAAAAATCAAAACTAGACAACAATGTCATTACAAAACTTACAAAAAAAATACGAAACCTCCCACAAAAAAATATGAAAAACCATGAAATAAAAAAAAATGTAAATGAACAAAAAAAACACACACACAAAATAAAACAAATCCAAATTGGTGTCATGTTTCCGCTAACGAAAAAATATACCCAATATATATTTTAATAAGGTCCCCTCTGGTTCTTCTCTCCTCCAAAGACCAAATACAATCAAGCGTTCCTCATAGCTTAACTCCTTCATACGTTTAGGTATTTTATAGCTCATCTCGAAACCTTCTCCAACAAAGTGATATCTTTACTATATTGTGGAGACCAGATGTGGCTAACTAGCCCCATATATAAACACTTGACATTAGCAACAGACTGATATTCAAAAGATATCTTGATACAGCAAACCTACCGATTTTGTTTTAACGATTGGCCAATCATGAGGTTCAAGAACGGAGAATG
Source organism: Antedon bifida (assembly GCF_963402885.1). Taxonomy (NCBI): domain Eukaryota; kingdom Metazoa; phylum Echinodermata; class Crinoidea; order Comatulida; family Antedonidae; genus Antedon; species Antedon bifida. The sequence continues at coordinate 15,356,592 of NC_136232.1, read as the reverse complement.
AACAACATCCATAAAATCATGCAAAGGTTGATCCATGGTCAGCTTTTTCAAATCATTTGAGCAATAAGAGGGGTTATTTTTAGTTACAATGTAAGAAGAATTGTTTCTGTAACTAATAATATTTTTGATATCTCATAGTCATAATATAAAACAAACTCTGAAAATTATTATTAAATATTTTGAACTGTATTTGTTCATCTTCAGGAATGAAGATGAACAAATATATTTTTTTGTTTGTTTTATATTATCAATAATATTTTTAATTTGTAGAAACTGAAGAAATAGACAGGATGTGCATATTATGTGATCAGTTGTTCAGTGTGTTATCAAAGTTAAACATGCTAGGAAGGACAGCAATAAGAAGAAGTGAAACTCTTAAAATTGTGTACAAACTAATTGACCTGGACTCAGCAGAACTTTCATTAAAGGCCTCAAGAATTGTTTTGGCAGTAAGTAATTATTTAATAATGTAATAGAGTCATATTTCTACCAATTTAAAATCTTACTAATAATTCCTTGAATTGTAAAATTTTTTTAAGGGTGGCTTCTTTTCAAAATGAATGTTGTTAACTACAATAATATGATTTTTTAGAGATTCCCTGTCAATTTTACATATTTGCCAACAAAGCAGACAAGAAGAAGATACAAGATGCAAAGCACCATTTTCAATACAATAATAGTGTAAAATAATAACTAGAAATTGCAAAATTTGCAATTGTGTGCTATGATTATTTGAGCGGCGGATTCAGTCTTATTTAAACAAAACAAGGCCATATGCATGGCTGCAGTCGCATGCTCAAGATAGTGAGCTGTAGAGTCGTGTTGCACGCGACTAAAAATAGCTTAATGCGGCTCGAGTCTTCTAGTGGATTTTAAGACTGTTTTAATCGAGGAGTTTAAATTGGACATTCACAGTGTGAAACGCCAAATTGTGCTTTGCCTTGTATGCAAGGATTAGGACCTTATACTGTGTTCTTTGTTGCACTGGTAACCAGTGAAGATCTGCAAGCATTGCATTACAGTAGTCAAGCCTGGATCCCACAAATACATGCACAAGCTTCTCTGTAATTTGTTGATCGATACTTTCACAGTTGGCCAATATATCTAATGACGCAGATGCAAATCGGGCAATGGTTTTCAGATGAGCATTTATTAGTGACAGTCCAAATCCAGATCCTTTACAGTCTTTGAGGAAATGACAGTGATGTTAGCAGGATTTAATGATAATGGTCGTGTTTTTGATGAGAAAATTATGATTGATTCTTGTGAGACGACAAATGGCACTATTACTTTAGTACTCACATTGGTTGATAAGTTTTTGTACTTTAAACTGCAAAAGTTGGCCGTGCTTCTCTTTATGATTTGGAAAATATCTTTAAATGTCTATGTAACTAACTTTAGAATTTTATCTTGTTTGTTGGTTTCTTCACACGAATGATAGTTACAGTACATTTGTTTTTTAAATCAGTCAAGGTTTTTTTTGCTCTTATTTTTGTTATTTCTAGTTTTCTACACTCTATTAACATGTCTGATGACTAAAAACATGACATTATCTATGTGGTGAACTTTATATTGTTAGATGGGTCGATGTTATCTTAGTGTCGGTTTATAAGTGAGAGCGCATCTTTGTGTACGATGGCAAACATATCGTCCACATAGCGTCTCCAAAATCAGTGTTTTATATTTTCCTCTGCGCTCCTCTTCTAACCATTCTAGATAGATATTTGCTATTAGCAATTCCTTCATGTTGTTTATATATCTGTTGTTGAAATGTGAAATATGTCGCATCAATGTGTTGATGGAAGAGGTCCATAAAATCTTCTACTGTGAGCTTCGTTCTCTGGTGTAAGTATGTTCTCACTACTTCCAGAGCTTGGGTTCTAGGAGTTTTTGTAAATAAGGAAACAACTTCAAATGAAACAATCACTTCATTCTCCATCATTGTAACCTGTTTTAAATCGTCTGCCATTTCTTTCAAGTTATTAACATGATATTCGTTTAAACCAACCAAAGGACTTAATATTTCCTTTGCGATGAACTTGGAAACGTGATAGAAAACAGAATTAATGTTATCCACAATTGGTCTGAGTGGCCAGTCGGGTTTGTGAATTTTTGGTAAGCAGTAAATTATTTCAGAGTATATATATAGAGTCAATTTCAATCTGTCATAGCTCCTCGGAATGAAAAGTAACCCGCATGATTATTATTGAAGCTATTGAATTGTAGATATGAATTCATATAAAAATGTTGTTTATCTGATGTCATGACATCATCATATGGCCAGTTCATTTTCATCTCTTTAGTGAAATTCTGAGCAAAAAAATATTTTTCAATGAAACTTTATGAAAGTGTATTTCATAATATGGAGCAACTTTTGACATGATAAAAACGGCGTGCTATGCAAAGAAGTACGCGTATTTGAAATTTCAAAATGCGCAAAATTAATTTCTAATCAATTTCGCATACATTTCAGGTGATTTTAATTGCAAAATAATGAATAATTAGTTGCAAAATGCTAAAGAATAGGTAATTTAATGCAAATTTGTGAAAAAATATACCTATTATTAAACTGTCACTGTCATATAGTTGATTGAAATAGTAAAGTACATGTAACGATACACCACTACGACGTTTATATTTTTTGTAATTAATAATTAATACAATTAACGTCAGTAATAAAGTTTATTTTTATTATAATTATGTGTTTAAACAGTACCCACACTCACAGTAAGTAAATATGGTTTTAAATGTATTTATTGTCAAAGTTTTTAAGTTTATCCCCCAAGGGCCCATAAATTTGTGTTATACCAAATAATTATACTGGAAGACTGAGCGATTGGAATGTTCCATTCATCGCCAACCAATACGTTTGTTTAACCAATTTCAGCTATTAAAAACAATTATCGTAGAAGGAGATAGGTAAATGCGAAGCTGGATTCACCAGAGTAAACCAACATGAAAATCCAAAGGGAAGAAGACATGTTATTTGTTGTTGATGACACAGAGCCCTCCAAAAGCCAGAATTTTGTAAAGAAATCCTTACAGTCTTGAACTTTGTAATCTGTTTGTTTGTTTTTTTTGTGTTTTTTTTTCTATAGGTCTACTGTACAGTGTGTATTCATCCATCAATGTTTTTTTATTTGAATATCTATCATTTTCACATTATTTTCAATTTTGTTGCATTTTTAAAAAGTTGAAAGATGAACAACCATACTTATCTTCAACAAAGTAAAATATTTAAAAACGAAAATTTCATTCAGAAACAATTTCCTGGCATCATAGACATCATACTATTTTTAAATTGTTGTTTTGGTTCTTTTTAGTTTGAAGTAACTGGTTCAAATTTGACATCATTGTGCAAACTAATCTTTAAGATTAGTAAAAATAAAGAAAATGATATTCTTTTCCAAAAGAATAATATTTTAGGTAAGCATGTGTTATTTTTAATGTATTTTGCTTTATTTATGCTATTGGTCCTAGCGGGAATTTTGCCTTAAACCCTCTCAAGCCCAGTCAACTCGGCTGATAATAACTATTAAATATTTCTTTTACACATAAAGACTTTTAATGAATAAAATTCAAATATAAAGTAGTACTCTAGTAGCTATAGATCAACTTTCGTATGCACTTTGAGGTCCAGAGAATTTGACTTCAGAAATTGGTTTGGGGTGGTCAAACAATCAATTTTGGCTTGGTTACACATTTTGAAAATGTGGCAAAAGGTCAGGGTGAAAGGTTATAAGACCAAACACCAATAGGTCCTTAAATCTCGACAAACACTGGTCTCAAATTGATCAGAAGATATATATTTGTATTCAGTTTAATGGGACATTTTAGTCAAATATGACTGGAAATGCCATTTCTGACCATTGACCCACATACTAGGGCCTCTTTATATCTATGCAAGTACTGGTCGTAGAAACTTGAATTTGGTATCAAATTGTTAGAAATATACATATTTACATTCATTCTAAGACCAACCTAAACCAATTTCTGAAGTCAAATTCTATGGACCTCAAAGTGCATACAAAAGTTGATCTATAAAAAATAATAAGAATGATATTACCAACTTTCTTTATTACTAGCCATCTACAGTACATTAAAAGTAATTACTAATGTTTACAATGTTAATGACGTGCCTATAAATTCTTGTATCAAAATATAGCAAAGAACACTCTAGCGTTAAAATTAAAATAATCTGAAGCAGCAAGACTATTAGTATATCACAAATAATAGAGGCTATATTAAAAAAATTACTATCAATGTTTGCCTTTACCACGTGTACCCTATCTAATTCTGCCATTTCAATAGTTACCACTAGTTGCGTTTCATGCTTTTATTAGGGCTGAGATGACCAATTAGTTTGAGGCCAAGTTGACCAATTAGGTTCAGGCTTAGTTGACCAATTAGTTTCAGGCCTAGTTGATGTGAGGCTGACTTGATGTGAGCCGAGATGGTTTAGGGCTGACTTGACCGGCACCCCTAGAGGATCACAAGTGTTTTATTACTAGTAGTAGGAGGCTTCATAATTTCAATTTATTGTTAATATCGGAATTATTCATTTACAGATTTAATTGTAAAGTTGATAGCTTCAACTAATTATCAGAAAGTTTCAGATGCATTGATCTACTGCATTGGAGCCCTCAAGTTCCTCACTGGAAATAATGCTGTACTTAAAGACCTAGCTGACTATGGCTGTACAGAATCATTGGCTAGACTTCTTATTAATATCAATACAGCTGTAAGTATAAATAATAAAACATAAATTTCTTAACAAGCTTTAAATCCAAAATTGCTGTGAAAAGTTTTTAGAGCACCCTTGTACCATAATAGACTAGTCCACATCCGCACCCTCATGTGGGAACATCCTAATGTACCACCGTCGCATTGAAAAGGTTCCTGGACCAGTTTAGGAAAGTAAAAGACTCCACAAATTACACTATACATATATCAGCTATCACATTTTTGTTTTTGCTCTTCATGTCATATGTTGTAAATTGCTTTCATTTCTGTGAACTGCAAAATGTCAAATAACGACACACTTACTTATTTGTGCACTCTGTAATGGGCAATTTAATGCAAATTTGTGTAAATACATACCCATCAGAAAGAATGATGACCCCCAATCTTTTTAACTTATTATGTAACCCAATGAGTTGTAGATATGAATTCATGTACACATTTGACGTACAAAATGTTATGACGTCATCATATGGCCACCTAAATTTTAAAAATTGGATTTTGTCCCTTTTATCTTAGACCATAATATTCAACATTGCGCATCTTGCTTATCAATTATTATATTTTCTCATGAGTTGCCACCATTTTTATTTTGATGATGTCATCATGCCTAAAAGGTTGAATAACATTGGTCGTGTGATTTTAACTACACTGTATATTTGAATGTATATATATAACAAATTAGAATATATGTCACATAATAGACTCAACTCCGCTATATATGCATAGAACTATATGCATCAGGTCAAAGGATTGCATACATCAACTTTTTAGGATCATATTTTAACGTATGTGCATGTTTTTTAAATTTAAATTTCAGTGAAATTATAAATTTTTAATATTTTGTAGGCAATGGAAGGATTGCCTGTTGCTCATGGAGTGCCAAACCTTCTACTTCAAGTCACAGGTACATTGAGAAATTTAGCTGACAAACCAGCCACACATGCAACATTTATATCATGTCAAATCATTCCAGAACTTTGTAAAATTATTGACACATTCCCATTGGATGGAGATCTGATGTTTAATATCTCAAGAATACTCAGGTAAGGAATTGGGTATACCTAAAACTTAAATCATATCTTTAATTTTATGCATTGACCCCATTTGTTTTGTTGTGTTGCATAACAAAAGATAGACATGCCCCAAGTCTGTGTTTATTTTTTCTGTCAGAATCTTTATTTATGTCTTCCTTAGCACTACTTTGTCTGTCAATTATCTTGATCAATTTCATTTAGCTACGTCAATTTTTCAGAGTATATTCCTTATGGCCAGGAATCGATGTCAGGTCAGGTCATATTTCATCATATGACAATACAAATACGTGTGAACCTCGACGCACACCCTTTTCTCTCTTCTCCCTTTCAAAACACTTTAAACTATTTTCTTTGTACACATCAAAGACAATATCAGCTCTTCTATATTGGCGACAGACACGGTTCACATGTGGAAGAACATCCTTCATGGCATAGTCTCCAAAGGTTTTTCCATTACATGGGGGAAGAGTGTTTATGAGAGCTGAACCATCTATGACTATGGTGACCTCCTGGGTCGATCTAGTCTTCTTCACACATGTGACAGATACGACAAACTGACGTAATGATGATGTAGATCTTACTTTAATTACCCCATGTACTCACGAAGAAGCAGATACCAGGATATTTTGTCCATGTCCAGCACATGTTAATCTCAGGAGCTAAAGAAAGTGGTAATTAAAGCAAATGATACAGACATCTTAGTTATTGCAATTTCAATGGTTGAACAACTTAATTATGGTGGTCTTGATAAACTATGGTTGTTGTTTGGTCATGGGAAAAATTCAAGGTACATTCCTGTACACCAAATTGCTAATAAACTAGGAAAACTAAAGTGTGCTGGTTTGATGTTTTTTCACACATTTTCAGGGTGTGACACAACATCCGCTTTCCAAGGAAAGGGGAAAAAAAACATTTTGGAACACATGGAATGACCACCCTTAGATTTCTGATACATTTTCAAGACTGAGCAAGGGTAACATGGTACTGCAACATGACTTAAACCAGATTGAACATTTCATATGCTGTGTGTATGACAAAGCGACCGATATTAAGTTAGTAGATGATGCTAGATATAACCTCTTCACAAAAAAACAGCGATCATACGACAACATACCACCAACTAAAGCAGCCCTGGAACAACATGTTAAACGGTCTGCCTATCAAGCTGGTTGTTTTTGGGCCAACGCTCTAATCAAATGCCCAACAATTCCAAGTCCATCTGGATGGGGATGGAAAGAAGTAGACAGTAAATGTGTCATACATTGGTCTGATCATTCACTCATAGCTTCCATGTGCAAAGAGTTAAAAAAATGTGGATGTAACACTGAGTGTCATGGTCGATGCAAGTGTTTTAAGTCAAAGTTACCATGTAGTAGCCTATGCAGTTGCCCATGCATGGTATAGATTATGACCAGCTACCAGTAATTAACATGTAGCTGTAATTTAAAGTTAATAATAAATAATAATATTCATTCTTATATAGCGCTTATTGCACAATGTGTTTAACAGCTTTACATTATCACCCCAGTAATTTTTTCGTATCAAACATGTATGGAAGCATGATTTTTGTTACACATACAGTATTTGATTTATGTACCAAATGTTATACAGTATCTATTTTAATTTATATTCCTTCTGTGCTGGACAACATATTAATGAAAAAGTTTCCTTTTTAATAATTCTATGACATAATTTCTATAGTTATATGATCACCAATACGGTGTCAACACGGTCAAATGTCACATTAGTGCATCTTTTTACCATTTTGAATGTTCGCTCGATAGGCCCAGATCTATTATTTTTCAATAATTCACACAGTATTGGATTAAATGCATATGTTTATATTAAACATGAATAGAAAGTAGTACTTCTGCATCATTTGCCATTATTTTAGTGTTTCTAGGATGTACGGTTTACGAGTTCTGAGGAATCAGACATTATCTGAGGTCAAAGGTCAAATTTGAAATGGCCTCAAATCTTAAAAGTTGCGAATTTTTTATACGAGTTACCATACCAAATTTCATGTTTGAAACAATCACGTTAGTAATTAATGGTATTTCTGGTCATCTTTTTAACCAAATTTTCTATTAGAATGAATGTAAATATGTATATTTTCAACAATTTGATAACAAATTTAAGTTTCTATGACCAGTACTTACAGAGATATGAGGATGCCCTGGTATGTGGGTCAAAGGTCAGAAATGGCATTTCTGATCATTTTTGACTAAAATGCCCCATTAGACTGAATATGAATGCATGCCTTCTGAACATTTATAGACCAAAATTGACTTGCTGCTACCAGTGATTGCCGAAGATACAAGTACCTATTTATATTTGTTCTTATAACCCTTGACCATTTGACCTTTTGTAACACTTTTCAAAATGTGTAACAAAATGTAACAATTTAAGACCAAATTCAAGTGTCTACGATCAGTAATTACGGAGATACATACATGCCCTGGGTTGAGTGTCAAAGGTCAGAAATGACATTTCCGGTCATTTTTGACTAAAATGTCCCATTAGACTGAATATAAATGTATACTTTCTGATCAATTTGAGACCAAAATTACCTCGCTGTGACCAGTAGTTGTCGAGATTTAAGGACCTATTATTGGTGTTTGGTCTTATAACCTTTCACTCTGACCTTTTGCCACATTTTCAAAATGTGTAACCAAGCCAAAAATGATTGTTTGACCACCCTAAACCAATTTCTGAAGTCAAATTCTCTGGATCTCAAAGTGCATACGAAAGTTGATCTAGCTACTAGAGTATGTGGGACTAATGCTGCGCAGTGAAAGGATTAACACCTCTCTTTTTTAGGAAAACACATCAGTTGATTAAGATTATGTTTATACTTATGTATGCAATAAACATAAAAATAAACTTTTAAAATGATTTACTGCATTTTTAATATAATTATATTTTAGAAATGCTGAACTGAAATGCATTCAATGGTTTTTTATTTGTTTGATGTACCACAGGAATTTGTACCACTTTTCACTTCAGTATATATGTATTTGTACTGTGGGTTAACAATAACATTTTTTTTTTTGCAGTAAATTAACTCTAAATCAAGAATGTTGTACTATTCTTAAAAATCACCCAACAACATTCTCCTCATTTCTGATGCTAATGAACAAGCATCTATCCAACATGGAGTTGATAGTTCGGCTTTGTTTTATTATGGGAAACTTAACAGCAAAGAACAATGACTGTCGCTATTGTTTATTTAACACAGAAAATGCCATGGAAACACTACTGTCTGTGTTTCGAACCTACTTGGAGTTAGATATTGTGGTAGGTTTTTTTTTTGGTTATCCGCACTTGGCGGATAACCCTTTGTTATTGTCTAATTCTTGTTATCATAATATTGTATAACTTTGTCATAAGAGTGACCTGTAGATGTGCAAGAAACTTCGTTATATGACGTTAGAGTCGTGCAATACAAGTTACGCGCGATTTTATGAAATCTTATAGTTGCTCATAAATTCGGGAAAACAAATTATTTTTCAATGAAACTTTACAAAAGTGTATTTCATAATATGGAGCAACTTTTGACATGATAAAAATGGCGTGCTACACAAAAAATTACGCGAGTACGTGTATTTGAAATTTTAAAATGCGCAAAATTAATTTCTTAGCAATTTTGCATACATTTCAGGCAATTTTAAGTATTTTCAAATTTGTTTGCGTTTTGCGCACGCACTTGTGCGCACAGCTTGTACAAAGAGTAGAAAAATGGTTTTTGAAATTGATTTTTGCTTTTCATACCTTCTGTAGCAGATTTCATTCATTTTGATGAACTTTAATGCAAAATAACGACGCACGTGTACGTTAAACTTTAATAATCGTGTGCTAAAGAATAGGTAATTTAATGCAAATTTGTGGAAAAACATACCTATTTTTAATAAGTTATAGCTTCTCAGGATGGCTGGTTTCTTCAAATTTGTATTAATGTAATTATTTAGATAATTATCTTCTAAAATAGTTATCTTTATATGTCAATTTGATGACGTCATCAAATTAAATTGGATTTAAAAGATGGGTCTATGCTACACTGTATTTAACATATACAGTGTATTCCGTAAATACTGTATGACACAAAACAGGAACAATTCAGCACTGTAAACATATTTAATTCATGTCATAGGATGGCATAATAATTGTCGGCGTTCATATATTTTAAAATTATGTGCCTGTTGCGTTTGCGCGGATAACCCGAACTCGTCAAAAGTTCCCCATTGGTGAAAAGAGTCTATGAATTTCTTATCCAAATATGGCCGGATAAATCACTCAAATCATAGAAATACATTTCCAGAAAGAATAATCAATCTGAATAATGGAAATGTGAAATTTAATGCCACTATTGATGTATCATATCCAACATGGATATAGAAAGGTCGCCTTCATTTAATTATGGAAAAATTGACAGATTGAAGTAACATTTGCTTGTCAATATTTTTTTTTTAGAATCAAAGATCTGATGAAACAAAAAGTCTTCAATTGTTAAAAGGACAAAAGTATGAGGATATATTTATTAAATTAGTTCGTGTGATTGCTAACTTGTCGATAAATCAAGATATTGGACCACTAATAGCGGCAAACCTAAATTGTATTGACCTTTTGTTGCAAATACTAGGTAAGTTATTTTGTAAGAATTTTAACAATTCTTCAATTCCTTTCTGTTCTACAACTTTCAATTTATGCAACATTATTATTTTAAGGGCCTGTTTCTGCTGAGCAAGAATAATCCTATTCTTATTAACCGATTATTTTTTTAGGCGATTATTTTTGGCCAGCAGAAACGGTGCAAAATGACATAACTGATTAAAAACACTCAATCGATTGCATGTTTTAACCGATTATGTTTTAGCCGTTTTTAGATGCAACACGAATTATTGACCACATTTTGAGCTAGACGCAATGTCCCCAGAACCACCAGTAGGTGGCGCTGTACACGACTAAAGCTTTAACAGGACACATTCTATAGTTTCGTAGTAAAAAATCAGGTAATCACCTAAAATGGCCCAGATATGTGTGTTGTAGCCAACGTTTTGACATTGTATCACATGGAACAACTTAGAATGGTTTCAAGAGGGTTGGAAACGCTGAAAAACATACGAAACTGTATATATCTGAGCCAAAAAGTGAATTTTATGATTTTATTTAAAATACCTGTGACGTCACAAAAAACGTCATCTTCAGCATGTCTTCGGAAGCAACGTCTTCGGAAGCATTGGGATGTTCGGAAATATCACCTAAACAAAGTTCAAAATGAATATGCTGATTGGTCGGTTAAAATGCTTACCTATAATATATGTTTTATTCATTCATAAAAACCCAATTAGATCAACGAGCTGGATGGCTCAGTGGGCTTGTATTGAGGGTATTGCCCAGGGGGTTGCAGGATCAATTCTCTACTTGATTTTTGACATAAAAAATCACAGACATACAATTAAAAATAGCATATATAAAAAACCATGAGACATAAGACTGAATAAAACAAGAAGGATGCCAAAGGATAACTCATAAAAGTCCTCTACGGACTTTTTTCCAATGAGGTCCTTTGAAAGAATTTAACAGAAAAAAAAAAGGAACCGTACAAACTGGAACCAGAAAGGGAGAACAGCAAAAAAATAAAGAAACAAGAGAGGACCCAAAAGGCTACCCTGGGGGAACCCACATCCAATCTCAATAGAGTCCGATTTGGTACAATATCGACAATCTGATTTCGCCCAGACAGATATATTTATATATATATATATATATATTTTTCTTTTTTTGGCAATAAAAGTTAAAGTAGATACGCTTGAAACCAACCGATAGACCGGCATCCTAGATACTTAAGTTTTTTACACAAAAAATCATGATTGACCGAGTCAAAGGCCTTTTGGACATCGAGTAAAACCATTCCCGTAAATAAACCATTTGACATTTGAACTCTAAGATGAATAAGACATGTATCGGTAGAAAATGATCTACGAAAAACCGGATTGATGATCGTAAATTAGTTGATTCCTTTCAAGGTAATCGGAAACTTGTATATATACCACCTTCTCCAGAATTTTCGAAACTGAGGAGAGAATGCTTATAGGTCTGTAATTGTTAGCCTCAGTTCTAGAATTCTTTTTATGAAGGGACGTGACTTTTTCGAGTTTAAAATCCGAGGGAATACGTTCGTATTTAATGGAAAGGTTAATTATGTGTGTTATTGGTATTTTAATATTAGGAGCACCGTCTCTAAGGAATTTAGCAGGAATCTGATCAAGGCCTACACTTTTAGATGAGTTGAGTTTTCTCAATTCCTCTTCGATAAGGCTCTCGTCAATTTCTTCGAGAGAAAAACCAGAAACGTGTTTGATTTTGCTATTATAGTAGTTTTTAAAGGCATTCCAACCTACACTAAAAAGGTTACTGGGAGAAGGCAATTTCTTCATTAAATAAAGTATTTATTAAAATAATTTGAAACTTCTCTTTCATTATGGCAAAGATTCCCATTAACATCTAACGAAATAGTGCTACCCTTTTGTGGTTTATTTTTATATCCCAAATCTTTGAGGCATTTCCAGAGTTTATTGGGATTATTTTTTTTACCTTTTACCTTATTTAAAAAACATTCAGATTTTGCTTTATTTATGTTCTTTTGTATGCGATTATGCAACTTACAAAATGCATCATAAAGGTCTGGCCTATTTGGGTTATTCTTGAACTTATTTAATAGTGAGTTTCTTTCTTTTATGGCACTTAATATTTCCGGTGTCATCCACTCTTCAGATTTTTGTTCTAGGCGCACCTGTTTGAGAGGAGCCAATCTGTTTATAATATAAGAGACAAAAATATTTTTTTAAAAGAGCACCAGGCAAAGTCCACATCTGATGAGTCGAGAACAGGCAACCAATCAGATTGTGTTAATTTCTCATTAAAATTATTAACATCGTAGTTCTTAATTGAATGAATTTTGATAGTTTTATGTTGGTTTAATTTATATTTTAAAGATTTACGAGTACAAAACGTTAGGCTGTGGTCACTAATGCCTACATGAATGACACCCGATTGTGATATATTTTTGCGAATGGTTACATATGATAATATCTAAAACTGTATACTTAGTAATTCGAGTTGGTTCCTTTATCAGATGGGTAAAGCTAAAAGTTTCAAGAGTTGTTTCTAACATCTTCCTCCATATTGAGATGGATTCCGGGTTTGGAGAAATATCACCACATTTAAGCAAGATAGCAAAGAGTAAACCTTTCCCTCTAAGATCAAGAGTCCGGTGTATGTGGGACGTACTCTTCCTCGTTCGATAATTACCGGAACTGTAAATATAGGCAGGTAGGGTTTGGCTGTACCTAACACCATTGGTGGCGCTATACATTTGCTTAACCAATTACAAGTTTGATATCAAATCTTACATTAGTGATGACATGATTTTTAAAAAGCGTTTAACGTTGGACAATTTTGTGGTTTGTGGTACTTCAGAATAATATATCATTTTTATTTTTTCAGCAGAAACAGACCCTAAGAATTACGGTTGAGCTTCATTTAACATTCTTATGATGATATAGGCATAGTGTATAGATATACTGTATGAGATTATGATCCTTGATAATCGTAATAAAATTTGCCTTCATGTCACTTTCAATTCACCTATGTGAACACTTGCAGAAAACGCATCCAATCCGAATCCTGTCAACAATTAAATGGAGTCCATGTTTATGACCTCAAAAATTCTAGATCAACTCCACATTTCCATTGGCAATTGTATTGGTTCCAAAGAATCTTGAATTTAATGAAATGTGGTTATATTAATATTGTTTTAATAAAGCTAATCTTTTTTTTCTAGATTTGAAAGATGTAAATCAAAGTGAGGAGTTAGTACTGAACACTGTAGTAACAATAAACAACCTAGCTTATTATAATATGCCAGGTAGCATGGTTGTAGAAAAACAGATAGACGTTTGTGAAAGTAGGTTTTATTTTTTTTTCTTCATTCATTTTCTATCATCTTATATAATAATGTATACTGTATTTATTTGAGTAAACATCCCACCACGGTGTTTATTGTTCCGGATGTTTTTAAATTGCGGGTGGGGGGATGTTCACTATTCAAGGGTGGTATTTTTTTTGTAATATGGTAACAATCCAATGAATGCAATGTTGTATGGTTATAAATCTTCACATTTTCTGCCATTTCATCACAGAAGTGTAATATGATTATTATAGTATTTTATTTATTTATTGGTATATTGATTAATTGTAATAGTTACTTTTGTTGTCTGTGCTCCATCACTTTTTCGAATTACCACCCAATATTATATTTTGATAATAGATTAATTGATGTTTTTAATTTAATTTTTTTTTAATTATTTATTATTCTTTTTCAGTGTTAACAAAACTTTTGATGATGGATAATCAGGAGGGCATGGTCGAAGCTACTCGTGTGTTTGGTAATTTATCAAGATCATTTGAGGTCAGAGATTACATATCTACAAATAAAGGTAATTGTAATCACATTGGGTCTGTTTCTGCTGCATAACACAAAATAAAAATAACAAGAACGTGTTGCTGCTCAATTTGTAGTCCGAAATAACCGGTTAAATCAGTGGGTAGTAGTCGACCCAAAACGTCATCATTACCCAAAATGCAATGCGCCCAGACGGAAGTTGGCTGTTTACATCGACGTCAGTACACACGTGGGTGATGTTAAAATAATAAAATGTTGTCTCCAGGTCTACAAGTTTTGTTTTTTTTTTAAAGCCTACTTTCCATCGTTAATAACATTAATTCTCATGGTGACTTCAATAACATGAGGAGGGTCGTGCAGCGCCCCAATCGCCTAGGATAATTATTATGTCATAAGGCCCCTTCCCACCGAGCGAGCGCAGTCCTACTAAACACTGAATGGAAACAAAAACGAGACTCAGGAAGCAATACCTACCAAACGAGAATAGATAATTGTTAATTAATTATAAAAACCCAACTTTTATAGCAGAAATCGTCCGAATTTATGTTAAAAACGATGAGTTTAGCCACAAAAACTGAAACCAAACGAGAAAAAGACAATGCTTATTGAATGAATGATAGTGTTCACTAGAAATTATTATGTCTCTGCCTTTTTTCGAAAGAGGAATCGGGAATCAATCCTGGTAGTCAAATCCTGGCCATCACATATAGAGATAATCTAACTTTCAAAACATTTTTGCATAACTAGACAGACCAACATCTTCACAGCATAGTGTCTGAAAGTTGTGAATCATGCACTCTACAACTGAAGTTAGAGCTAATCTATTTTAAAATAATGTTAATGATTGAAATGCAAGTACACAGACTAGTGTTTGGATAGTCCAGAAAATGGATGGATTTATATATTCACTGGGTTGATAAATCATGTACATATCCTGTGGATTTATGGACACTACTATGCTTCGATTGTGTTAGGGATGAAAAATAATAATCGATAATATGATTTGTTAAGCGCACATTCACCAAAGTGCTCAACTGCATTCCATTTACCAGTACAGTTAAGGTGCACAGACTGGGTAATACATAACTTAGGTATTCTTAGTTACGTGAGTACCTAGACAAATAAAAACAAAAATAACCATGTCGTAAACCTGTGAATATTATATTATTAGTAGTATTTTATTAATTGTGCTAAGCTGAAGTAGTACAGTATAATAAAAGATTAACATATTGGCCACCAGTCCTCCCACCAACATTCCTTTTGTTTTTTGTGTAATTCATCACACACATTGATACAACATATAGCTGTCCTCAAAACTATACTTTAGAATTTATTTATATTTTGTAGTTGATGAAATGATGGTGACACTACTGGATTCTGGAAATCGTGAGATTGTTTACACCGCATGTGGTGTGCTCATCAATCTAATGGTGGACAAATCAAGGCGTCCAATGCTAAAATCAGAGGGTGGTATACGCAAGTATGTGTTCTTTAAGTCAGGGTCTTTGATAAAATGTCCTGTTTGTTTGTGTAAATACTTACTCCATTTTCAAACAAGATGAGATTTTTATAGTTAAAATCATGTGTTTTAAAACCTAAAAATAAAATAATTAAAACCTTAATAAATATCATCGATTTTGCACGTTCTTTATTACTGCCGAAATTGTAACAACTTCGGAAAGGTAAGCGTGAGTGAGGTGAAATTACAGATGGGCCAAGTTTGTTTTCAAATTAATTCACGCTCGCTACTTGGCCTACTTGTTTTTGTGTCATTTGAAAGTTTGTTCCATAATTTGATCATTTTTCCCAGTTACTTTTGTTCTAGTTTCAGTTGGTAAAAGATTCCATTCTTTTGTTGATCTGTATTTAAAGGTTCTTTTACCTTGAGCATTTTTCCAATTTTGTTTCGTTTCAAATAGTAAACAAACAACAAATCTTGTATTACACGTTTTTAATAGAAAAAATAAAGATTTAAGAGTTTAATGTCATCAGCAAACACTAAAAAATTATAAAAAGTTGGAATAAAACAAAAATCAGTAATTAATAAATTGAAGAAAAAGAGACCCAAAGGAAGTAATCAAGCCATTCAGATGAACAGCCCTCATTGTGTCTACCTATCTAGTATTTCCTATGTAGTATTTTCATACCATGTTTCAACCATCTTTTAAATGAGAAATTAGTGTCTGTCATATGTGTACATTTTGTAGGTTGATTGATGTATTGCATGACTTTGGACCGCTTGATTGGCAACTTGCTGGTATGGTGTGTATGATATTGTGCAATTACAGTGAGAATATTACATGTTCTCCAGAATGCCTTGGTGAAGAGGAGACTAGTGATCTTATTGGACTCCTTATACATTATCTTGGTGAGTACAATAACTTCATGACAAAGTAGATTGATTTTGATAAATTAGTATAGCAGCATTCCATAGTTCGAGCAGTGGCGCCAGGATCTTTCCGACGCAGGGGCTAAATTCCCCGATGGGGGTGGCTATGCGAGCGAGGTGAGCTTCTGGAAGCCTCCTGAAGCAACACGTTCTACCGTAATTTGAGGCCGTTTTAATCAGATTTAGGGTAGCCAACTGTTTCCATTTTTTATGGTACATAAACAAAATACTGTGTGAAACACATTGCACAAGGTCCGATATGCGATGACTTTGTGTAAATCCATTCTTTCAATTTTAAAAATGAACTGACCTTCAATATGCCTATCAAAAATGAACGTAAAATGTACCCACGGGCAGAACATGTGCTGATCTGTAAGAACATTTTTAAAAAACAGAGCTCCTAGGTCTCCAGAAATTGCAATTGTACATTGGTGTGTGAAACGAAATTACAAGTTTACCCGAGAACCAGCCCACCAAGGTTATGATGGAGCTAAGAACATTTAGAAAAATAGAGTTGCTAGGTCCCTGGAAATTGGATTATACTTCGAAATATGAAACAAAATATATATATTTATATATATAGTCTCCAGGACCAGCCCTACCATTAGGGCTGAACTGTTACGAACATTGTGAAAAATAGAACTGGATCCCTAAAATAGGTCCCTGAAAATTGCACTTAAATAGGCCCCTATTGATAAATGAAACAAAATTATAAGTCTACAGGACCAGCCTGCCATAGTTGGTTAGGTGGTGCTAAGAAAATTGTGAAAAATACATGAATATATATACATTTTTAATAACTATAGCGAATAATAATTGGCTTGCTTAATATCAAAATACACTAGTATTGATATCACCCTAATGAACAAGTGCCAAAAGACCACTGGTCACGAAAATGGCCATACAAATATTTAGCAACCAGGTCACAAAGTGATAGTTTTGGTCTCAAATTACTTGGAATTAATATGTTTATAACTTTAAATTAAAGACGAAATAACAAGTTGTGAAAAAGTCAAGCATTTCAGGATCACATGATAAATTGAAACTCCTATCAATTAAATTCTTCGACATGATTATATTGATGTTCTTTTAAACCGATTGAAATAACCTAAAATTGCTAAGGGCTTCCACTGGAGAGCTCTCGGCAGTTTTAAACAGATCTATGCTGATGGTAATACAGAGTGTCATGGTTGGTGCAAGTGTTTTTAAGTCAAAGTTACCATGTAGTAATTTTTGCAGCTACCAAAAAAAAAACTGTAAAATTAAATGTAATTAAAATTATGATATCTAGAATGGTTTGAGCAGTTAGCTTGCACAATGCAGCACTGCATTGAAAATGTTATACTGTAGTATAAAAACATTTATGTGTTATTTTCTTCTCTGGTCAAATAAGGATGGCAAGCTTCTACAAATAACTTTACTAAACGAAAACTAAAAAGTATTAATGGGTATCACCACTTATACTTGACCAAAAACACAACAAGTTTGGAAATGATATAGGCATATGGCATTGTTTGTCATTTACTTTTTTACACCTTTCTTCAGTTGTTAAAATTGTTTCACTTTTGCACTGACTAAACTGAGCACGGCCTTTTGATTTTTGAGTTTTTATTCTGAGGAATCGGACATTATCTGAGGTCAAAGGTCAAATTTTAAATGGCCTCAAAACATAAAAGTTGCAAATTTTCGAGTTACCATATCAAATTTCATGCTTCTAACCCAAGTATCGACCCTTTTTTTAAAGCTAAAGAATCCCACTATTGACCTATTTATTTTTGTCCAAAAATTTGTATGGATCGATGATCCTTGACCTACTCTACCATTTGCCAACTACAGTATATATATATATATAACTATCATACACACACTATTACAAACATTTGAAGTTGTACCATTTATATTTTTTATTATGTAATGTTTAGCACATTGACAACATTAACACAACATTATTTTTTACAGATGAAGAAGCACCCCTTGAAGTGACAGAAGCAGCTGATTGGTATGAGGACACAATTGATGTTATGAAGTATTACTGGTTGACTGATTTCTATCCTGTAGCAACACAGCTAATAAGTAGAATTGAAAAACATAATACCAACTTAGTTCC
Organism: Antedon bifida; assembly: GCF_963402885.1. NCBI lineage: Eukaryota > Metazoa > Echinodermata > Crinoidea > Comatulida > Antedonidae > Antedon > Antedon bifida. The sequence goes on along the minus strand of NC_136232.1, from coordinate 15,337,855 downwards.
ACTTGATGCTCCTTGATGAGTATATTTCCTATATTATGTGATCAAAGATAGTCAAAGATACTGACAGTGACATTTGTCATTTTGTATTGCCTTTTTCAGATATTCTTAACATTAAAATGTGTACATTTCTTTTCATTAATGTACTTCAAGTTAATTTGAATTGATTTGTAATAGTATGAGTGTGTTTTGTTTTTTTTAAAGATATACTTTGTAATGAAAAGTCAATTAGACAAAAAAGGGCCAACGATAGAAATAAATTTGCTAAAGCTGAATTTTTCATGATAAGTCCTTAATATTGTCTTAAACAACATATTAAAAGTCCCTGGGTTTCCCCTTTCTGTATCAACCCGATTGAGTTGTGAAAGAAAGTACCTCTATGTGCAATGTATAAATCCTGTATATACAGGACAGTAAAGCTGAAATATTTAATCAGAATAAAGTAATAATACAGTACTGTGATGCATACTGCTTGCTTATTTGTTGAGAAATAAAACCTTGAAATTATTCCTGCTTTGCATATGTAAGTTCAGATCAAATCAGACCTGGACCCGGTATAGAAATTGTGACTTTGGTTCTGGTTTTTCTAAATGGTTGAATTATTTTATATATTATTTTCCATATGATTATTAAATTGCTTTTCATAAAAATGTCTTTTTGATGGTTTTATTAATAAGTTTAGAGAGAGTATTTCAGAATGATTAATGTTATGTGTTGGATAACAAAGTTTCTTTTTTATTGAAACTAATATTCCATCAGTACATCATGATTTAATTTTTGAATTGGCAACAGTCAAAACATCGGTACATCACTTATCACCAGAGGGCGGAATGTACGTATGGCACGCCCATACTGCCTTTAACATGAGAACAATGAGTATTGAACAACAACAGATCGAACATCTTGCCAGAGCCTTTGAAATATAAAAGAATATTCTATAAATTCTAGAATGGAAACAAACCAAACCTATATACAAAGATGGTGACAAAGCTGACCCCAATAATTACAGACCAATATGAGTCCTACCATCAGTAACTAAAATTATCAAACGTGCTGTATACCAGTAATTATATGACTACAGTACTGTAAACAAAATATTTTGAATGAATTACAATCTGGCTTTAGGAAAAACCACTCAACAAACCTAACAGGTGTGTCAGATTATATCCTAAATAACTTAAATGTAGGTAAAGCAACTGCTGCCATCTTCATTGATTTAAAAAAACATTTGACACTTTTGATCACAAATTCCTTATATCTAAACTTATTGATTGTGGAATTAAGTCATCTGCTCTGAACTGGTTCATCTCGTATCTAGTTGTTAAAATCAACTCAACACAATCAACTCATATGGAAGTGAACATCGGTGTGCCCCAATGTTCTATACTAGGACCTTTATTGTTTATTATTTATGTTAACTCTCTACCTAATGTCACTCAATCAAAATGTGTTATGTATGCAGACGACACTACAATCTTATGTAACTCATCTGATCACACTCTACTTAAAAATGAATTAAATTCAAATTTAAACAAAATTGCTAAATACTTTCATTTCATTGCCGTTCTAATTTACTTTTTATTAGTGGTTGCTGTATGTAAATTTCTAAGAGTTGCGAAATGAATTGCCTATTTTCACCTGAAAATTAAAATAAACACATTTTGGTCCCTGGATGTAACATGATATTGGCGCGTGTATCGTACCCATACAGCGAGCTGGGGCGAACGATTCGTACAAAGGACACCGCCATTCAACCGCGTAGGCCTACCTATTGTTTAGATCGCTGGCAGTCAGCAAGCATAAAGTGTATATACGTCAAAAATGGAACGCCGTGGTTACCTACAGTGTGTGTGGCTATTATTATGTATCATCATCATAGAGGATAATAATATAGTATTAGTACACTAACTGTGGTAACTGTGTACTGTAGTATACATTATAGCAACCGATTTTTTACTCGGGGTACCCGAGTCTAGGACTCACTCATTTTCTCCTCCTCCATCTGGACATCACTATTAAGCAAAAAGTGCGATTTATAAAGTACTACTCCTCCCTTATTCGTTGTAGTATTGAGCTGGGATTTGGCATGAATATACTACAGGGACATGTCCTCAAAGCTATAGAGCCGGATTTTTTAATTTCAAACCGGATGCAGCCATATCACGTCTCGAAGATGGTACCGTATAGCCGTATTTGGTAGCGAGGTTATTGATGTGTATGTAACGTTACATCCGGTCTTATGACGTCATTACAGCTTCATTTGCTGTACCCCGAGTATCGCACATTCGTGCTTGTTTTTTTAGGCCACCCACCCAACTGTATCAATACCTATTTATATATTTAATTTCCACAAATTGAGGTAAATAAATATTGAGCTATTGCGCTTTTTTCGGGGCTTCCCCAAGATGTACGTTCGCATTAAACTTGAATGCAACGCAATCAAAACAAAGTACTGAGTGAATGAAATCGGCAACAAAATGTTATCGTCCTTTAATTAGTTACGTGTGTTTATTGGAGGAAAAAAGTATGATCGTTTTGCTCATTGGTAGCATGCTACATAATGAGAGTGTCTTTTCCTGCAAATTAGAGGTGCCATTTATCATGAATTTTATGTACGAGAGTACCATTTCCGGCCAGCATCATCTGGGGCGTCATTAACAAATCGCTTCGCCAAAGGGGTCCTGTCGACAGCCCGGGACAAGCACCTTTTTTCGTCATGTGCAAACGCTGACTTGCGCGAAGCGCCCTGTTGTTACGCTTTTACTCACAATAGGCCTATAGGGAAAATGTCACCCTTTAATAGGCTAGTACCTACCTCAGTTTTCATATTTAAAATATCAATTTTTAATACATTTATAATAACGTGGGCGTGCCATTTCCGACCATCTAGAGGTGTTATATTTTCAAAATAGCCTGGGGCAAGAGTTGGTGTGGCCTCTCTACAGTTTCGCCACCCCCCTTTAAAAAAAATACTGGATCCGCCCCTGTATACAACGGATGAAACTGAGAGTTGACGGGCAATTACCAATTGCCTAAATGGAGATCGGGTAGCCTAATATACGCTGAAACCCTTAAAACAACCTTTGTCAAGGTTTGTAAGCGTTTTAAATTTCAAAACGAGAATGTTTCACGATGGTGAAATAGATGAAATAATAAAGTGCTCAAAATGCCTTAAAAAATACTGCGAAAACATGTTCCAATAAGCGAGTATTTCACGCCTGTGGTTTGGAGAGTCATAAAAAGGACCAATGTGGTGCAGAAAAGCTGCTACACAATGATTTGGGTGAAATGCTCATCCAAAAATGTGGAAACGTGTCATAGAAAAAATTGCGCTGGACACTGATAAAGATAAAGAATAATCAGTATCAGATGAAAGTGAAGAGATTGACGAAGATGATGATGAGGAAAGCGAGCCAACAAAGGAGAAACAAAAGCAACAAGGAAAGATAACAAGTTTTATGAATGATCCCACTAGTTCCAGCGTAGGCCTTCAAGAGAAAGAAAATAAGAAAGAAAGAAGGGGAACAAGCTGAGCCGGAAATCTCACATTCGATGCCGGCCGGGAACGAAAAGAAGACGCAAAACAAGTAAAAGTAAGAATGACGGACAAAAGAAATAATAATAGTGTATAATAGTGTCTATGATATTACATATTACAGATACCAACAACCATTTTGTATGTATTTTACGATCCACCGCATGTGTATTACAGTATGTGTGTGTATACTTTACATATAGACAAATGGGTTAGCTGTTTGGTGTATACAATTTAATTAATTTATCAGCTATAACACATAGATGGATAAAGCAAGCATTAATTGCGTCTCTCTACACGTAAGAGGCTTACGTAACATAAATAAACAAAGGCAGATAGGCCTACGTAGTTGGTGTCAAAACCAAAAAGCTGACATTGTACTTATACAAGAAACACACCTTACACCTGACTTATTTGACAAATTTAATTTAGTTTGGAACAGTACTTGCATACATAGGACTGGTTTTTCAAATAGTGCAGGGGTATCAATAATGTTCTTAAATGAATTAAATTTTAAAATAACTAACGAATGTATCGATAAAAATGAAAGATATATAATTCTAAATGTTAAAATTAATGGTAAAATGCATGTTTTTGTAAACGTATAATGCTACTAACAATTATAAATTAAGAAGCTCATATTTCATGGAGAGTTAAATTAGACCATTTTGAATATTGTTGACTTAAACAACGATATAATTATTATCGGTGGTGACTTCAATAGTATTTTGGACTCAGAAAATGGGACCAAAAGAACAGTAAAGACAGAAAAGATACGATCTGTTTTTACACTTAAACATTTTATTAAAACACTTAATTTAAAAGATGCCTGGAGAAATAAAAACCCAGAAAAATTACAATATACATGGCGTAGGAAATCTAAGCAAACTGACAGACGGCTTGACTACTGGTTGACTTCTAAACAAATTCTTGATCACGATGACGTAATATCGTTTGATATAAGACCAGCTATCTTGACAGATCATCAAGCAATTTCAATTAGAATCAGTTTTGATGAGTCCAAAAGAGGCCCAACCTATTGAAAAATACTGATTACCAAAACTATATTAGAAATGTAATTGAAAAAACCCAAGCCAATGAAAATAACCCAAGCCCATATGTATTTTGGGAATTATTAAAAGCCAAAATTAAAGACGTTTCAATCTATTATGGCAAAAAATCAATAAAGAAAAAAATATAAAAAAAGTAAAACTACAAAAAGAAATAAAAGACTAAATGATTCTTTATTAAATAATTATTGTAATGCCAATGAGAGCATAGCGGCAAAAATTTAAAAACAAAAACAAAAAAGCTGGACAATATTTTCAAATTTTTCAAAATCAAATGTTTACAGAACGAGAAGGGTATAGTACTAACAAAGACAAAGGAAATTCTTTGTGAGGAAGTTAAATTTTATAGGCATCTATATGCAAATAAGGGTATATCCCGTAAACAGATAAACACTTACCTAGATAAACCAAATGTAACGAGTTTAGGCTAACTGAAGAAGAAAAGGGGATATTTGAAGGTATTGTCACACTAAATGAATGTACCAGCATAATTAATTGACGGTAAAGCGATTATCCTTCCATAAAATATCACCGTAGTATATGCGGTTAAAGTTATTACAATTGTCAACTAGAAAGACACTCCGAGAGTGCATACCTCCGCCTACTGTAAAATTCTCCTACATAAGATTTCTCCGGTAAAAAAGAAATATATATATATTTGTGTGTGTCTTAATGCTGTTTGTGATTTAGGCTAATTTCACTACAAGCATGTGTATGCGAGTTTGGTGTAATGGCTATGTAACAAGCCTTTCAATTAACAATAGCTTCAGTTGACTAACAATAGAACAGCAACGCGAAAATCAAACGAGTGAATTTGAAAAGAAATAGGGTTTTTAAACTACTCGCATCAAAAAACGTGCACATTAAATCGAATTATGTTTTAAATTTACAAATCATAAGTTATAACTCTTGCCTCTTGTACAAAGTAGTTCTCGAGAAAATGCAATTTTAGTTTATTTGTTACTTTAAGACTGCTCGCCGGCTTTTGGAAAATTCTGTCCTATCTTTTAACACTAGCAGGTCTGAATAGTATACTAAAAAAGTGGTCCAGAATTGGGACCATGGTCTCAAATGGTCCCAAAATTTAATGGAATGGTCCTTGACCACATATCTATACGTATATTCATTTTGGTAAAGATCTTGTAATTACTTTTTGAGTAATCCTGCTAACAAATAAACAAACAGACAGACGATCGATTACATATACCTCCTTGGCGGAGGTAAATAATGACTTGATATAAGCAATTAGACGATTTCCCTTTTTAATTACATTTTCAAAATGAACATGAACATTTAGATTACGTGATATATAAAAACCTAAATACTTATAAGTATCGACTTCTGAAATACCATAATCTCCTAACTTCCATATCTATATTTTTATCAGTTCGCTTGCCGATTATCATAATATTTGATTTGTCATAATTGAATTTTAGTTTCCAAACTTTGGCGAATTGGGTTGCAATATCCAACATTTTTTTCATTTCATGTTCATTGTCTGCAATAAGAACAACATCATCAGCCCAAAAAATTCCTCCTAGCCAGATATCATTAATTCGTACTCCAATATTATGGGATTTCAGAAGTTTTGTGAACTCATGTATAAAGATGCAAAAAAGTACAGGGGAGAGTAGCTTACACACCCTTACTTTACACCTTGTTCGATATTAAAATAATCTGTACATATATCCCCAAACTTTACATGACCTCGTACATTTGTGTAAAGTGCATCAATAATTTTCCAGACGCGGCCTCTAATGCCTGAAGTTCAGGCTGCTGTTAATTAATAGGCCATCTCTCCACACGGTATCAAACGCCTTTCGGAAGTCCAGGAAGGCTAATGTGTTGTCTTTCCCTCTTTTCGACGACGTGCGACAACACTTTTTAGAGTGAATATATGGTCTTCACATCTGTGTCCTGATCTAAAACCTCCATAGACCTCCGAAAGTACATCGTTATTTTCAAGATAGTGAGATATATTTGTTGCCACTATTCTATTATAGACCTTTGAAACACATGAGTTTAAAGAGATTCCTCTATAATTGTTTAAGTCTTTACGATCTACTTTTTTAAAAATTGGACATATATAATGCTAGTGTTCCATTCAGTTGGTATTTTTTCAAGTATAATTATTCTCTTAAATAGTTTTAGCAATGAGTTGTTTAGTACGTCTCCCCTGTTTTTTTTATTAGTTCATTGGTATTAGTCGGGTCCTGGAGCTTTATTATTTTTTGCAAGTGAAATAGATTCGGCTACAATTTCATATATAATTTCTATGTCATATAAGTAATTTTCTTTATTGTCTATGGATATGTCATAATTTTCATAATTGATTCTAATTTGTTCAACCGACTTTTTGGTTCTAAAAAAGTTGTAATCACACATATCCTGATCCATTTTACCTAGGTTACATTCATTGTCATCAGCTTCCTCAATAGTACGCTTGGCCGAATAGTATTGAAAGCGGAACTGTAGTCAATAAACAATGATCTTACATAACACTTTGCCTTATCTAAGTGCTCATAATAATAATAATAATATTTATTTGGAACAACACTTTTTTAACAGTGGCACACATGCGTAGATGGTGCGTCCATACCAATTACAAAATTCAATACAAAAACAATGGAAAATAAAAACTGAAACTAAAATAAAACATATTTGAGATAATGACATAAAATTTGACTCGACGCTATTACAAAACTTATTTACAAACTAAAACTACACTAATACAACTACTAATTTTGCAACAGCAATGGAAAAGAAAACACTTTTTTAATAATATAATAGAACAGTTCAAAGTTCTGATACAATTGCATTTCTTAATTTCCAAGCACGGCTTGTGTACATTTTACAATAACTGTCAAATACACTGTATTTGACAGTGTCCGGGACATATTGAACCTTAATAGATAGGTCACCAGTACACTATATATATCTTTTTATTGTACATTTTTTATATTACCTTTTTAACATTTTATATGTGTTTTTTATTAGTCTTTCACATTTCCATATGCTTTTCTTATGATCCTTGTTCACTTTCACATCTCCGATTTCTCTTGCAATGGACCCCATTGGAAATAAATTGACATGTCGATTTTATGGGTCGTCCTTGCATCCATTCACTTTGGTTTTAATCAATTTTAATATTCCAATTGTTTGTTTTTTTTTTCTTTGTTAAAAATTTTAAATGTATTGTTGAATGGATGCTAAATGAATAAATGAAAAATGAAATGAAAAACCAGAAATAAAATTTACCCAAGTATCTACACAATTTATTGCAATAAGTTTACGTTGAAGTGTTTGTAATTCTTCAATTCTAATACAATGTAACTTATTACAAATAAACAGGAAATGTTTAACATCTTCTTCACCTGACCCACAAACCTTACACTTATCATTTAGATTATCAATGTTCCACTTATTTGTAATTTTTCCAAGTGGTAAAGTGTTTGAACGAAGTTTAAATTTTAAACTTGAGCCATAAAAATCTGTTTTATCCAGTAGGTAAGGTTCTAGGCCAGGTGACTCTTTTATCAAAGAGTAATCAAGCAAAGATGATTTTCTTACTACTTCTTGTTTCCAAAAAGTAGAATACGATTGTTTAATTGTATTTTCAAATGGCTTGACCCAGTTTATATCAATATCAGTATCTGTACATATATCATTAAGAATGGCATTGAAATCGAACTTAATAATAATCACAAGTTTTTTAAAATTCATTAATAAATTGGTACCTTGAATTAAAAGATTCATAGATTGGTTGTAAGAGACACAAAGTAGCATCGTCTACGCTTCTGTTTGAACAATAACCAAATTGGTATGGGTCCGCTTGATACTTTGTCAATCTTTCGAAACTCTTCATAACAAGCGATGTTAATGCAACGGGCCTATAGTCATTCATGCCTTTAGGTTGAGTAACCTTATTTAGCGGAGTAATATTTGCAGATTTCCATAACTTGGGGACCTTGTCACTCTCTAGCGACCAATTAAAGATGTCAGTGAAAATCGGCGCAAGATCCTTACAAAATAATTTTAGTACCTTCCCAACAATTTGATCTGGCCAAGCAGACTTCCTTGCCTTTGTACATTTAAATATATTTTCAACATCTAATACATTTACTCTTAAATAATCAAAAGCATTGTCATCATTTATACATGTTATTAATGATTCTTTCAATGTTATGAGTTCATCTTCCAATTCGTTAATATCAAACCTGTTACAAAAATCATTAAGCTTATTTACAAAATCACAAGGTTCAACATCTGACGGAATAACCATTTTCTTTCTCTTATCATTACCAATAATAGTTTTTAAACAATTCCATGCACTCTTGGGCTTGGGATTTCCATTTTTAAAACTACTAATCTTCTCGCCAAACTTTCGTTTCCCATCTTTAATCAACTTATTTAAGTGCAATTGAACTATTTTCTTTTGATCGTTATTATTATTTACAGCAGTTTGTTTTAATCTAAGTAATCGTTTAATATTTTTATTAATCCAACCTAGGCTTGGAATTTGGATAGACTTTAATATTTTTCTCCTTAACACAGGATGTAATACAAAAATTTAAACAGCTATACTTATTTATAGCATCGGTTGTCCCATCAATCGAATGTGGATTTACAAGAATGTCCCAATTTTTTTGTATATAATTTAATTTCCATAAACAACAACATAAGTCCACGTGACATAGTGGCAACAACAAAATTATAATTTTAGTTTAGTTTATTGCCGGTCCGTCTGATGACTTTCCGTCTCGGCTGCTTTGCTTATATCTCGGATTGCTTTCCTCCAGTCCTGTCTGTTTTCTGCTATTCTCCGAATCGTTTCTATATCTTTTATGCTGTTGATCCTAGGGGGTAGTGCAGTTGATTGTTTATGAAGGGTGATCAGATCGTTCGATAGAGTTACCGGTAGTGTGAATCGTTGTCTTACTCTAATATACTTTAATTGTTGCTTACAGTTTTCAAAATAATAGTGTATTGCTTTATTGGCTGGGACTTCCTTTTGCAATCTCAGGATGTGTCCGAATAGCCGCCTCGATTCCAAATGTCCAAAATTATAAGGTTCACAAATATAAAAATTAAAAAAACAATTATTATTATTACGATGATGAATGACTTATAATATAATAGAAAATAATAACAAAACAATATAAAATCCGGTGAATTTCTGTAAATCATATCTGTATACCGATATTTTTGTATAGGACAATTATTTTCTCTCATTCTAATCAAAGAAACGTTGAACAAAAACTTCAAAATAATCTTAAAGCATGTAGCAATATAACTACCATTACTTAGTAGTAAGCATACATTTATCAAGATACATAAGTTTGGTGTTAAACCACTGGTGCCGTGATGTTAAAGGTTGGGCAGAATACGTCGTGCCTTTAAAGATTAAAGGAGACCTTACAGAGCTTTTAATTAATAGAAAAAGTGTAAAAGATGTTATCACTATTCGTTTTGATTTCTAAAGTTGTGAAGATATCAGTATGTGTAAGTGCAACATTCAGTAAATCAAAAATTAGTTTAGGCCTATGATGATTTCTTTTTATTTGAAAAATCCTAAATTGACGCATACTCTGTGCTTCTTAATATTATTTACAAAGTCCTAAGTTTTGCCTCAACAAACGATGGTAGATATTCAGTGCATTTTAAACCGTATGTAGCTTCCACTCTTCTTGTAATTTTCGTTATATTTTACTACATATTTTAAAATCACTTTAATCAGGGAAGAGTGAAATTGTATGTTCACTCTTCCCTGCTTTAATATTAGTTCAATGTCTTCAAAATTATAAAAGACAAGCAAGTCAATATACGTTTTTTCTAAAATGGTTAACTTAACTTTAAAAGAAACACAAACATAAAAGAAAAACACTGTGTCTCCATAAACTCTTTCCAGGGCTATACTTTTGGAGCAAGGGGGACACGAGATGTTTCACACGGTGTCCAGCTGGTGGTCAATTATGTGGAAGATAGCTCAAACAGCTTTTGATGAATGGAAAGTTCCCAACACTGGGGGATCCCACTAGTTGACGCAGGACTTTGACACATCCTAGCACAACCAAGGTTACACAGTTTTGGCACAAACTTTTCATCTAAAAGAATCCTGCTGGTGGATTATCTGAGGACTATTGTGTAAATACGACACTCCTTCTACAACACCAGTTGCAACTGCCACTTTCCTGTCCCAGTCTATAAAGTTTTGATCCTCCGTATAGATCGTTTCCTTCATGTTTTGCCCATAGATGACTTCGGTAATGATAGACATAAATGATTCTCCGGGCAAATTCCGATGAACTTTACAATATTGTTGTGTGCGATTTATTGGTGTATTTGAGCCTCCCCTAATCTGCTTCTCCCTGACGCTTTCTCAACTTCACTTTCTTTATGGCAACAAGCTCATATTGGTACATTCCCTTGAACACTTCTCCATGAGCCCTGAGCAATTGTCTTCTTGTAATCACAATCAAGCTGAGATGGTTAGAGAGTGGTGGAGCATTCTAGGTTGTTTTTAACAGGAACTGTTATTCATTTAACAAAACACCAGGTTTGAAATCTCAATAACTTCTCACTTCATCATCTGTGTCTTGCACATTCGCTGTCAGCTTACAGTGGTAAAAGCCAGGTTTGTCAACCATATATATACACACGTTTGACGTATACAAGAAACGCGTACGTACGTCATGCCCATGATGGGTGTACGAGCCAGCCCGTGATGGGTACCAAACTTTTGGGTACGAGTAAGCCAACATTTGAGTACGAGTTGGTGAGTAGAGTTGGAAATTGGTACGAGTTGACCTGTATCCTAGTTCCTCGCGGCTCGTCGGACTTCTATTATTTTGTGACTTTAAATTTGGTCCATGACAATGATAACATTATGTCGCCTGTATTCAGTAAACTATGGGTTAAACATTCATGTTATGAATTGGGTCATACATGGACACCGTATTGTTCCCAGGCAGCATTAGATGTTGGAAGTATTGCTTTTAAACAGTCATTGCAGATTTACTTAGTTTTCTATACGGTACGTGATAACGCCGCCTAGCCTCTACTTTAGCTAGGCCTAGGCCTACTACTACTAGCTAGGTGCTTACCAAGCTTAGTGAAATAAGGAGGCAAAGGCTATAAGTAGATGCTAGGCTGGATAACTATAGGCCTAGTTAAGCTGGGTCCTAAAAGTCTAGGGTCTGTTAGTACTACGCGGTTGGTTTACGGTTTTCAGTCGCGTCTAGGCCTAGGCCCTAGGCCCTAGCCTAATTTTATTTTGGTTGCGATAAAATCAACTTCTGGCATTTTGTATGGGGTGCTGGTCAACCCGTACGGGTCATCCTGAATACCAAGATCTACCAAGACCGGTCAATCTAATTACCGAAAACAACCATAAATAACTGAAAACAAACCGAAAACAAAATAAAAAAATCTAAATACCGAAAAAAAATTTGTTTAATATTTTTTTTTAAATGTCGCCCTCTACTGATGGGTGTTTCTAAAGCTAAGACCATGCAGGAGAGAAGACCGCACGTGCAATGTCAAGGAAGACCCTAAATGGTGCACAAAACAACTCAAAATCGTACAGACTTAATGATTACACCGTGCATTTACTTACAGAATCTATATTTAAACGTTTTTAGTCTTTCGATTAAAAAGAATTTGGGTACGAGTTGGCATGGGTACGGGTTGACCTGTATCCTTTTGTATGGCGGGCCACTAGGGCCTAGGCGGCATATCACTGTTTCGTCCACAATAGATTTCTATGGCGTGTTCACATATGGAGTTATCACATCGCATGCTTTGTTGTGACTATTACATTACAATTTGCATTTATTAGATTTGTTGTTTCCAGTTTAGTTGTATTTTATTAGTCTGCTGAACAAAATAATTAGAGATTCCATAGTTGATCCAAGGAAATGGCAGCGCTACTTCGTTGTGATAGTCGTTAGCACGTCTTGGCGAAAAACGAATTCAACTGTCAGTGACACAGTTAAATACCCTCTTTAGTACAGTATTAATAGTTTGGATATGAAAGAAGAAATGCTAAGAAAAAAAAAATAAATTTAATAAAACTTTGTCGTCTTCTTTTTGATTGGTTTTTAATATAATACAGGAGTAATTCAATGTTTTATCATGGAACTCAAGTGTCTTAATTAGAACACATAAAAATATGGATATGAAAGAAGAAATGCTAAGAAAAAAAAAATAAATTTAATAAAACTTTAAATGTCGTCTTCTTTTTGATTGGTTTTTAATATAATACAGGAGTAATTCAATGTTTTATCATGGAACTCAAGTGTCTTAATTAGAACACATAAAAATAATAATTGAGTAATTTACCGCGATATGCAACTGAAAGAGTCATTTAACATATTTTCACATGCACAGAATAAATGAATATACCTTATCAATTACAAACAAAGTGAGTAATAATTCGGATAAAAATACATTTTTCAGGTCGACGAAATTGCCTAAATTCTCCTCAGCGAAAACATAACTCAGTAACATAGTACGGAGCACCTCTTCATTAATTTGGCGCAATACTCACATAATTTCTCTTGAGTAGTAGTATTTTACTAATATTTCAAGTTCATTTTATTAGGTAAAATTTACACGCAAAGACAAGCGCACGCATTCCTATTAAACATTTATTTACCAGTGTTTCATTTACATCTTACAACATATTAATTCTTAATATATGTACGTATACTTTCTTCCAATTGTTTCTTCCGACAAAATACATTGTATTCTTAAACCACTTTATTCTTCCATTTGTTATTCCTACAAAATTATATTTATTGTACCTCGACACATTAAAATTAGTACACATCCCTACGTACTTCAATTCGTTTTATGTTCAAATCGAAAAATTTAATGATGTTAATTCTTATACCGAAACATTTAATTATCAATTTAGTAAATATTTGTTTCTTATATATTATAATATCATTTCTATTGTACCCTGACACATACAATTAGTATCACTTATGCATAATTCAATTCATTTCTTTTATTTGTTCCCCTATCAACGGCACTATGGGCGTTCCATAGATATTGTAGTACTATTATTGTCTTTGGCCAAAGTTGGCCTAATCCCACTAGGCTAGGCCTAGAGGCCTACCTAGGCCTAGAGAGCTTTTTTTTGGGGTCACGCTATTTTGTAATGTCTTCTATAGTTCTACTCATGCTATAATGAATATTAATTGGTTTGAAGGATGTTTGCGCAGGTTTTTTTGGGATTTCGCAAAACATAGTGAGGGCGTCTGTGTGGTGGTTTCATAGGAGGGATGATGTCCATGATTGAATACACAGTACATGTGCTGTTTTTTGACGATCTGCATTTTTGGATTCTCGAGTATAAGCCCACCCCCCAAACTTGACTTGATTTTTTTGGCTTAACCCGCGTCAGTATGATAACTTCAAAATGCCCACCAATTTCAAAATTGCTGCCAATTTTAAAATGGCCGCCAAAAATCGCGAATGTGAGGCTAGAGAGAAAATACTTCACTTTCAAAGCGTAATCCCCTAAATTGCTGTCTTCGTCTTTTTTAATATATATTATTAGGCCTGTTATCCAGAATAATTTGAGACGATTTTTGTGCTACGGAAGCCGCCATCCTTGCAGAGATGACAAGCAATTATCGTAACCAGCCGTAACACTATAGCATTGGTTATGTTATTTATTTTTCACACTCGGCTGGTTGCAACTGTTCGCCAGATAAGAAGTTGACGTACACCTTGTTGATTTATAAACACTAGGCTTTACTACAAGAAGTAGGCCTGTGTGTTTAGGTTGAGGATGTGATATTGTTAATAATTATATTTATTGTTTTCATTATAATAGTAAATTAATTAAAACTATTGTAATTGTTATTACTAATACTATTAGCAGCCACTTCCAACACACCGCGACATTTCAGTGCAGCTCGATTCACCATTTACAGCATTCATTATCTCCTGTCTTACACAAAATCGAACTCATTATCAATTAGGCTACTCTCATATCATCGTCACTTTTATCCTCTTAATCACTTAGAAATGCTCGTTCAGGCTCAAATAAGAACCCTACTTGTGACTGGCCTGCAGTCATCATCATGTGTAAACATTGCGTTTAGATTATGTCACATATTGTTTGTAGCGCCCTCTAGCAGTCAAATTTTTAATTTCTTTGTTATAAGTGAAAATAAAAATTTGCATAACGATAGCCAATATTGATCAGGAGCCCCATATTGATCGCAATGTTGAGAAACTCAACAGTTCTTTTCAGAACTAATATTTATTTATTTTATTTTTATTTGAACAATATTTAATGAGGGTGATCCATCCAGCATAAGCTGATCATTAGGGACCCTCAAACAATACAAACAGTAAATACAAAATAAACTATAAAAATACAAAATTAACAAAGATATAAAAAATAAATATATATAAATATACAGTAGGTGTACTGCAAACTTTATATCAACAGATTATTGTTTTAAAATCCACCCGCCTAAATTCTGCTATAGAATAATAATTGCATAGTTTTTTTTCTTATCATCAAAACATCGACAATAAACAAAATGGTTGTGCTCTGACCTCATCACATTTTTAGAGAAATTGGTATTAAAACACCCCTATTCATTAAGCGTTGTGTAGGACCACGCCACCGCTGTCTCTCACGCACACTCAAGGGTTGTGTGAATCTACCTATCTAAGTAATATTAATTGGTTTGAAGAAGGTTTGCGCAGGGTTTTTGGGGTTTTGCGCTGTGAAATCTGTAATTTTCCCAAAAATTGAAGTTTTTCACCCCAAAAAAATGCAAAATGAGTCATAATGTATTCAGTAAATAAAAAAAAGGCCATGATTAGTCATTGTATTGAAAACTACGGGGTTTTATTTGTTATTTTAATATTATAAATTAAACCTGTTTTTTTATTATCATTATTAGTAGCAACTCATCAATAATTAGTAATAATTGTTAGGCTTTTTGTGTACAATATATTTGCCTGTTTTTAATCCATTTTTTCTCTTTTGTTTTAATATCTTCGTTTCCCCATGATGATAAACAATTTTTAAAATATCGTAGGCCAAGTAATTTAATTAAAATCGACAGAAGAAAAACCTTGACTGATTTTGATAACAAATTTAGAGCCAAAACTGGTCCGGCCGAACTGATTTTGGCCCTGGACCTTGACAGGTAGTTGAGCCTCTCATGACCTGGGATTTGTTTGTCTTTATATGTCAAGATAATATAGTTCATATGACATATATGCTTTTGTTATGAGAAATATTGCCAAAAGTGCGAAAAAAGTGTTTTTTTCTAGATATCAGGCCTTTATTATTCAAATATTTTAGAGAAAAAGCATACATACCATAAAGAATGTCCATTTATTTCATTTTTGGAAAAAAAATTTGAATATTCCGTGAGGTCACAGTTTGTGTGTACTGTGAAGTCAAATGGTCTCTCTCTACTGATCGTTACTACACGAAGTTAGAGCAATGAATTTGTTCGAATTTCCATTAAATAAACAATGTAGTTCATACAATTTTCGTCTGAGGGCGCAATTTCATGGCTAAAAACTTTGGCGATGTTTTAGACCCTATATTTGGAAAACATAGATAGACATAGATTTGACTCAGGGACTCAAGAAAATAATAGTTTCGCAATAGCCAAAGTTGTAAACCACCTCACCCTACCTTTTAGTAAGTAAATTTATTGTCATTTGTTTGTAAACATAAAAAACAAAATAAAAAAATAGAACTTAAACTACATGGTGAAACTATCCCCCGTCTGACACCATTCCGATATTTCTAGATCTGCTTTCAGAGTTGGTAAAAAACTAAACCCCGCCGGACACCATTCCAGTATTTCAAGGTTTGGCCGCTATTTACTATACCATTTTAACGGTTGGTTTTAGACAATCTATGTCCATTCCACAAACTCATCTCAATTCCCCAACTGGGTTTATCACAGTTTTCCATTCAAAATTGAGATGACACATAAAATAAATAAATAAATGTATGACGTCATAACTATCTTATGACATCATATGTACATTATATAGTAATATAAATATGCTAATTGAAAAGCATAGTATCACATTTATATCTACTCACAATGCACTTAGGTGGTCAAAAACCAACCGTTAAGGAGATACGGAGCTTCAGAATAGTATAGTAAATAGCGGCCATTTTGAATTTATGATTATCAACCCACTTTCTGACGTCCGATTTAGTTAAACTTTGGAAATGATGTTCATTTCAACAAGGAGAATGTTTACTTGTTTTTTCTGCAGTTCCTAAATTGTTTGCATAGTATAATGTAATTTAAGCAGTTATAACATAATATATGACGTCAGTAATAGGTACGTCATATGGGAATTTATTTTAATATCACATTTATATCTACTCGTAATGCACTTGGGTAGTAACAAAGTGCGAGGCAACGAGGCAGGGAAGGCAAGTCAGAAATTTTATGCGAGGCATCGTTTTACCATCAAAAAATGCGAGGCATCATTTTATCATTTCTCAAAAGTGCGAGGCAGGAAATCACCAAATTGAAGTAGCATAGCCCCGCTAGTTTCCTTTTGCACCTGCCTTGTATTTTAACTCGAAATTTGTTAATCAACTTTATCCTGAATACCACACCTTAGAATTAGAAATTAGAAAAATCACATAAAAGTAACAATAAATCTGTTAAATTGGACGTTTGGATACTGTTCGCGAATTTCGCACTCAATGTTCAATATTTTGGTTTCTATGCAATGCCAAAAGAGCAAAATTAATTAGAGGGCTAAAAACTCTGTGGAATCCATATATTTAACGCATTATTTGGTGAAAATCATGTTCAATTTCAATATATTTTATCACTGTCAGTAAGGAAAAATGTTACTGTTGATACTGTACATAGTTTCGTTAACCTTTTAAAGAACAAAATAAAAAAATTCATCATAATATCCTTAGTATAGTAGGATGTCCTAGGTATAGGCTAGGTAGTGATGTTGATTTAGGATCGCTTATTATTCTTTGAAAACAGAACAGTATCAGCAGTAACATATAACAGAATTTTTATTGACAAATTAACAAATATATTTCAACAATAAATACATGAGAAATTGATGCATTCCCCTGAGTTTTAGTCCTCTATTATCGTTGCTCGACTTTTGGCACTCCATAGAAACAAAAATATTGAACATTGAATAAGTGAAATACACGAACAGTGTGCGAGACACGCTCCTGTAAAATCATTAATTTAAGGATTTATTCGTTCGTAATATACCTTGCCTACTAAAACAGGAATAGTGTATCATTATTAGTATTACACCGATTATTATTATATCAAAATTGATTAAATTAATTTCTACATAGGCCTCTAGTTTAATTTTAGGCCTATAGTATTACGATTGTCGGACGTACAAGTCTTTTTCACACACGCTCCAGAATTCTCTCGCAATTTTTTTCTTTGAGGCATGTTATTTGATCGGCATATCATACCTTTTATTCACCGCCAGTTATTGAACTTGTCCTGTTCCATGTTTGAGAGACATGTTAAATTAATTGTAAAGTGAACACGCTCGAAATGCCAACAAGCATGGCAGTCATTTGATGAGTGTCGCTTTAACAATTATTGTTTATCGAAAGTTGAAGACTGTCGTTCAGATTTTTAAAATATGGCGCATACAGATGCAAATTATAACCACAGACAACTTTTGAACAGTTTGGGCACTTATGTAAAAGTAAAATTTGACGCAATATGACTTGAATGAAAAAAACAACATGATGATTGTATACATGAATCTATTTAGATACGCTAGGCCTATTATAAAAATATAACTCGCAACTTTTGGAAATAATAAAATAATGCCTCACACAAATATTTGGCGTGGCTCGCACTTTGTCAACACTCAATGCACTTATTTATTCGTTACTTTTTATGTGATTCTTCTTCATTAAGTACTCATGAGGCATACTTCTAAGGTGTGGTATTCACACGATACAGTTGGTTATCAAATTTGGAGTCAAAATACAAGCGAAAGAAACTAGAGCCAGGTTTATTAGTACGTACATGGACAACAATAAATAAAAGACTAATTGGTTTTCAAACAATTGTATTATTAATATTAATAAACTAAAATTATGCTATCCTCACCTGTGTCGTATTCCGTTTCAGTTTAGTAACAGGCCCACTGTTCATCTCTTTTTGTTCGATATTCATTCCATATAAGATATTAAGACGGTTATAGATCATGATTACACGTTGTAGCAACTACACTGAAGATTAGCCTAGCTGCAATACCTACCTATATCAATGTTGGCTAATGATGTTAGCCAACATGTTGGCTAATGTTTATTAGTATGTAGTGGGCCTAGTATCCTTGCTGATTTTGTAATTTTACATGTAGGCTGAAACAACAACTAGTTGTTGTCTCAGATGTAGACGGTCTCCTTGGCTTTTGTCGACCAAACTTGGACCATTAACACATTTTCCTTCATTTTCTGAATCACAAACACAGTATTTACCCTCCTTCTTGACAGCCAAGCCAACCTCTTCTTCACAAAACTTTACATCTATTTCTGGGAGATCGTTAAATTAAAATTCTTCATCAGAAAAGTTGTAATAAAAATCTTCTTCGTCGTTGCATATTGTTGTTCGTCGCCATAGCAGCTAGCGCTAAAAATATGAAATCATGCCAAGAGCGTGCGAAAGCATAGCCAACAAGGTTAAAGGTTGTTGTGCATGTGCAGTAAACAATATATTAAGCATGCCCCGTTTCGTTGTTGCAATGGTTAATTAAACTGTGTTTATTTTGTAACATTGTGGGCGGTCTGCGCTCTGTCGATTAGAGTCATGGAAGCTTTGGTCTCAAACTGATGCATATCCTTCTATTCATTACTCCCTGGTTAAACCAACATACCGAAAAGGGTATAGTCTGTTGGGAGAGGATAATTCGGGGGATATTCACTATAAACATCTGTATATTGCAATAAACACATAGACACGGGCCAGGGTGATAGTTATCGAAAAGGTTCCCCTGACATAAAATGGTCTACGCTAGATATTTTCTGTAGGAATCGGAAATACACTATGTACCTCATGCGAAGGAATTTTTAAAGGGATTTTTCCACATATTTTTAACTTGCATAACAATCATCGGCTACAGTATTGCAACTCATTTTAAAATTGCGTTTTCTTATTATCTGTAAAGGTAATAATTTCTAAATTTTCACGATTTTAAATTTTTACCTATTTCGCAACCTTTTATTTTCGTGATTTGAGTTTCTTGTGATGAACGTCAAACAACAATTGAATAGCGTCGAGTAAAATTACAGATTACGTGATTGTAAATTTAGGGATGTAAATAAATAAATGTTTTGGCTACACAATGGGTGATGCACGTGTTTAATAGACTCTTAGATAGTGAAAACCCCCATAATTAATGTTGTTTATACAAAACAACGAACAGATGGATCTCTGTGGTGGTGGAGAGCATGGCGATGGTATTTTTGCTGATTTTCGTGTGCCCTTTATTTTCACGATCGTTGTTCAGTCGCGAAAGTTGCGAAAATAAAGGGCGCTTGAAAATGTTGGGCTTTATAGTAAACCCAAAACAAAAACTTACAATTTTTAGAATTATGACACTAGTGTGAATGGGGCCTTTCACCGGGTCATAGATTTGTAAATTATATATAAACTAAAACTTTTTTTTTTCAGAAAGTACATAAAACTGTATATCGTAGTATTTATAAGGTAAACTAATTTATTATTTTAAAACTAATGTTTTTTTTTACAGACTTCATTTATTTTGCGAGGAAAGTGGAAAAAAGTGTTGTTGACCAAGTCTTTTTATGCAGACCTCATTCGCTCTTCAATATTCCTCTCAACCAATGCATTTCTTTTCATTTTTGATGTCTGTTTTTTTAGGTAGAGTAATACTGTTTTATGTAAATATAGCAACCCACAAATTAATGTAGACCTTAAATTTGTAAACCTGGAAATTTCAAATCCACATCTGCAAAATTATATAAAAACCTTAAATAAAATACAAAAAAACACCCATTTTTAAAAATGTTAAGGTGCAATTCAAGTTATTACCAATTGCCCATTTTTTAAACGTGTGATTAATCTAAGTTTGCCTTGTGTTTTATCTACAGGTCATTTCAACTTTTATTTCTATACAGACTGCATACCGAGTCAAATTTTAATAAACCATTTGCAAAATTGCACATTGTACACAGCCTTACACACTGAAACATACTCTAAACTTTGAGAGAAATTGGGGGAAAAGAAAGAAGGAGTATCATCCGCTCAGAATAAAAACTCTCAATACAATAAATGCAGTATTTAGGTTTGTAATCAGAAATGGTGGCTACTTTATCTTTGATTTAAGGCCACAGTAAATTTGAAATGATACACATAGATTACAGCATTTCTGCAAGTACATTGAGTAAATAATGTATTTCATTTTAAAGACGTGTATTTGGTGGATATCACTATTTGTTTGGTATGTTGACTGGGATTCCAGCTTGTGTCATTGCACTTATGATTGAAAGGCCTAGTAGAAGAGGATTGTTGGCACTCTATACAGCCAATATAGTAAGTATAATTTCACATTTGTACATATTCCAACAAATCTTATTTTATTTTATTTACAATTTACTATGCAATATATGCTTTTATAAAATATAGTGTATTATATTACACACATTTTTCTTGATGGATTTTTTACGATTCTTAATTCACTTTAGGCTGCTGAAACGTTGTTCAATATGCTAGTGTCCAGAGGGTATGCAAGACGTATCAAGTATGGTGAGGTGAGCTTTTAACTTGTACAGTAAAACTCTCCATCGTTTGGCAGTGCACAATTTAATGATTTAGAAATATACAAAATTCTTTTTAAGCAAGTTTTTGTTGGCAAATAAAGCATATAATATAGTGCATACAGACTTAATAAAAATGTCTTACTTTATATTGATTTTGTTAGGAAGTTTTGTCAAATGCCATTTCGTTGACAGACATTTGGCCAACCAGACATTTAGTCGACAGAACATTTGGTTGACAACCATTTTGCTGATAAGGAATTTTGCCGAAACATTGCACGGTTCATTACTACATACGTCCATGATTAATATATTTTTTTTTTTCGTCGGGTATTAATACTCTTTCTATTTAAAATTCATTGATCTGCTACTCAGAAGTAAGGTATGACATATATATAAATCTGAATTTTACTATATTTACTATATTGTACATAATTACAAAACATAAATTTGGCAATTCTCATCTCTACATGCAAAGAAGCACCTGAAGGAATTGACACTTGGAAGAGAGATTGGGATGTTCCATTTATCGCCAAGCAATACGTTTGTATAAACGTATTTTAAATCTATTAAAATAGTTTTTTTTTAAAGTTGGTTTGTCTGAATCTGAATAAGAAAATTTGGAATCTAAATCTAATATTTTACATTTTAAAGTCTGGAAAAGGATTACATAGTTTGGAAAAAAGTCATAAGTCTAGGTTTGAATGAGGAAAAGGATAATGGATTGCAGATAGATAGAGGAAGATCATTGTAGAAATAAGGGGCCTTGTAGCTGAAGGAGAGTTGGAGATTTGACGAGTAGTCAAATCTCATTGTTATCTGCGGGAGTGCGAATTGTCGACCATCACATCATCCACACACACAACACACATGCCAAGCAACGATAGTGTAACTATAGTTGAACCTCCATAAGCGGCCACCTCCCGTAAACGGTGCGGCCACTTTTTTTTACTAAAAACTAGATTTTATTTTCTTGTAAGCAGCCATCCAACCCAATTCGTATTGACTTTTGACAAAAAAAATACAATTTTGCTATTTATTGTCCTTTTATATTAGCTTTATTAGAAGCGGTTTTAAAAACATTTCTGTGAAGAACATTCCTGTGTTTTTTAGATGTGATGAGAAACTACACAGATTTTGAACAACCATTTTCATATGATAAAAGCTTCTAAAATTTGTCGTAAATAATACAAAACCACCTGTTGCGTTAAAAATGGCGAAAATATCATGCATAGCCATAATACATGATTTTGGCCTCTATCGGTAGAACCTCTTGTCTTGGCCTAGCCTAGGCTAGTAGTAGTCTAGGTTGAAAATAAGCGCTTATTTTTTACTATGTTCGAATATGATCTATGCCCCCTAGGTCAACTACCCCTCTAGAACAACCACACCTCTAGAATAGAATAACTAATCTCATGACACTGGTAGGAGACTGTATACAAATACAGACGTGGTCTTTGCTTCATTCGATACATTTATTATCTGGAACTTCTTCATATAGCATTACAAGAAACCCATCCATAAACCTATTACAATATCATATAAAAGAATTACAATACATCATTATTTAGCTTATACAGTAGTAAATTACTTAAATATCATCAAATATTACATAGCCTATGTAAATACGGTATGCGCACACATGGAAATAGCCACGTTCACATAAGATTTTATCGTGCTTTCGTATCGTGATATTGAATATCACGTATCGTGATATTGAATATCACGTATCGTGATATTCAATATCACGTTAGCAGGAAGAGCATTCACATATAATTTTACATCGTGATATAAGATGCTAATGAGGTGCACTAATGCATGAATTGCCAAACACACATGTTTGGAGCACACGTGGGAAGGGATTGTTGATTTGTTTTTGTAGTGTGGGCCTCTAGTAGTAGTAGCTAGCCAGCAGGTTTAAGATAACAAAGAATAGTAACTAATAGTCTTTGTCCATGGTTCTCTTGTGGGTGAGCCATGGCATCTTTGCCTCAAATATTTCGTGTCAAAAAGTACGCCTAAGTAGCGAGCATGAATTAATTTGAAAACAAACCTGGCTTGTCTCACATCTCACTCACGCCATCTCGCGCTCGCGGTGGGTGGCCGATGGCGCAGTAAATAACCAAGCGCTGATTGGTTGAATTTCGTCTCTGCATATAACGGTGTCCAATATATCTCCGAGAGCACCTTAACCAGAATTAACGTGATAAACAAGATCACGTTAACGGCTTCCTGCAGGTTCATATAGAACATCATGATAAAGAAACTCACGTTAACTTCTGAATGTGAACCTAGCTAATGACATTTTTATTATTAATTATAATTATTTACTTTAATAAGTTAAGTTAATTAACATGGTAAATACAAGTATAATAGGATTATCAATCAATCACAGAATCTTAAAGTATTATAATATGATTTCAATGATGTAATTTAACATACCAATAACCTTACTCTAACTTCTATCGTTGGTGAACTGTGCTGAACTCTCACACATGTAATATTATATAGTATACCGTACCAAAAATTCATCTGCGACGTAACATTATGATATTCACACCTAGAATTAAGACTTTTCATTTATTTTGCCTTTTTTCTAAATAATAAATTACATTACACTTTGATAAAATGATCTTGTAAAACTTACTGAACTTCAAAACATAGAGAGAGATTGATATTAAATGAAAGCTTTCAAATCTATTTTAATATGCGTATTCATCAGTTATTTGACGTTAAACGAGAATCGATAATGCTCCAAATTATCTTCCAATTTTGAAAAATAAAAGGGTGGGCTTATTTTATTCTTCATGACATGAAGATGCCATATAGAAATCCAGGAATATACAGTTTACCTAGCTGCACCTTGAAATTTTTTTTACAGAAAAGTCAATCGAAAATCATATTTATTTTAGTTTCAAGATTTTATATCTTTAACCTCATCAATAATATATTACTTTAGTGGTAAAACCAGTAAATATTAATTATATTATTTTAATAGGTGCTACTCTTCAGTTTGACGTCTGCTATGTGTATGCTTCTTTTTAAGTAAGTATTTTAGTAGTATGCCAGATTTGGCTTTAATCAACTATTGATTAGGTAGCTTGGAGTGTTCTGTGCCATGGTATTTTATATTGATTTACTCCCAATTGTTTGGAATTTTCGGTAAGCAATCTAGGTGGTTTTTCTTTTCGACCTTCTCCACATTATAAATAATTCAAATGAAAGAACACATTCACACGGTAAATATCCATTTGTAAAATTAATGTACCATAAGAATTAACAAATCCTCTTTTCTAATTGTTTAAAATCCATCATCACGGATTGCAAGCCCCTCTCCCTCTATTCTTCAAGAAGGTTGGATCCACCGCTTCAAATATTTGTTTACTTGTATGTTCATTTCTATTGAGCATGCGCTTGAACTATGCAATTTCCAGTTAGCCAATCATAAAATGTGTTTTTATATAGCACTAATAAACAAATCGTTCTCACAGCGCTTTACATTATGCTGGATACAGCAGAAACAACAATATTCTTTTTAATGCAAAAGCTTTAAATAAATGGGTTTTGTACTCTTTTAAAAAAAGACTATATATTAACCTATTTATTGAAACAAAAATCAACCACTAATGTACCAATCCATTAATGTAACAACAGTTTAACCACTAACATAATCACACTTCATTAACCACTAACTAACAAAATTTAACCACTAACAACTGGAAAAAATATTAGACTTTAAAAACTCTTTAAACGTTGGAAATCTAGGAATTGTTTTTTTCGTCAGCTCTTTAACTAAATTAAATGTTTGTCTGTTTATCCTTCAATGTCTCTCTTAAGGGACAGCTTCTCATAATCGACCACCTCTCTTAAACGACCATAACCTCTCATTAGAGACCATATCCTCCAATAAGGGAAAGCTTATCATAATTGACCACCTCTTGTAAGCGACCACCTCTTCTAAAGAACCATCACCTCTCATAAGGGACCATAGTGGTCATTTAATAGAGGTGGTCAACTTACGAGAGGTAGTGGTCGTTAGGAAGATGTGGTCCCTTACGAGAGGTGGTCGATTATGTTGAGAAGCGGTCCCTTAACAGAGATGATCACTTACGAGAGATGGTCGTTACGAGAGGTGCTTGATTATGAGAAGCAGTCCCTTAAGTCCACATATCGCAACATTTTCTACTGTTGTTACGTGGTTAAATTTTGTTTAACTTTCGTGTTTAATGAAGTTTGTTACGTTATTGGTTTAACTGTTGTTACATTAGTGGTTGATGTTACATTAGTGGTTGATTTTTGTTACGTTAGTGGTGAAACAGAGGATCAACTCAAACTGTCTTTTCATTACTCTTTCAATATAAATTAATATGCTGCTCAATGTCTAAAGATTTGACTCTTTCTAATTCCCACCTTATCACTAAGTATTGTCTAGCCTCCATGAGAAAATGTTTTACCCAACCAATTACAAACCATTTTATGGACCTGTAAAAACAAAGACATTTGATTGGAAGTGATGGTTTTACCACTTGTGTGATATCTTAGTTGTACTTTTTTGTTCACTTTTTTTTGTTGTCTAATACTATAAAAGCCTTGCACTTATTGTATGTGCATGTAAATATTGTTTTTAATTTTGTTGTTAGATCAAAGAATCTTCTATCTCCAGATATTGACTCGATGCTAAAGTAAGAAAATCTAATGATTATATTTTATATTTCATTTTAAAATTAAGATGAGTGTTAATTAAAGATTTTGAATTCAAATTTTAGAAATAGTGTATGTATCATGTCGTAATTTGATTTTTCCAGAAGCCCCAACATTGTTAGCCAGCCAAATTTAGTTACTTTTGTGGCCTTAAACCAAGGCACTTTCATGACTAGCTATAACCAATTTTGATAAAAAAAGAATTATGAACTTTGTACAAACATCGTTGAACATTAAATAATTAAATTTTTTTCTAATGTTTTATATAGATGTTGATATAAAGTTTGCGGTACACCACATGTATTAGTTCTGAAAAGAACTGTTGAGTTTCTTGACGTTTCGATCAATATGCTTTCATCGTCCTCAGGAGTGAGAATGTTTTCATTTTCATTCTCACTCCTGAGGACGATCAAAGCATATTGATCGAAACGTCGAGACCTAATACACGTGGTGTACCGCAAACTTTATATCAACATTTGATTTCGCCATGCAAACAGTTTCATATAGATTAAAAATATTTTCTAAAATAGTCATTGTTAAAATACTAATTGTTAATAATAGTCATACTGTACTACCTTAATACTAAGAATTTCTGTCAGTTGAATGCTAAAACATACTAATGTGAATAGGTAATATAATATTTTTTGAAATTAAAGGAATACAAAAATTCATTTTGTTTTTTAGAAAATTTGTCGGAAATGAAGAAAGTGGAAATGCACAAAAAGTTAATTCTTCGTCTACATCTAAAAAGTCCATTGAATTATACTTTCCAAAGATCCTTCAAAAATGTGTGAAAGTTATAATTACCAAGTAAGACATTTTTTATATTAACCATAGAACAGTATAGACCAATTTCCTTTAATGGAGTGAATTGAGTGGCCGTGCGGTTAAGACAGTGGAACCGTAATTACGTAGCCATAACATCGGCAGGGGTTTGAGGCTCACTCACTCCATGGTTCTGGTGGTAGAACGAGTCTTCTCGGATAGGACTATAAACTGTAGGTCCAGTGTACACAACTAGCTCGTGTGCACTTTAAAGAACCTAGTACATCTTTCGAGACGAGTAGGGGGTTACCCCGGTGTATTAGTACATCACAGCCACTGATCACCAACTGGGCCCTCTGGGAGACCAGTTTTTGACTGAAGAGGTTACCCAGTATAAATATAAAACAAAAAACAAAACAAAAAAAAACACTATCCGCTTACTCTTATTATTAATATTATGCTACGGCTTACACAAGTCATAAGGTCACAATCCACAGATCAAAAATACAAAATGTTCACAAAAAAGTATTTGTTATACGATGATCTCGAAATGTTTAATAATGACCTTTAAGCGCCATTTACACTAGATACGATGACACAATAAATTGGGTTATGTGTTGTAGAATATAATGTTTACATTAGAACCGTCTTTGACAATCGTGTCGTGTACAGGAAAAAAATCGTTCATACTGAATGGGTTTACAACCCATTTTTCACGACATGACACATGACACGATTTTATAATAGCCAATCAGGATGCACCTGTAATGTCAAAGGTCAAAATAACAGTGCAAAAATCAAAACC
Organism: Antedon bifida; assembly: GCF_963402885.1. Classification (NCBI taxonomy): domain Eukaryota; kingdom Metazoa; phylum Echinodermata; class Crinoidea; order Comatulida; family Antedonidae; genus Antedon; species Antedon bifida. Next base: position 15,310,181 of record NC_136232.1, on the reverse strand, counting down.
ACTACAGACGTGTGTACCTCCATGCACCGTGACGTTTAAAAATGGTACATAAATTGAACTACAAATTTAATAGAATACACAGTTTATTAACCTCAATTGAACTAATATCTTACGTGCTATAATATTGTTGTGATTTTTAGTCAGCACTGTAATGGCCTAATAAGTACAACAATTATAGGCTTACCTTACTAGTCCCGCTTTCCTGTAAATCACACTAGATTTCGTAGAGCAAGTCCAAGTTAAAGTATATCGGTGTATGTTCCGTCTTGTTCCCTTGGTTTCCTGCTTCGAATAGACCGGTTCGGCGGCGTCGAGGTCCCACGTTAACATCTGCATACCCCGTGTATGCAAATCAGGCTATCGGGGCGATGCCCTTGTTCGACTGGAGGGGTGGTCTGTTCACCCACTGGCTGCCATTCACAACACTCCTCCCATGTTTGAAAAGCGGGCACCCCATCCTCGGTCCACCTCAGGGGTTAACTACTGGGTTCTTTTGTCCGTGAAAATACCAGTTAACTGTAGTTAGTATAGACCGTTCCTACGATCTCCTCAGGTAGTCAATGGCCGTAGGACATGCCTGTAGGATCGGTCGAGCACCTGTCCCACAGCGACGGCGGTCGCCCACAAGAGATGTGGTGCTCCAACTCGGTATCCGGCAGGAGGATAGTCCGGTCCGCTAGACCCCATCAGTAGTCGCCGGTCTTCCTTGGTGGCGATAAAGCGCAAGCCCCTGCGTTGGTCGGCGGTGAAGTCCTTCACTCTGCTTGTGACACTGAAATATGTTCTGGGGAAGTGTCGGAGGTAGGCTTTTGCTTTGATCGTCCTCAGGAATGAGAATGTTTTCATTTTCATTCTCACTCCTGGGGACGATCAAAGCATATTGATCGAAACATCGAGAACTAATACACGTGGCGTACCGCAAACTTTATATCAACATTTGATTTCGCCATGCAAACCTTCAAACAGTTTCATATAGATTAAAAACATTTTCTAAAATAGTCATTGTTAAAATAGTAATTGTTAAGATAGTCATACTGTACTACCTTGACACTGAAATATGTTCTGGGAAAGTGTCGGAGGTAGGCTTTTGCTACGCCTTCCATAGAAGCGTAGTCTGCCAGGAGCAGCCGCTGTTCCCTCGACACCCGGCTTAGACGTAAAATGTCTAAGGCACGGTGATGGCACTCTTCCCCAGTGTATCCCAGTGTAGCCTTGTATCCCAGTGTAGCCTTGACCATTAGCCGCTGGTCGGTAGCTCGTCGTCCGAGTCTTGTGGATCTGTAAAACTTACTGTAAACATGCGAACAATTCACTTTCAAAATTCCTCCCCTGGTCTGAGTGTGACTGAAAAGGTACACCAAATCTAGAGAAAAAGGGCTCTAGCGGTTACCTCTGCAACTTGAGACGGGAGTGGGCTGATTTCAACCCATTTTGTGAATTAATCGACCATCATCAGAATGTGGATGTTTCCCTGTTCAGTTTTTGGTAACGGGCCGAGGAAATCGATATTTACACGTTCTGGAATTCGCTCAACCAGTGTCGACCTTGCCGAGTGGCTTTTATTACAAATGTTGCAAGTCTGTATATACCTCTGGATATCCCCACTCATACCGTACCAGAAGAACTTCTCCTTCAGCCGAAACTTGGTCCGGGCGACCCCTTGATGACCCGCCGACGCCAGATCGTGATGTAGCCTAAAAGTTATAGCTTGTAGCTCCTTGAGCAACACAAGAAGTCGTCCTGTACCCTCTGCTTGGTTCATGAACAGGATTCCTGCTTCCGTGAGATGCAGGCGTTGCCTGTTCAGCCAGTAGTGTTTGGTGGCAGCGCTGGAGATAAACAGTTGGTTCTCGGAGGGTTCCCCATTCTGCAACCAGTCCAGAATAGGTGCTAAGTCAGGATCACTCGTCTGATGTTGCCTTAACCCCAACACTCGGCTCCCTTCGGGCGTAACTGTACCGCCGCCACACGTCCGCCGTCATTCCCCTGTAAAAAAGAAAGCTGAATTGTACCGTTAGTAGCTGTCCGTGATACCTCTATACTTACCTGTCCACCTGGGTCTCAAGGAACATCGTCCACTGGTAGGGTACCCTCCGGGACGTGGTCCAAAGCTACCCGATGTACGTGGGCTATACGACAACGTCATCTACTTCATCCTGGAACGCTGACCATCTTGCATGTGCTCGTTGACAGTACGAACAGCCCCCACAGGGAAGCCCTTCAAGCGCAGGACGTTCGTGGTTACCGTCATGAGTTTCTGGTCGGCTAGAGAGAGCATCGGCGTTGCCATGATGTTGTCCTCGGCGATGTTCAATCAATAGGTGATACTGGCTCAGCTCCTCAATCCACCTGGCGAGTTGCCCCTGGGGTTGCTTGAAGCCTGAGCTTCAGACATACCAGCCTGAGCTGATTGTAGATGGCTCGATGATCGTCACAGGATCCGGTGATACCTCCTCTGTAATCAAAGGCTTGGCCATAGGGCCTAGCTGGGAGGTGTTTGACGAGCCATCATCTTCCTGGCTAGCTTCCGGAACCGTGTTAGGTCGTCGGACCTCTGACCCAACTCCTAATCGTTTAACGGATCTTGCTCATTACCACTAATCTGCGGAAATGTCCCACCTCCTTGCATTCAAAGCAGGTAGCTTCGACAGGTCACATGTAATGCATGAGCTGGTCCAGCTGACTCCGCATGGCTGCCATCTCGGTGTTCATGCTGCTCTCCACCCATACCAGATTGGTGTTCAGACAGTCTGGAAATTACTCTCTACAGTGGCCAATCGGGCCTCCGTATTCGGAGTAGTGTTGGTAGGTGGTGCCGGTGTCGTAGTTCAAGGTTGGTTCTGGCTGTCGTCAGGTGCGGCCTCCGGAGGAACCCTGGCTGGTGCTGGCCAAGCAGGCCTCTGGAACGTTACACGGTTTCCTCTCATAGGCCTTCCTCGCACGTGGTTAATGGACACCTCATCGCCACTTTCACCCTCGGTATCGTCCTGGTCTTCTGAAGGTAGCTGAAAAGATAGTGGGTGTGCAAAAGAAGTATGGACCGTGGACCTAACCTGAAGGTTCACGGTATCCTCAACCTTCCTCTTACGTTTACTATATAGCCCCCTATAACTATCATATTTTTTAAACTCCCTAATACTAATAGCTCTGGGGAGAGTAGAACAGTGCTTGTGCAGGACGTGTCTACCTACTTCTCCATCCCTGCACCCAATACAGAACCTAACTACAGCATGCTCTTGGATCCACTCCTTAGGCAAATCCTTAAACGCCTTTGTAGTTAAGGTAATCACTATCTCCCCATTCCTCTATTGTCTCCACCTCATGTTGCGTGGCGGTCTTTTACTCGTCCTCATTAAAGCGTCGACTGAAAGCTTTAATGATTTGCCTAAAGCCCATATCAGAATCCATTTCTATCAGTTACATAGAACTCAGCCGCCGCACCCTCTACACACCAAGTAAGGACGTCCTTACTTTCACGGTTCGTGAGTTCCTGCTCATCGATAAATGAAGCCAACCGTTGCTTAAAAAAGGACCAGTTGTCTCCCCTACCCCTAAACGTTAGAGACCTAGGTATATCCTTCTTACGCATCCGCCTAAGTTCTAAAGGACACTGTCTGTCGTCATAGTGCCTCGTTCTCGGGGTAGTCCTAAGACATTACACTGCTGTCCTAGCCCCTGCACTATGCCTATCGGATTCTCGACCACTCTGGCCCCCGTCATTCTGCACCATATATGCCTTTCCCATATCTACAGATATGGAGACCTGCGACCCTCTCCTGGCCGTTCTATTTTGCTTTTCCAACAGGGGTGACACATTGTCAATCATTTGACCTACGCCCCCACCTAAACTCGGATTCGGGAAATCCAGGTATTCCCCCAACCTGGCAGTACCGGCTAATCCGTGTATTTGGTGTATGTTGGAGGACGTGATATTGCCATGGGTGGACCGCCATTTAATTATTTTCCCAGCTCTCTTGCCTACATTAGGAACTCCATGAAGGTCGTACACAGAGCAAAAGTTAACCAGAACCTTAATAGACATGATCTAAAAGTGGGCGCTAACTTTCTGCTTTTGGGTCTTATGTTCCTAAATCTAGTTACAGTGTGTACAGATGCTATTTAGCAAAGAATACAATACGGATTAAAATACTGATAGACGTAGTAATAAATACAGGCACAACAGTATAATAAAATATCGTCAATGCAATAACACACACAAATATTGCAAAATGGCTGTTGGAGATACAAATATAGTTAAAATATTTCACCAGCAAACCTGCAATAAAAAGCAACTAGATTATTAAAATGACGTCAATACAGTTTAACCACACTTACCACTAAACCTCCTCAGAAGCAAAGAAAGGAGAGCGATAATGCCACTGTGAAGTTAACACAATATCATACGCACAGCCAGTATAATTTCTCAAGATGAAAAACCTGACTGACGGACGAAAAAGATGAAAAACCTGACTGACGGACGAAAAAGAATAAAAACAATCAAGATTAAAATTAGTGGTGCCACTCAGTTCAACGGCCACGCCTAGTATCGACTAGGTGATATGGCCTAGTAAACTGCCCACTAATACTTCAAACACTGCAAAAAGTACAACTCCCGGTACGCATCGACTAACCCCGTTGATACGCTAATAAGCAAATATCCAAATGCCACAATACACATCCACGTCAAATAGTGATAATGGGAAATTAAGTGTTCCGAGAGCCGTTTTAATTTAAAAGTTAGCCAGAGCCTTTTTCGATAGGCTATAAATAGAAAGTTACCGAACATTTCGAGCGACACGAGTTCTGACTTCCGTATTTTATAGGCTGTCTAAATTTCCTTTTTAACTCGTTTATATTAAATTATATTGCTGTTTAATTGATTTCTGTGTATTAGGAACATTTATATTGAACAAAAACCACAACAGTACCAATTTTTTTGGATTATGGATTCATTTATTCGAATTCTAAGATAAACGTCTAAGCCAAGTGTAAGCGTAAACAAAGCGAGTCATACGACGAAAACAAGAAAGTGAAAACTAACTAGTTTGTTAAAATAGTTAACATTAATTTGGAACTTTTAAATGAAATTCTGAAAACGGTATAATATAGTCTTATATGTATTTTCTAAGATTTCCAAAAATAAGCTTGGTGTTATTTTTCAAACAAATTCTATAAGGAGTTGAATATAGGTCTGTTTTAAGCGAAAGCATGGTGCGCGTAGGCCTATGGGAGACGCGGCAGGGCTGGAATAATCCTTTTCTTAGGCGAAGAGAATGAGGGAAGATGCGCTTCATCATTGGCCCCTCGATTGTTATTCTTGTTAAGTGGCTGATTCATAATCTTAAAATATGAGGACAAAGGGCTTATAAATTTTGAAATAAAGTGTTGAACTTTCATTTTTCTTAAAATTATTAAGAATTGGGTGGGGGACTGTCTGCAAGCTAGGCCTGGACTGTTTAAATTGGTAAAATACTATAAAATCAATACATTCTTGGGGCTAAATAATTAATGAAATTTCATGATTCCCTTCTTTTTATTATAATAATGGAGCAATAAATGAAATACACACCATTTAACATAAAACCTTTAATATTATCACAAATTAGACAACAAGTTTTGTACATTAAATTAACATCTTTTGTACTAGGCCTTTTTCTATTTATATTTATAATGATTATTTATTGCCGATTTGGAAATCACATTTAAACTTTATAACAATTACCGCACAACAACCAACCTCCGCTTGAACCTTTAAATAAGTAAATTAGGAAAATATCAAGTTTTTAAAGATTAAATGTCCTTTGGCAATAAAAATCTGTAGATATCCATAATTACTGTATGTGTTGTTTCACATATATGCCGGTAAATTAATGAGAAATTGTTGTTGATTAATGCTATTTCTATTGTATTGAAGTATGCAGACAGCTTAAGAACATCCCTCTGTGATCTGTAAAAAAAAACAACATTAAATTAATAATAATCATTATTTAGTTATATTTGTAATCATTTATTTTTATTTCCTTAGGCCTAGGCCTATAAATACGCGCGCCCGACAATGAACACGCGCCAACAATACACGCACTACTCCACTATAATAACAGGCTAAAGCCTAGCTCTCCTAACTGTAAACTAGGCCTAGACTATATTGATTTTTAAATAAAATAAAAGAGGCTTTGTAAAGTTTTATGATTAAAAACAGCTTTCCTATATATTATATAATGTTCTTATTATTTTAAACAGCAACATTTTTAATCTTATGGTGTAAAAAAATGATTTTCAGCAGTAAAATAACCAAAAAGGCACATGTTTAAGCAGCCATTAAAAAAAATAAAAAATAACACCAACAAGATTTTTTTATTAACTACTATTGAAAAATTAAATATCCAGAAAATATAAAACCCACCTTCTCAAAAAGTTAGGTTGTTTTATACAGCCTCAACAAATTAGACGAAATTTTAACATTCGAATACTCTAAAATTGTTTAAAAAACATTGGTGTCATTCACCCTTGTTTGACACAGATATAATGGCTTTGTCGATAAAAAAACAATATCACGTGGTTCGTAGATGCTGTGTCAAAGGTTTTCATGAATTATTCATTAGTAAATAAAACCAAAAGTTCCAATAACTTAATATTTATTTTTAAAAACAAAGTTGCTTCCGGGTAATTATTCACGCTGTCTCGTGTGCAAAAACGATTCGCTGCCGATAGAGGGCTCACTACTTTTTTCCCCTGGTGAATTGAATGTGAATACTGCATGATTAACTTTACCGGTATGTTGTATCCTAATAAATATATCCACTTATAAACTAATACATGCACCGTAAGTACAACAAGTTTAATAGGTTTCAGAGGACGAAATACCTCGCGATCAACGCAATCACGTTAAGAATGCAAAGCAATCAAGGTTCCCGCCTCTCCAAAAAAAAAAGAATTCCGAGCTTTTGCTCGCAGCGCCAATGTTGTGATTTTTAGTCAGCACTGTAATGGCCTAATAAGTACAACAATTATAGGCTTACCTTACTAGTCCCGCTTTCCTGTAAATCACACTAGATTTCGTAGAGCAAGTCCAAGTTAAAGTATATCGGTGTATGTTCCGTCTTGTTCCCTTGGTTTCCTGCTTCGAATAGACCGGTTCGGGCGGCATCGAGGTCCCACGTTAACATTTGCATACCCTGTGTATGCAAATCAGGCTATCAAGGCGACGCCCTCGTTTGGCTGGAGGGGTGGTCTGTTCACCTAGTGGGCGCCATTCACAACAATATTATGATATTAAGATAGGCTATTTATTATAAATGCCTGGCCTAGCTAGGCTAAAGAAGAGTAGCCTAGCCTAGTCTAGTATTAGTAATGTATATATGCATTCCATTGACTTATGGCGGATAGGGCTTAGCAGCAGCAGGCCTGTGATATGCTACCTTTGGTATAGGCCTAGACCTATTTGTTAGTAAAAGTTAAAGATTAGAATACATTCCTTACCTTAGACAGATACTAAGTCTTTCTTTCGCACATATTCTTTCACGAAACGAAGTGTCACTGGACAGTTCGAATGTTTTTGAGTAAACAATCTAGCGCATATGGTCGTACGCGCTAGATGATACGATATTTTAACTACATTTTTTACATGTTTCGTTGGATGTAATGAAAATAAAAAATAGTTGATCTGATGGAATGATGTAAATAAACAAACACTTAAAAAGAATTATGTTTACAGTTCAATTATTTTCATAATTAATAATACATAAAAATGTGTTTACCAATGGACAAATAATCGTGTCAATGACATAGTGCGCATGGTAATGTATGTGGAGTTGTATCGTGGCAATAAAAATGGAGTCAACTCTCGGTAACCCTAATATTAGCAGTAGGGCCTACCCACACTCACAGTAATAAAGTTTATTTGTTTATATATCTAACAGTACCCTACATATTTTATTGTCAAAGTATTGCAATACTATATCTAAAGGTTTTAAGTTTATCCCCCAAGGGCCCACCTACACCTACCTGTGTTAAACCAAATAATTATACTGGGTGACAGAGATTGGAATGTTCCATTCATAACAAATCAATACATTTTGTATAAAACGTATATTAAATCTATCAAAATAGTATTTTTTTAAGAAAATCGTTACATTATGATGCTGTACTCGAGCTGTTCAACCGGTTTTCAGCTATTTAAAACAATTATCGTAGAAGGAGATAGGTAAATGCGAAGCACCCTCGTATTATTGTTTGCAGGTATATTTCAAGATGGACATCCATTAGACAGTGTATACCATGATCGGAAAACACCCCTATTTGGGGCAAATCAGTCAACCTAAATTCGTTTTAATTGTCAATAACTAATAATCTAATTCAATTTAATTAGTAAACAGGGTTACATCAGGTGGTTAAAATCAATACCGAAAGTACGAACCAACTTTATATACCCTCGAGTAAACATTGTAGAAGTAACGCGCGATTTACTGAATTTTGCCCTTGCGTAAATTTATATATAGATTACATTACCACCCGTCAAATCCCTGGTCTTTTCAAGTTCGGTATGTCCTTCGTTGCCAAGCCTACAGTATATGTTGCTTATTTATGCTTAAGAACAGTTAAAGACCTATTCCCTAAAATTTGTGACGTTTTGTAAAAATAATGCATATATATTACTTTGAAAATATTAAACCAGGTCATTCCTTGTCTTAAATGTACGTTTTATGGTAAATTATGATAAAAACAATGCACTACCTAAGTAGCTCGCGGTGAATGTCCTCTCGTTGGCCGTCTTTAGGCTAGCTGGTAAACATCGGTAACGTACGAACATCGTACGCAAGCTATAGGCCTTGCCTGATGTTGTATGTTGTTGCATTAATTATCTTTCTGTTTTTGACAGACCCTGTCGATACAAATTGGGGGAAACCCTGTATTTTTGGTGAAAAGTTAAGAGTCTTCTATTTATTTTGGCCTCACGATCGATTGAAAAGTGGGTGAATTACAGAAGAAAAACAAAAATATCAATCTGCACGCAATGCATGTTGGGATTTATAGCGGGCCGCTAAAATTATTAGAATCGCCTCATTTTTCACATTTTTAACCATTTAAAGACAAAAAAAGTTATCTCAATAGGACCATACAGTATTTATTTTTACATTAATGTAGTTTGTGACCTTAAATTTGATCTAAACAACGTAGGAAATGGGTCTTTAAGAGCATGTCAACATAACGGTGAATAAAACAGCATTAGCAGTGCTAAAAACAAGTGCATAAAGCTTAAGCAAAACATAGGCTATGCAAAAAAGGGGAAAGAGCTCATTATATGCTTAAATGTGCAAAATTAGCTAAAGATATAAATGCTATATTCTGCTTATTTATGCTTTTTATTCTAATAATGTGATCCCCAATTTTTTTTCGCTAAATATATTACTCCAATCGCTGTTGGTGAATGTAGGAAAAGCTATGAGGCTCATAATTTGTTTTATAAATGTATAATCAACAAATTAAAGAATCAACAATTTTTAATTTGTTTTATTTTTCTAACTTTCAGATTAAAGGCTGAACCCACTCATAAACTATGCAATCACACAAGTAGTTGTTTATACAGCTGTGTAGCAGTGAGTATTACACTTTACAGTAAATCAGTTTTAAAGACTTAACCATAGATCAACCTTTAGAAATACTCCAAAAAACACTTCCGTATGCACTTTGTGGTTCAGAGAATTTCACTTCACATTGGTTTAGGATGGTCAAATTTTTGGTTTGTTTACTCATTTTGAAAGTTTGGCAAAAGGTCAGAGTGAAAGGTTGTAAGACCCACCACCGATATTTCTTTAAACGACAACCACTGGTCACAGCAAGGTAATTTTGGTCTCAAATTGATCAGAATATATGCATTCATATTCAGTCTAATGGGACATTGTAGTAAAAAAAATAAATGGAAATGCCATTTCTCACAACTCAGGGGATGTATGTATCTCTGTAACCGTCTACTGGTTGTAGACACTTGAATTTGGTCTTAATTTGTTCGAAATATACATTTTTGTTACACATTTTTATTCTCTAGACCTCAAAGTAGTCCAACAGCCAAATGCCTATTTTTTCCATAACCTTGCAATGTTTTCTATATTTTTTCTTTTTATGGATTTTGTTACTTTTTTACTGGACGGCTGTGATCAGCATTAAGCAATTTACAAAATTAAACAAGAAATATTTCTTACAAAAAACGCCGCTCGCTTGTTGACGTAACAGTTTTATAGATATATTGTCCCCCTTAAAAATATTGTTTATTTCAAATTTGTTTTTGAATGTGTCATTTTATTGTCACGTAATAGTTATTCACGTTAACCAAACAATTATTTACCTGAAAAAAATGTAATTTAAAGCAAAAAAATACTTAAATTGTCTGTCAGACAATGGTTTTGGGTTATAATTAAACGCTTCTTTCTCTTTATATACGTGAATAAATACGTAAAATACAGAAGTGAATAACTTTTGTATTTGAAGTAAAATACAACAAGACATACTTTGATATGTCATAATTCATTGTGCAATTGAAATTGAAAAATAAAAAATACTGAATCTGTAAAAGATGATGTGCTTATTAAATAATTTAAATAAAAATGATGTCTAAATAATATTACTTTATTATACTAAACAGACTCAATTTCTGTAACTTTACTTTATTTTATTGCTAAGGTCAAGTCTGGGGGTCACTTCATCAAGCCTAGATGCTTGGAAGTGAACAAATTGTATCCTATTACAAACAAAAACTTTACTATTAGTATTATATGGACTGTTTTGATAATAATTCCATGATTATCTGACAGCAAATTACAGTATTATAATCGGTCTACATTGACAGTCAAATGGGACTCATTGTAAATACCAGCCTAGACAACCAAAATAATGTTTTGATTATTTGACAGCGAATTATTATAATACTGGCTAGGTTGACAGCAAGAACGAAGTCATTATTTATTGAACAAGATTTTACAGATTACTGCCTACATGCATCTATATAATACTGTATTATCAGCAAATGTTTTCATAGACTCTCTTCTCCCAGAAGTGCTTTGAGGTTTGTTATTTGATCATGACCCATCCTAGTTTACAAATTATCAAAAATGTCGGCCTCTAGAACTATAACTGCTGCTTGCTTATAGCCTCTGAATGAGTAAACCTCATGTTTGAGCAGCAGCGTGAAAACAAAATTTAATTATTACACCTTACAGTAAAAAAGTGTAGAAAGAGGCAGTACATTCAAAGCCGATAACAAAGTATAGTTAGCAGCTTAGAGCCTGTTCACACGTATGGCGTAAGCCCTGGTGTACGCCTTGCGTAGCCTACCCCTTGCGTGTGAACTAGGCCGTGGCGTGCTCAACAAGTGTGCTTTGCGATATATTTGTTTTATATATAAATCCAAAGGCAAATAACTGAAAAAATCAGTGGCTGGATCTCAATGGAGATACAGTACCAAAAAAAAAAAAAAGCGAAAAGCTAAATCAAAACAATAAAGTAAAACAGCCAGAAAAGTTAGCAGAGCTTTTGGGCAACACTAGCCCTTCATCAGTGCAAGTGAAGAATATATATATATGAGTAAGAGATAACTAGATTGTCTGGTTACAGTGCTCGATACCATTGGTAGAGCTAGATATGTATCACAAATAAAAAATAAAACTTGGTTACTTCATAGTACTTTATTGGGTAACGGGACGATTCGGCCCTGAGACGATTCGGCCCGGGACGATTCGGCCCTGGGACGATTCGGCCCTGAGACGATTCGGCACACTTACATTTATCGGCTTTGATATGCATTTTATAAGCATAAAATAAGCTTTTTCCCCAAACTTTATTTTCAGAGAGACTATGGGGTAATACTACTAGGGATAAAGATGCAATAAAGCAAACATTTTGAAAACATTGTCGAAAATGATCAATTTTTAGTCACGCTAATGATGTAAACAAGTTACGCCCTCTGTTGGCCGCTTGGCGAATGCACGAAATAATCGAAGTAATAAATTGAATATAAAATTACGTTTTTTAGTAATTTATTATATATATTATATCAACATTGTCAATATCAATAAAATGCGGATTGTTAAACACCTTTAAAAACTTGATAAATACCCAAAACAATGAATATGAATTTGGTCTAAAGTGAGACGTTTCGGCCCAAAAGTGGGCCGAATCGTCCCACCAAAAGCGGGCCGCATAGTCCCGGGCCGAATCGTCTCAGGGCCGAATCGTCCCTGAACCCTTTATTGACTACAAATTTGTTTCATATGCTAACAAAGCTAACACACTCAACAACCATAACTGACAGTGTGACACAGCTCTACAGGGTTACATAACATGTATGGGCAGGAAGTCGGATTGTTTATTTGTTTATAATTGCCTATTGTTTGTGGTTCTTTTTGTGTTATTAATTAGAAATTTCTATCTATATCTACAAGTAGATACCAGCTCATTTTTGCTGTTAAGTGTGCCTAGTTTAGGTTAAAATATAAAAATGTATTTTTCATATAGACACAAATTACATTGCTTAGTTACATTTGAGTAATTCTGCATATTTTATCATAAAAATCACGAAATGATAATAGGGACTTTACGAAACACAACGGGAAGCCACAGGACGGTGCTCATGAATAATTTATGCATGAGCTTTAATAAAGTGGGTGGAGCTTAGCGTGAAATTCAAGCGATTCAGAAGTGCCTCGCGCCACAAGAGAGGGGAGGAGAGAGATACTGTCGGTTGTCGTCGTCTTCACACAAGGGTGCGTAACTAATAAAAGTCCCTAATGATGGCAGAGTACGATATGTGTAACAGTACATGTTTTTTTGTTGATACAGTTGAACCTCCGTGAGCAGCCACCTGCCGTAAGCGGCCACCGCCCTTAACGGCCGCACTTTCAAAAGCCTGTTTGTTCTTCCTATCTAATTAGTGCATTTGGTACCTCCCGTAAGTGGCCGCAGCCACTTTTTTTAAACTAAAAATTAGATTTTGTGTATGGTAAATTACCTCCCGTAAGCGGCCACCCGAAAAATTCTTATACAATTTTTATAATTATTGTGCTTTATAATATTAGCTATACTGTATTTCGAAGCGGTTTAAAAACATTTCTGTGAAGAACATTCCTGTGTTTTTTAGATGAGATAAGAAAACTCTACAGATTTGTACTGACCATTTTCATATCATAAATGCTTTTATTTTAAAATCTTAAAATCATAAGTAATACTAAACTACCTGATCATAAACAATAAAATACAATTAGCTGGAGAATTTAGAGGCCCATTGCGTTAAGAGCGGTGAAAAAAAAATCATGCATAGCCATAAATCCATGATTGTGACCCTCTATCTATTCTCAAACAAATAAACAAAGGGGATTATGAAGGAGATTATTTTGTACTAAATATTTCTACTTGTCATTTCAGAGCCTCTGTAGACAGTTTGGAATCGGATACCTTATTCAGATGGTCTTCAACATTTTAAAGTCAATGATGAGATTAAATCAAATTCCAAGTGGATTGCTGCATTCACTCTACCATCATGATAATTTTCGTCTTGGTATTTTTCTAGGGTTATATACAGCTATATTCAAGGTATCTATTTTTTCAAATGTAAATCTTAGTCCATGGGCCAGTATCATTTTTTTGCGAAAGCAGTATCAAATTCGTAGCACATGCTACCATACATTTTTGGAAAGCTTAGTATGTCAATTTTTTTAGAAATCCATGATAGCAATGCCAATTGTACAGCTTATTAGTCTATGGAAAATATGCAAACAAAAAAATTGGGGTATAGGTAAGGGTAATTTTTTTTCTAATATTAACTTATAACTTTCAGTTTTTAACAAACAAATTACAATAGATCTTATGCAAACTGATGTTTTCATGAACATATAGACCCAATAAACAAATGGTAATATACTTTTTAAAAATGAATCCAACATTTATTGACATCGTTAAAGGTCACTGACCTTTAATCAAAAATGCAATTTCTTCTAAATTCTTATAAATTTCAATTTTAAACACAAAAATACAAGAAATCTTATGCAAACTAATATTTCCTTAAACATATAGACACAATAAATAAGAAAATTGAAGTTAACATTCTTTCAAAAATGAATATACTGTGCATTATAAAGAAATTTGTTTGTCATTAGTAATAATTGTTGACAATTATGGGGTAAAGAGTAACATTTTTGCAAATAACTTAAGATTTGGTCCCTGGATGTAGCATGATATTGACGCGAATACCGCACTACATCGAGCTAGGCCATGACGATTACACTGCCAGATAACCGCGTACCTATTGTTTAGATAATATAGATATATTTTATTTCCTCAACAAATTGGTGTAAATATTAAATATAGATAGAGCTATAATAAGCAATGAATTTGCCTTCTCACCCAAAGTGTGCTTTTTAGCGGGGCTTCCCCTAGAGGTGTGTTCACATTGAACTTTAACGCAAAACAAAATACCGAGTGAATGATCAAGCAATGGGCGGTTCCGCACAGAGCATCTAACATACGGCAACAAAATGTTATCGTCCTTTAACCCTCTTAGTTCCAAATTCCCGAGAGAGAGCCATTTCCCCTCAACCGTATTCTTTTCAGAACAGCATTTTTGTAATACTCCAGGGAGTTGAAATTTTTCAAACAGTAATTTCATCATTTTATCATAAATGTATGAAAAAATGTTTCTAAAAACAAATATTCCTTATTAAATTTCCTGTAAAATGATGTATAATGTATATTTGTATGATTTATTTTTATTTATGAAATGTATGAATTTAAAAAAAATTCTAATTTTTAATTAAAATTTCCAAGAAATTGCTTTAAAAAATCGTATAAAAACGATAATAAAATGATATTTAGAAAACCCCAACAAACAAATATTTATAATACATACCTATAAATGTATATTTACTTGAACAAAAGTAATAATAGGAGAATTAGATACGAGTTATTTTATTCAAATAAACCGCCATCGTATAATCTTAGCCTAGGCCCAATCAAACCATCCTATCACCATCGTTAGTCTGAGCATGCCCACTATAAGCAAGTTACTCAGGCGAGTAAATTCTGACAACGTGCTGCATGGGCCTACAAACAATTCGTCTCGCGTTGCACATTTTTCAACAAAGGAGTCAGTATTTCCGGTTGTGTGACTAGATACGGAGAACGTGTAATCAACAAACAACATGATTTTGATTAATTAATTAGTTTTTAATTGATATTTCCAAAAGATTTTCCTATAGCGAAAATTTTTTCGTTGACATTTTTCGAAAGAAAATTTTACGCTTGATCGAATAAAAGCTATCCCAGAATCCTCAGACAAGCAGAAGTTAGTGATTATCGCCCTCAAACACAGAAGGTACGTTTGGTGTGTATCGCCGACTAGGGGTTTTCAACGCATGTCCCATATGGTGTCTAACGCCGCCCGTGGCACTAAGAGGGTATGATGTTTAACCGTCAGTATTTTAAAAGTTCTTCACGCTAGATTGACCCATGACCTTTCCGCATTGTATTTATTAATTACAATATTATCTAGTAAAAATATGTAATTATTTATTCAAAACACATTAAAAAAATAAATATAACCATCTAATAAATTATAAACAAACAAATAAAATATGTTTAATCATCTTTGTAGTAATTTAAGGAAAACAGCTATGTGGGCTTTGATGCTCCCCTAAAAACGTTAAAATAAAATGTTGTTTTCATCATGAAGGCATTACTGGAGAAACACCATTAAGTTAGGTTAAAGGAAGTAGTTGCTCGTACGAAATTATGGATAGATTTAGACGGTGTATGCAACGATATTGCCAAAAAACTAGTGTCGAGCAAGATCTCCTAAATTTGTCGTATGAATAAAGATATCGATGATATAAGTTTGCGGTACACCACATATGTTAGTTCTGAAAAGAACTGTTGAGTTTCTCGACGTTTCGATCAATATGCTTTGATCGTCCTCGGGAGTGAGAATGCAGAAAGTCCAGGAAACTTGGAATATAAGTGGAAAAGGGTGGGATTGGTGTGAAAGCCAGAAACAATGGCAAGTTCACACAGTGGAAGGGATTGAAACTAGCTGTAGAAGAGCATTGTTTCTCATGAACAATAGTGAATGGAAACTAGCTATAGGAGAGCATTGTTTCTGAAAGGTGTGAAAAGCAAGATGAGACAAGCTTAAAACAATAGCATTGTCTCGAAGCTGGGTGTAGACTGGTCAAACAAGACCATGTGTCTAGACAGGATTGTGGAATGTAAACTGGCCAGAAACTATGGCATGGTTTACTGTTTGATGAAGATTCTTGTTGAATAAAGATAGCCAAATGTCACTGATAACAAATCCAATATCTTGATGAACAGTGTTGTGTTTGTAGATTTCAATAGCTTTCCTGGTTTGTCTGGAATGCCACGAAGGAACGGTAGCAATTAGTTCAGCATCTTTCCAATTAACTCGATGTTGTTGTTTGTGAGAATGCATAACTATTGATGATTTGTCTTGCTCTCCTCTTCTGGCATGGCCTTGATGTTCTTTGAGCCTGGTTTGAAGGTCACGTCCAGTTTCCCCAATGTATACCTTTCCACATTCACATAAAATACAGTATACACCAGGTTGGCTGTGTTTAGATGGTTTGTCCTTGTGCGTTTGAAGACACTGTGAAATACTTTTATGTCAGCGTTTTGTAGTACTCGCTGGATAAGATGAGAAAGCTGTCCCAAATATGGTAAACATACAGACTTTCTGAACTCTACAACATCGCTGATGTTGGTTGATGATAAAAGTCTTTCCTGTTGTAACCATTGAGTTCCAATGCTTTGTTGACATATTGTATTTCTTGTTGAAGACACTTTTTGTCGCTGATGGTGTGCGCTCTTTTGATGAGTTTTACAAACTGATTTCTTCGTTGACGGGTGGTGGAAAGATCGCTTACGTAAATATCTGTCCGTGTGAGTGGGTTTGCGATAAACTTTGGTTTACATTTGCTTTTATTGCACCCCTAAACTAAATGACAATGTATTTTTTGTAGTAAGCGGCCCACAGTTATTTATTATTCTCCCACCCGGTTTGGGCTAAAAAAAATTGTTTTATGAGAGTGCTATTTCTGGGCATCTAGAGGTGCCATCATTCACTTTGGGTTTGACTCTCCAGCTGGTTAGGTCAGATGCAAAATTCACATTCACCTTGACCAATTAAAAAGCGTTCTGCTGGCTCAGGCATTAAATGGTATGATAATACTGTACAACGTAATAATAATAATTCACAAAAATAATACAATTTAGCTGATTGTTAGCCTAATTTGCATATAAAGGAGTAGTCGCTCTGAACATACATGCATACACATATTTTTTCTTTTTAATATGTGCACATGTATTTCAATGTGTAGAGCCTCATTTATAGGTCCTGTCCCATTGTTTTACATTTTGTTCCTATTAATGTTTTTGTTTTTTTTAAGGCGAAATAAATGATGATAAACCGTAGGTTTAAATTTTAGTTGTTAATGTGCACTGTAATATTACTTACTGAATCTTGAGCAGATGTAATTTAATCCTTCATTTGAGAATTGTTTTATGAAATTAAGACACATACACACAAATCTGTTGTCCTCTATTTTTACTGAGGACTAGGCATCAATACTGATTTAAATGAAAACTTTTAAAGGTTTTTACAATAATGGGATAGTGTTTAACTATTAGGAGCTGTCTTTGGCTGCAAGATACAAAATGTGTTACAATGTCTTATCCTTTTTTATGCAGACTCTATGTTGTACATTCAGGTGGTTTAGAAAAACAGATCATCCAATACATGGATTAATAGCAGGTAAGTCAAATTGGTATTGTACCTGTAGTAGGATGTTCTTTTTTATATTATATATTAAATAAGAGCAGCTTGCCAATATTTTCATTGTATGTTATAAGGTGCTTTCGGTAGGTTATTTAAACCGACAAGAATGCTTTTAGATTTTGACCATCATTTAGGCGTGTTTGACATCAACCGTTCTAATTAGTGCATCTAATTCATGAGATAGACCACATCAAAGATAGTGTAGTAGGAAGATGTCACACTTCTCTTAAAAATTAGAGAACCTCTCACAACGAGTAGGTATAGAAGAATCCGAAACATGAGGATCGCAATGGCAAATCACTGCGAAAATTGTATTTTCGGCAATAAATTGTAAAAATAAGTCAGAAAACAACATCAAACTTCTATTTTTTTGTTTTTTATTATACAAAGATAAAAATTAATAAGATGTTTTCATACTGTTTTTGGATCTTTTTAATTGTCAATACATTTAGTTTGAGTGAGTTTTAGAATGACATGACTGTACACACTGAGCTAGGATCAGAAGGAGGCCTATGCGCACCTGTAGATGCATTCATGAATTGGTACTGATCATCTCGTACCCAAACCAATCCGTACCCATAAAAACTCTTATCCACCTTGGTAAACCCCATAAGTCATAATGCACATTTTACATTTTTTCAACGATGTGACAGGAAAAGAGGGTCAAAATTAAAGTTTAAAATTGTTAAAATCTTCAATCGTTAAAGTAAGTTCAACGTAAAGTTGCGTAAAGTTGCATTGAATGGCCAGATTCAACAATTTTACAGGAAAAGGGGGTAAAAAATCAATAATACAAATCGTTAAAATCTGAAATAGTTAAAGCCTGTTTTCATGTCGATCGTTAAGTTGTGTTGAGTTTACAGATTCAACGATGTGACAGGAAAAGAGGGTCAAAATTAAGGTTTAAAATCGTTAAAATCTTCAATCGTTAAAGTTAGTTCAACTTTACGATTATGATCGTTATGATCTTTAAAACTGACCAATCAAATGATCCACAAATTACGTCAATGCAGTTTGTGAAAAAATGTGTACGCGCTGACAATTCTTGAATTTTTACAACGCGACAATGTTTTTCACCTTATTTGTACACTTTAAGGTCTGATATTTAAAAAAAACAAGTGCAAGTCAAATTAAATTATAATATAAAGCCAATTAAATTTAATATTTGTCTTTAGTGTAAGCCTAGATTAAGATATCAATGAAAGCATGTCATAGGCTGTGTTTAAGCATCAAAACCCGTAACTTTTTCAATTTTCACGCGGGCCCAGCTGCGCGTGGCCGGCCTTGGTTTTGTAATACTTCACGTCCGCGTGTCCCAGCAACGCTCGAGAGAACCAAGAGACTATGAACGATAGCGTAAAAATGTGTAAATATTAGCGGTCCGACTCGATCATCGTCATCACTATTTTATTTTCAACTTTAATGATTTTAACCTCAACGCAACTTAATGATTGACAGGAAAACAGGCTTTATAAAGAATCATAAATTCTACTAAGATTTTCTATAAAGCAATTTCTATAGAACTCTATGGAGCTATATAGAATCTATAAATTCTTTAAAACATTTCTATAGAAATTATCTGTTTCTATAGATTGACATAGAATTCTATCAAAAATATAGGTAGAGTTTTATAGAACATTTTTATAAGTATCTGTGGTTAACCATCTTGAGGGTTGATTCATGGAAAAGGGAAAATCAAAGTTTCTTTGTGATCTGGACTCTTTCCGATTAATTCTGTGTGTTTACATTGACATGGTTGGTTAGACAACTTTGTTCGTTAACAATATTGCCTTGACAACGACTTTTTCCGGTTCAAATTTGTCCGCCGGAATGGTGTCCATGGATGTTTATTCGATGGTATAAGTTGGATTCGTACTTTCGGTATTGATTTTAACCACCTGATGTAACCCTGTTTACTAATTAAATTGAGTTAGATAATTAGTTATTGACAATTAAAACGAATTTAGGTTCAACGATTTGCCCCAAATAGGGGTGTTTTCCGATCGTGGTATACACTGTCTAATGGATGTTTATCTTGAAAAATACCCGCACACAATAATGCGAGGATGCTTCGCATTTACCTATCTCCTTCTGCAATAATTGTTTTTAATAGTTAAAAACCGGGGAAACAGCTTGAGTACAGCATCATAATGTTGAAGACAAACCAAATTTCTTTAAAAAATACAATTTAATAGATAGATAGATAAATAGATTTCTTATACGTTTATACAAATGTTTTGCTTGGCAATGAATCGAAGATTCCAAACTCTCTTTCAAGTGTCAATTCCCCCAGGCGTAATAAATCAGTGCCTAACAAATTCCACTCATAACAGAAATCATCCATTAAAAAAATCTGTGACTGCAGAGGTTAGATAGGTATTTTTGTACAGATAATGAGCTAGCGTTTTCGCTATACAATCAAGTTTATTATTGCAGTTCCACCACCACTACCACCTCGCGCACCCCCATTCAATGCCAGTAGCGTTGTAAAGTCAGTACAGGTTAACAAAAATGTATAGTAACAATGAAAATGCTAATAAACTTATAAATAATAACTGAAGTGACGTTGTAAGATTTTATAAAATTTTATAATTATGAAGATACCATCATCAAATAACAAGACACGAATGTGTGTAAATATTTATTTGTGTGCTTTTTCCCAATGTGTATTTAACAGACTTTGCATTTAATTATGTGTGTTTACATTGACATGCTTGGTTAGACAACTTTGTTCTTTGACCAAAACATCGTACAATATTGCCTTGACAACGACTTATTCCGGTTCAAATTTGTCCGCCGGAATGGCGTCCATGAATTACAAACGTATCACGCAGTTATCTACCTTGCGCCACGTAGCAGTGCTATACAATCTTTGGTATAACTGGCTAATCTAGTTAAACCCGTAGCCTATATACTTCATGAAATGTGGATAAATAACAGATCAGCATACAAAAACGAAAATTGATGGTTAATGGTCACACTGACACAACGGACAAATAGTTTTGCACATTTATTGATTATGTAATCGAGGCGTTTGATGAAGGTTTGTGAGTTTTCCATGTAATTTCACTCTACCCTGGTTCAATCAATACAAAATGTCTGTGGTCGTGTTGTAAATACACATTGTAAACTTGGCATAAACATATGGATTATACTAACAAATTGAAACTCGGGAAGTTTCAAAATGTGTCGGGAATGGGGGTTCGCTGTAATGCCGAGCGATACATGTTTGTAAATTTCTAAGACTTGCAAATGAATTGTTAAAATGTTATCATGACTATAATAGTCCACGTGTGTGAGGAAGAGGAAAAATGTATGATCGTTTTGCTCATTGGTAGCATGCTGCATGAGAGTGTCTTTCCGGCCAATTAGAGGTGCCATTTATCATAAATGTTATGTGCGAAAGTACCATTTCCGGCCATCAGGGGTGTCATTTAACAAAATTCGGCAGTGACCCAAATACTTAGTGTCCGAACCCCCCCTTGACAGATCCTGGCTACGGACCTGGAGAGGCTATATGATAGGGCCTAACTATAAAATATGAATCAAAGCACGATTTTACAGTAATAATTTCACATAGGGCAGTGTCTATCTTCTGTCTGGTGCTAGGCGAAAAAATATCATGCGCGCACACACGTTATGCAAGCAGTACGTGTCGTGTCATGAATGTGCGCCAATGTACTCTACTTAAATTATCATTATTATTAATTATTACAGTATTGTTGTCGCTGCTGTTGTCATACACAATTCACTAAAATTATTACCGGTATATTATTAAATAAGCAAGAGATATTTCTTACAAAAAACGCTGCTCGCTTGTTGACGTAACAATATTTAAAGATATATTGTCTCCTTAAAAAATGTTTTTCAAAGTCACATAATAGTTATTTACTTTAACCAAAAAACTGATCAGAAAAAAAAATGTACCTGAAAAAAATGTAATTTAAAGCAAAAAATACTTGGCCAGTGAGGTGCTATAAAGGGACATTCAAGTGTGAATAAATTGTATAATATTACAAACAAATCTTTTTAGTATGGACTGTTTGATCATAATTCAATGATTATCTGATGGCGAATTATTATATCAGCCTAGATTGACAGTCAAATGGGAGTCATTTGACAGTGAATTATTATAATACTGACAACATTATTTTAAAAGATTAGATCAAACAAAAATTATTTACTTGAAAAAACTGTAATTTAAAGCAAAAAATGGATTTTTGGTTGAATTTAACCGTTATTTTGTCATTTATTATAAGTGAAAACATTATTTTTTAGGATTTTTTTTTCTACGGAAGTGATTAACTTTATTAAAACTACAAAATACCCTATTCAAAGTCTGATTTAATTAAATTTCATTTTTTCATGTTTTTGAAGGACAATACATCTTTAAATTAAACCAGATTGTTTCATTATTTTGTAGGATTTGCTGCAGGTCTCTCAAGTGTTTTCTACAGAAGTACTACTACAACACTCTATTTTCTTTTAAAGATTCTACAGGTTTGAATAATTTTACTTTATACTTCATTGTTTGAAAAGACATCTTGTTATCTTAGTTGGACTTCGGACCTGTTTCTGCTGCATAGAAATAACCGCTTAAAATTGGTGTGATAACTCCATTTTCTTGGGAGCAGAAACAGGACAAATTTGTGGTAACCGGTTAAAAGGCAGCACAAAATAACTGGTTAAAAACAGCCATTTAACAGGTTATAGCTGGGTGACTTTTAGCTGCAACACAAAATAACGGTTATTGATTTACAGTGCTGACCCTGAGTCAACTACACTGCAGTAACGTTTGAATTAACTGCCAGGACCAATTGCATTTTGGGTAACGATTTTTGTCAAGACCACCTACTGATTTGACTGGTTATTTCGGAGCAGAAATTGAGCAGAAACGTGGTCATTGTTATTTTAAATTTATTTTAAAATAAACGGTTAATTTTCGTTATGCAGCAGAAACAGACCCTTCGATACAATCTTATTAATAGTATACCATGGAGTTATTGCTTGGAGACAACCTACTGTACTATCATTGCATCGCTGCATTGCTTATATTACTGATTGCTCAATCCAAAATGTTTTCATTTCAAACACTGTCACACAGCATGTCTCTCACTCACTCTAGCTTTCCCATATTTACCACGGCAGATAGAGTAACATACATTTCTGCAGCAATACAATATAGTTCCATATTTCCCTATTAGAATCCTTACGCGATTGTATAGAAAGTTAGTACGTACAGTACATTCGGTACTGATTTTAACCACCTAATGTAACCCTGTTTTCTAAATAAGTTTAGTTAGATAACTAGTTATTGACGATCAAAACAAATTTAGGTTAAACAATTTGCCCTGAATAGGAGTGTTTTCAGATTTGGTACACACTGTCAATGGTTGTTTATGGCACGCCAGGACGGACATAACTATGCTAAGTTGACCTCGCTTGTGTTATGTTGATATAGCTCGTGTTGAGTCTACACATCGCTCGTGTTGAGTTTACAAAGCGCTCGTATTATGTTGACATCGCTCATGTTATGTTTACACAACGCTCGTGTTGTGTTTACACAACGCTCGTGTTGTGTTTACACAACGCTCGTGTTGAGTTTTACACATCGCGCATGTCATGTTTTTTACACATAGTGAGAGTCAAGTTTGTACACATCGCACGTGTTGATTTTATACATATCACGCGTGTCAAGTTTTTATGCATCGCGCATGTTATGCCGTGTTTTTGCACATCGCTCACGTCGCGTTTACACATCTAAATCAAATATAAATATAATTTGTTCGAAAAATAGGCCTTATGTCAGCCATGATATTAATGTTTACCTGTTTACTTCTGAATTTTGGAAGTATTTTTTTAATTAAAAAAGGGTGACAAACCTCAGAAAAGTGGTTTAATAGGTACACAATTATAGTATAACATAGGCCCAGATATATTTCGATTATAGTATAGTACAGTATTTTATATTAATATTAATAGGCAGTGCTTGTAATGTCACCGAAAAAAAGAGAGAGAGAAAATAGTTGTTATTAATGAAGGATAATCATAAAATAGCATCATTTTCAACTTTATTGGTTATCCGCTCTGAAAATAACCTCATGTTATTGTCAGGATCTTTTTTTAGTTATCCGCTACAAGTGGATAACTCCTTGTAATTGTCTTGTTTCTTTTTCTATGTTTTGTTGTTGTTTTTGTTGTTTGCAATTACGCATATTTAAAATTTTAAAATGCGCAAAATTAATTTCTAATCAATTTCTCATGCATTTCAGGTCATTTTGAGCATTTCAAAATTCTCAAATTTTTTTGCGTTTTGCACATGCACGTCAGCTCGTACAAAGCATAAAAAAATCGTTTTTGCAATTGATTTTTGTTTTTCATACCTTTTGAAGAATAGGTAATTTAATGCAAATTTGTGCAAAAATATACCTATTTTTAATCAGTTATAGCTCCTCAGGATGGCCGGTTACCCACATTTAAAAAAATTTTTTATGGAAGCTAATGAGTTTGTACCAATTTGTATTTACAAGATGTTCTGACATCACCATATGGCCACTCAAATTTTAAAGATAGAATTTTTTTCACTTTTGTACTAGTTAATCCAATTTAATAGAGCGCATCGTGCTAATGCGTACCCCATTTTCTCCTAGATTTTAATACATTCTTTCTCAATCAATTCTCTTTCACATGAGTTACAAACAGTTTAATTTTTATTACGTCATCATATAAAAATATTAGAATAACGTGAGTTACTTAATTTCATCTTCACAGTATATTTTAATCTGTTATAGCTTATCGGAATGAAAAGTGACCCATGTGATTAAAACTTTTTATGGAAGTTGTTAAATTATAGATATGAATTCATATACAAATTTTGTCTAAATGATCCATGGTCCATGTATACTGATAAAATGTTGACCAGACGTTAACCTAGAGTATGTTCTATGTTACAAATATTCCAAAGATTAGGAGCATTTACTGTAATTATGCTTTGTTCATTTTGATGTTTATTCTTTTGTAAATTTGGATTTTACAATCCAAGATTTTTAGTTTTAGTTAAACTCTTGTTGTTAACTGATAATTTGATTTTTGTATGATGTCTTACGGCCTTGAGGTGACCAAGTATTACCGTGATTAAATAAAGTTTTTATTAATATTATTATCCTTATTTTTAGACGAGGGATGTTTTATCAATTTTTTGTACAGCACTTGTTTCTTTTGCTAGACTTTAATAGTCCTGAGCTCATCCATCCATGGTTATTTGAACTTTTTATACTTTACTTTATAAAAAAATTTCTATTATATAATTCCTCGAAAGTGTTGATAAATGCATTGTAAGCATCATCGAGATTTGTCCTTGCATAGACGTCAACCCAATCAAGAGGTAATAAGTCATCATATAGTTTAATTATATTTCGTTCGTTCATTGCATATTTATGAGGTTCTATATTACCGGTTTTTGCGTTGATATGTTTGTCAGGCATGGAGTGGGTAATTTGGTATACTGGTAAATGATCATATATGTTTATACCTGATAATATTTGATCAGAAAGTGTATTGGAGAAAATGTTATCAATTAATGAAGATGTGTTGTTTTGTATTCTAGGGGGTCTTGAAATCGGTGGGTAAAAGGAATGCGACATCATTACTTCTAGAAAATCATTTCTAAATTAATGTTAAAATCACCCATCATGTGGCATGATTTTCCCTCGATATCAGTAGTATATAGAATATTGTCTAGTGATCTATTAAAAAGTTCTATATTCGTATCAGGAGGTCTGTATATGATACCAACAACTGTATTGTTACATTTTTTTTCAATTATTTCAATAAAAATAAATTCACAAGATTCAATACATAGATCTTTTCTCTCCTTTATATCTATTTTAGAAGAAACAAACATACCAACTACCCCTCCTTTACGGTTCTTCCTATCTAATGAGGAAGTCATAGCTCGATGTATTGTTTAGCCATGTTTCCGATATACCTATTATTGTAAAGGAGTGGTTGATTAGGTTTAGGTATGTAGTTAGTTTATCAATGTGTTTATGATACTTCGAATATTATAAATTTAAAACTGTACTTTTGTGTTTAAAGCTTACAATATTAGTATTCTGCCTTCTGCGTCAACATATTTTATGTTCAAATCTTCTAAATCTAAGCCTGGCTTAAATAGAATGGATACACCTCTGCTATTTGTTTTTCCAAAACTATTACAAGATTCTCCTTTCCATATTTTATTATAAACATTAATATTGGCTTTGTCAAAATAAGTTTCTTGTAACAAAATTATATCAATTTTTTGCTCTTCAAACCATTAACATTCAAAGAGATTAGTTGTAGGGGCCGATTTTTATGTTGTTTTCCATACGTTATTATATATTTTTTCTTTGTTTTATCATAAAAAAAATCAATTTACCGTACTTTTTAATACATATTTTAAAAAAAAGGTGTCATTGTAAACATAACACCATCTTTTAACTTACAGAGTCCGATTTCTTCTCTTTCTTTTCCAGATTATTTTCACCACTGTATTTTTCTTTCTTTTGCTTGCAGCAAAACTTTGTCTAGCTGCTGCAACACCTTCATATTTGTCTTGTTCTGGTACAATATTTGTGGCAAAGTCTGTAATTGGTCGCATTCCTTTCGTACTTTTCGCTGTTTTTTCTGATGTTTTGTTTTCCTGATCGCCCTTTTTTTTCCACTCTTTTTTGCTTTCTTTTTCTCTTTTTTTGCTGTTTGAGTTGAATGCTGTCCTGTCTGTGTGTCGTCATCGCTGTTAATTGTTCTTACCCTTTCGATAGCTTCTCTCATTATCTGTTGTACTTTCTCGTCCAGTTCCAAAGAATCGTTGGTATTTGCTTTTTCATTTAAAAACTCTTGACACTTACTTGAGACATGTACAAGCTTGTTACAGGTATAACATCTTATTTCTTTTAACTTTGTTGGACATTCATATACTTTATGACCCGGCAAACTGCATTTTAAGCATTTCGTATCACTTTCTGGTCCTTATGAAAAAGCCTTGCGTTGAAGGAATTAACTTTAAAGAACCTTGGGAGGTTGTCTTTAAAGGGTTCAACAAACACAGCACGATCTCCATTTAGAAACCGAGATAGCTTTCCATTTATTAAAAATTTTATGTATTGCACATCACTAATTCCCTTGCATCCAAATGTTTTCAGCGTATCTGTGATCTCCTCATCTCTTACAGACAGAGGTATGTCTTTGATCAACAAGCAGGTTTTTATGTTTTCTCTTAAAAATGGGTTTCTATCATGCACATTAATGAGTTTACCTTTGATGTTCAGCCCTGATGTTATAACTTTTACCCTTTCAGTATGGTCATTAACATATATCCTCCATAAATTCCTCACTTTTTGGGCTCTGACTAGAAAGTCACAATTTGTAACCTGATTCAGCGCAAAGAAAATATCCTCTTCCTTTAGGTATTCATCTTCCTTAGATCTAATATCTTCATCTTTAACAAAGATCGGTTTAACATTATTAATATTAGGATTACCGTGCTCTAAAGTCGCCATGTCAACTTGTGTTTGGCGAAACAATAGGCTTTAATCTTTACTTATTGAAGTCTTGTCTATGATCGTTTTAACAAGAACAGAAGATCGTATCTTGACCTGCATAAATTATGTAGAAAAACGAGGCCTAAACCATCCAAATGTAAAAAAATAAATCACAACAATCTTCCACTTTCACATTCATCATGCTTGTTTTTGAAGTTTTTAGGTATGCTTTGTCCTATATCAAAGTTTTGTCTGCTGTTAACTGTAAGGATAATTAGGAATTTAAATACCAGTGCAAGTCCACATTTAAGATGGAAAAAATATATATATATACTATACCCCTGCCACATGCATATATTATACACAATATTGTACATTTCTATTTTTAGTAGAATTCATTGACTTCCATGATCTATAATTTACCAGAATGTTTATTGTATTTTATCAATGCTTGATACTATTGTGTTGTATTTTTCATATTTAGGGAGTATTTATTTTTACATATTATAAAAAAATATAAACACCTTCCCCAAATAAATGCCTCCTGAATAAAGACGTCGTCTCTCCCTAAAAACCCTCCTGAACAATGTTTTCAAATTAAAATATTGTAAAAAATATTGTATTTAAAATTGTAGAATGTTTATGAAAATTGTGTAAGAGATGGTTATTTTCCACCTATTCCCTATGGAAACACTATACTGTATGCACTTTCAACATCACTTGTACTCCATGCTGTAAGTTAAACTTATCTTTCAATTTATATTTTCTAACATTAACAAATAACTTATATGACCATGCTCAGGAAATCTTTTTAACGTGATAACAATTGTTTGTCATGGTGTAAGTCAATTAAAATAAATAAGTTTGTAGGCCATTTCAGTTGTGGAAAGAACATAAATTTCTCAGTAGTGTAGTACAGCATTCAATCATTTTATCTATATTTTAATTGAATAGTTTAATTTCTTATGTCAAAAATGTTGCTATATATTAACTTTTATTTATACCTATAGTCTGTATTAGAACCTCATCATATTCGGCCATCCTATTGGAGTTTTCTACTACGACTTACTGGTAACAAGTATGTACAATACAACAACATTACTTATTTTGCTTTTTATTACTTTATATTTATCTTTTATTTTTCAATTCTAAACATACTGTATTTATGTAATATTTTAAACCACTTGAAAAATGTAGTTTATTCATTTTAACATTGTTTATACATGGTTATCATGTCATGGATTTCTTGGTTTTTATTTCAGATTCAGACAAATGAACCGTAAACTATTAGACCAAATGGGAACACATGCATCTCAACTTTACCCTGATGACTGGCCAGATTATGATCTAAGATTTACATCTCTACAACCACAATAATTTGACAGTAAAATAATAAAAACAACTATTACTACTACCACCAATAAAAATAATAATCAAACTTATTACAAACCTATTATTACAATACAACAATCAAATCAGTTTTTTAAGAACTATATTCAAGGGTTTTATTCAATAAAACGAAAATTTACATTGTAGCCCAAAGGCTAAATTGTGTAAAATTTTACAAAATATTGCACATATAAAAAAGTTATCACATTAAAAGAACATCTTTTATTAAAATAAAATTAGAAAAAGTACATAATATGAAAATGAGAAAAACATTGAAAAATCAAAGAAATTGTTACAAATCATGGCCTAATAAAATATCTGTATTAAAACTTATGTATTATTTGTTTATTATTTCACATTGGTTGATGACGGCAACTTTGGCTAAATGTAATTATTCTTTATTATTCAACAGGTTAATTAGGTATGGTAAAGGGCTATTTTTATATCGTTTAGTTTTACATTTTATTTGTTGATATGGGTTGGTCTTTCTTAAGTTGTATGGTTTATTTCTAGGCTGTAGCCATGATTGAAAATATGCTGACTTTTCAAGGTCTTCAGCAAACCTTAGACATAGGTTTTTTATTCTAGTAGCGAGGGTTTCTAAATTACATACACTGAGAGCATTTTCATAGCTTATATAATTTATACCAAGAATTATTCTAAGTACCCTCCTTTGTATTGCTTCCAATTGATCAATCAATATAACATCATTAGTCAAGAGAATCATCTTAGACTTGCTCTACAAAAGCACTACAGGCAAACAACAAGAAACTGAGAAAAATTCAGATAGCAATATGGGCGTGTTGTTTAGTATTTTGTTTCACATTGAAGAAGATACAGATTGAGATTTTATGACTAATACCCCTTTTACACCGCCGAGCTTATAACAAACCTGTGTCGTGTCCGGATAAATTTCCTTTTCACACCTGATTCTTAACACGGGTTGCATGTATTTACACTGCAAAATACCAACCCATGTAAATGTTCTAGATCAATCGAAATATCGCCCTCTCACGCATGAAGAGACACCATAGTAACGGTCTGCTCATTAAACGTCCCACAATTTGTTTTATGGCAATTATACACACAAAAATTAGGTCTATTCGGGAAGAATAATATCTTGAAATAAAAATGAATAACAAATAACCATAAGTTTTATTTATTAAATAAGCGAATAAACAAAATCAATCTTATCCTAATTTTATGTAAATTAAATACTATAGTGAGCGAGGATAGTAAACAAACGGGTAAAGATACGCTGAGCATTTTACACCGAATATAAATTAATGAACAGGGAAGTGAGATGTGCCATTCGTGTAGCTAAAGCATGGAGTAAAATAGAAGCAACCTTTGGAAACGGGAGCTTAAAGATGTATTGTCCCTTGAAACACAAAAAATGAAGGTCAAAATATTCTAAATTTAAATTGGCCATATCAAAGTAATATTAAAGTTATTCTCGAAAATTCGAGGCAAAAACAATAAGTTTACGTAATTAACAGGTAAATTAATTTGATTACATTTCGTCTGAAAAATCGTCGCGAGCGAAAGTAAACAAAGATTTATAACCACGAGTATGCATTATGCATGATGCTAATTAGGATTATTTACAACTCGTCACGGTTGAGAAGGTGTTTTCACACAGATCGCGAGGAAGTTTTATGATTATGCATACAGAGTAGCCCAACAAGCGCGTTGCATTATGAAATATGTTTCGATCGAAAACTTTGACTGGAAGTCAAAGTTATTTTTTGAACAAAAAAAAATGTCTATTTCAGTTAAATGATTTTTTTTTTCGACTAATTTTTGGTGAAAGTTAATAACTTATGATACTTCAAAATGACCCACTTTTTTTCGAAATATTTATTTTTTAATTTTTTTGGAATTAGTCAAAGGGACAATACATCTTTAAGAAATGCTTGGCAAGGTATAATATATATACATTTTACAAATAGAGTTAAGCAAGAAATACATATTGATAACTTGTTACCCACGATTGGCGATTTTTATTCAAGATTTGAAAATCAGGTGTTAATAAATAATGAATTAATAATAAAGATTAATATTGAAAAAAAATCACATAAAAACTTTTTTATTGAAAATAGATAAATTATGGTCCTGATCAAGTTGAAGGTAAAACCTTCGGACCAACTATTCTTCAACACCTTTCAGTCCTCGCTAAAGTTGTGCATGATACCATAACTAGGGGAAAAAATTCACTATAATTCCAGTACCCAAAAACAACGATTTAAGACCAGTTGTTCTAACATCTCTAGTTATGGAAACAATGGAAATAGCAAATATATTTTAACTATGTAGTAATAATTACTTTGTGGAATATCCTTATAAATATACAGTATGTACATACTATAATTAAATTTTGTGCAGAGATTCCGCAACATTTGAAGTACTTTACATTCAGCCAGATTATGGTGGTGTTCATGAAAAATTCAAGATGACGACAATTGTTTTGAAGCTGGTATCATATCTGTAACAAATAATCAAGAATAGATTATCTAATTTATCAATTACTTAATATTTTAGTTATACTCAATATTATTAAATTACAATGAATCTTTTTGGTTTTATATTTAAAAATTAGTTCAGGTTTGTGGTAAACCATACACAGAAATGTTGAAATTCTCAATTTTACTTTATACTTTACCACACACTTTACATTATTATAGTGTTTATTGACAATACAAACCTGGTATATAAAACATTTTTAAAGTAATGGATGTTTTTTCAGCTTATTTCTTGCTTTCATTACTATTTTTAACTTTCATTACCACTTTTACTACTATTGTACATCATACCTATAACAAAACATAAAGCATTTGGCGTTTCTCATACATTAAAAAAAGATCCAAAACTTTCTGAAGCGAAGTGAACGTGTTAAGCATTTTTGTGCCTCCTTTCCACTAGACAACCTAGATATAAAATAAAACTCGTACCCAAATTTTGGCTTACTCGTACCCATAATTTTGGCTCACTCGTACCCATCATGGACTGGCTCGTACCCATCATGAGCTGGCTCGTACCCATCATGGGCTCGCCCGTACCCATGTTAAATGCTATAGTATATTTATATTACATTTAAACCCAGTTTGATTAAATTTAAGATACCAATCATAATGATCGATACTAAAATGGCAAAAACTACTGACCTTAAAAGTATAATATATGTACAGACTCGTTCGAAAAAAGCACAGCTTCCACCGTATTATTCCACCGTTGTATACTAGCCAAGTTAATAATTGAGGGCGCTGTTTTACATGAAAGATCAGAGCCATATATATAAAGAGTTACGACATTGAAAATTAGAAGCCATTTTTGTGTCAAAGAATTCGCACGCTGAGGGCGCGCGCGTCTCTTTTGTATAGCGTTTTCCTATAGTTCCTGCATTATTTTTAGATTTTTTTGTCTATGAAATAACACTTATATTCCGTTTTTATTTTAGTAATTAATTTTATTAATGGTATTAATTTGGTAACATATATATATTGTGTCTATAATAACAAAAGAATAAATGCTAGGGCCTACATGCAAGTCAGGATACATCAAAGCATGAACCAATACAAAAAACACACAAATTAACCCCTCTTTTTATACAGTATATGGCTCTCTGTGTGTTTTTGACACAAAATTTCAGAGACTCGTTCATCATTTCATTTGTAATAATTTGCCTTTATTATTTTAATATTGTTCATACCCTATTCAATATATTAACAAATATATCCACGGCACTTTATTATTTTATTTAGTCATCAAAGCATGCATTATGAATTGAAAATATTACATAATTGTTATTAATAGGACGTAGTTATGGGATGTTTCGTTCCAAAATCAATCAATCAAACTTTATAATGTATTAGCGCACGCGCGCGCAATATTCTTTGCCGCAAGTACTTCAGTACGCTGTGCACATTTATATATATGGCTCTGTGAAAGATGTCAGTGGCTGCTTAGTCGTTCCGTGTGATGACGACTTATTAAATTAATATATGTAGGCCCATGTTTACTGTATTGATTGCTGCATTCTATTTTTTTTATGAGTAAGTTATTAATCTATTATTAAAATTTAATTGCCTTAAACAAACGTGTACCGTAAATCTTCTAATTTTAACCCTGGGTTATTATTCTTTGATTGTTTTTTAGGGTGGGTTACTATTAGAAGGGGTGTTACTATTAGAGTAGTGGGTTAGTATTACTAATCTTAAATTAGGCACTTGAAAATAGTAAACCACCCCAACTTTTTCCGGTCAGCAACTCATAGCAAAATAATAAAACAGTACAAATAAACATGAATTATCTCCTTATTTTCAAAATACGGCTGCATCATCATCAAGTTTTTGTGACTCTAATAGTAACCCGCATGGGTTTTTGCTTAAAACAGGGAGTTCTTAATTCAAACAATCTTATACCAATAAAATGTACATAACGTTTTTATTGAATCTAAATAGAAATAATATTTACTTGATCGAATATATGTAATGGGGAAGATAATTAGGTGATAAGGATAAAAATGATACATTGCTGGTACTTTACCTGGGCTTAATTGAATTGTAATTACTATACTAACAGTAAAATGAATGTTTCTTAATTAAATGTTCTCTTACATAAATAAAAGACACAAATAATTAGGTATGAATTTGCATGGGTACAGATTGGTTTGGGTACTGACTAGCCAAAGTGGGTACGAGTTAACCAATTATTTGGATACGAGTTAGCCAAGTTGGGTACGAGTTGGCATGGGTACGGGTTGGTTTGGCTACGGGTTGACCAGCACCCCTTTGAGGGTAGTCTAGTAATACACCTCCAGACCTAGTGTAGCCTAAGCCTTAGGCTGGAGCCAAAAGTAGCTAGCCTTCTGTACTAATATTATAGCACACTCACTGGTTAGTGGTAACAAACAAATCAAACAAATTTTCCTCTTACTTAATATTTTTGTCCACGCGCGTGTGAGTTGTATTGTTTTGGGGATTCCCTAATGATTTTATATAGCCGAAGGCTAGATAGCAAACTGCAATGTTATCGCAGTTCAAAAAGTGCTTCTCCATGGAGAGGGAACCAACAAGATAGTGGCTGCAATCGACCAATCAGATATGCACCTATTTTTCTTAAACTTTATGGTGAAATATACTGTATACGTAATATGATATAGAGTATATCTCGTTTTATTACTAGGGGTACCTACGTCTTGGACTCTCTCATCTTTTCCTCTTCTTCTTCCATCCGGACACTATTGAGTAAAAAATGCGACTTATAAAGTACTACTCCTCCCTTATTCGTTGTAGTATTGAGCTGGTACATGAATATACTATAGGGACATGTCCTCAAATCTATAGAGCCGGATTTTTGAATTTCAAACTGGATGCAGCCATATCACGTCTCGAAGATGGTACCGTATAGCCGTATTTGAGAGCGAGGTTATTGATGTGTATGTGACGTTACATTCTTATGACGTCATTACAGCTTCTTTTGCTGTACCCCGAGTATCGCACATTCATGCTTGTTGATTTTGCTAAATAGTTACGTTCTACTGAAATTGGTTCAGATGATGTTCTAGTCTCTTACGACGTAGTTTCTCTATTCACCAATGTTCCACTTAATGAGACCATTAACATTCTTGTTAATAAGGCCTTTAAAAATGACTGGTTTAATATTGAACACGGTTTATCTATCGATAAACAAGGTCTTAAGGACCTACTTACAATTGCGACCAAAAATCACCTTTTCCAATATGACGGTGATCTATATGAGCAGGTTGATGGCGTAGCCATGGGTTCACCGCTTGGACCACTGATGGCAAATGTTTTAATGTGTTACATTGAAGATACCTTACAAGCAACAGGGAAAATGCCGCAGTTCTATCGTCGCTACGTTGATGACACAATCGTATCCATGCCAAGCCAGGTTTCAGGACAGAATTTTTTGAACATTTTGAATTTCACCTGATGCTGTTGTTTTTACAATAGAAATTGCTAGAGTTAAGCATAGTTAAGCTTAATTACATTTTTTTTTTCACATTATTGATTGTCTCCATCCCCGAAACCTCGACTAAGAAATACCGGAATGGTGTCCGGCAGGGGATAGTTTATTACCATTAGTTAAGGTCAAATGTAAAGCACCTAGAGGGGTCAGTGATCCATTAGGCGCTATATAAATACTGTTTATTATTATGTTTATTATTATTAGAGGTAACTCAATTCATTTTTTAGGTATGACTATAGCCATGTGGATATCAAACATAAACGTAATCAAATTCACACAATGCTTAAAAGGGCCTACATTTTCCTATCAGAGGTTGATAATATAACAAAGGTTTTTGAAAAGTTGAATTATTATTAATATTGTTAAGGTTTTCAAGCAATCCATTAATACTTGTGTGACTCCTAGCAATACTAATGAAGATATGCTAACTGATGAAAGAGAGCCATATACTGTATAAAAAGAGGGGTGAATTTATGTGTTTTTTGTATTGGTTCATGCTTTGATGTATCCTAACTTGCATGTAGGCCCTAGCATTTATCTTTTTGTTATTATAAAATATATACAGTATATATGTTACCAAATCAATACCATTAATAAAATGAATTACTAAATTAAAAACAGAATCTAAGCATTATTTCATAGACAACAAAATCTAAAGATAATGCATGAACTACAGGAAAATGCTATACAAAATAAACGCACGTGCCCTCAGCGTGCAAATTCTTTGAAACAAAAATGGCTTCTAATCTTCAAAGTCGTAACTCTTTATATATATGGCTCCGACTTTTCAGTCTGGAGTATGCCCTCTAGCCTTCGGCTTATTACACCTCTCTGGGATTCCCTCATCTGTAACCAGAGCATGATAATTGGTGAAATAGGATCATGTGATACAGTTTTTAAGACGTTGCGGATACTGTAATTTGAACGTGTAACATTCCCCCGACCAAATCACTCACACGGTGTATATTAAAATAAAGTACCAAATAAAACAGTAATTTTTCAAAATTGTCCAACATGATTATGGTGAACATTTTTGTTGTTATTTATACAATTATTATTCTAAATATGAAAAGGAATTGTAGATCCATGACATCGGAACGAAATGAAACCGGGAGAATCCAGGATTTTGTGAAAGGGGGAGGGGCAACAAGAGTCGACACTGAAATTTTGAAAATATGATACATATATAGTAGCCTATTAAACGGTGACATTTTCCTCATAGGCCTATTTTGAGTAAAAGCGTCACAACAGGGCGATTCGCACAAGTCTGCGTTTGCATATGGCGGAAAAGAGTGCTTGTCTAGGGCCGTCGATACGACCTGTGTGGCGAAGCGAACTTTGTTAAATGACGCCCCAGATGGCCGGAAATGGTACTCTCGCACATAAAATTCATGTTAAATGGCACCTCTAATTTGCAGGAAAAGGCACTCTCTCATATGTAGCATGCTACCAATAAGTAAAACGATCATACCTTTTCCTTCCGGTAAACACACACGTAATTAAAGAACGATAACGTTTTGTTGCCGATGATAATCATTCACTTTTATTTTGTTTAGATTGCATTGCATTCAAGTTCAATGCGAAAATACGTAATATTAACATATCCTCTATAATGATGAAACACTATACTGTACTTCATAGCCACACATACTGTAGGTAACCACGGCGTTCCATGTTTGACGTATATACACTTTATGCTTGCTGAGTGCCAGTGATCTAAACAATAGGTAGGCATACGCGGTTGTCTGGCGGTGTCCTTTGTACGAATCATTCGTGCCCCAGCTCGCTGTATGAGTATGATACATGCGTCGATATCATGTTACATCCAGGGACTAAAATGCATTTATTTTTCAGGTGAAAATAGGCAATTCATTTGCAACTCTTAGAAATTTACAGACACGTATTAGTCTGCACGTACAGATTTTTAAGTTAATATAATTTATTGCATAATATAATATGAAATATATACTGCAGTCTTTTTTACTCCTTCTTTTTTAATTTCTTGTCTTTTCCTTTCATTTTTCTTTTTTTACAAATATAAGGGGGGTGGGACAACCCTGTGAAACGTTAGAATTATGGCCTAACTCTATTTTTCTACAGATCAGCTCGCATTTACAATTTTCGCACCCCCAGACAGCAACCAGCCCACGCCTCTGGCCCTATATAACGTATTATTAAGAAGTTTATGGGGTCTCTGTTTTCTAGATTTCTTAAAAACGTAGTTCTCAATGCCTACACACACAAGAAAATACTGATAGTAAGTGTTTAAAACCCTACATGATGCTGTTTGCATTATTACGAACCTTTTTTTTTAAATTTTAAATCACATTTTTTGTAATAAGGACCCTATTAGAAATAAGCTATTTCAGCTTCATGGGTTATCCTGGTATGTTGTTCGAGACCGAATAAAACAAACAAAGAATAAGAAGAAACCCGGGGTGCATACGTTTTGACATTTTGTGCTCAGAAATTGTCTTTCATCTGGTTTACTAACATTTTTGATCATCATCTTGTTAAAATGTGTGCGCATTAGCGTGGTTTACTGAACTCATCACAGTCATATAAT
The DNA here is from genome assembly GCF_963402885.1 of Antedon bifida. Lineage (NCBI taxonomy): Eukaryota > Metazoa > Echinodermata > Crinoidea > Comatulida > Antedonidae > Antedon > Antedon bifida. The sequence continues at coordinate 15,272,878 of NC_136232.1, read as the reverse complement.
ATTATTGGTTCTATTGTGATTGCCAATGATTTTTTTTTATAATAAATATATTTGATAAAATAAAAATATGATGGATGTTTTTGTTAGTAATGCCACTTTTAATTAATGAATCTGTATCAACCTTTTCAAGATTTCTGACTTAATTAATTCTTTTAGGCACATAGCCTGCATCAACATATATTACTTAAAAAGTTTTAATCTTAACTTACTATGCATGCTTCTAATAGCCTTACTAGTAAAGTAGCTCACAATCTAGTACTGTTACAAATGGTGCTGGAAAGAAGTTGTTTTGGTAAATTTTCTACATCTACAGGGTTCACACTAACTTCTGTTTTAATATTACAAAAAAAAAGTATAATAAACTGCAAGAAATTCTGTTACAAAAAAAACTATATCTTGTGCGATACCTATCATATTTACTAGTACTTATTATAAAGACAATTTTATTTACATTTCAACAACAGAACATTTTTTAAAAATTAACAATATATCTATGTAATACAATGATCCAAATCATTTAAATACTCATTATTGAATACTGCAGTGTACTAATGTCCCAAAATGACCATGTTAAATATAATGGACCAAAAATATGTTACTGTGTAACATACATTTACACATTTCTTAGCACCATCATTATGAAGGAATGCTCGACTACTACCTGTAATCGTTTATTACATAACATAATTAACCTGCGATAACATAAGCGTTATCATTAATTATTCATTGTATTTTTATAATCCAAAAATTTCATAGACATTCACAGTATAATTAAATACATTTACTAACATTCATATTGAATTTGATATAAACCTAGTGCTTTGTGCAGCATTATAAAACTATAACAAATTGATATTGTTTTTAGTAAGGAAGGAAGCAGCATTTGAATATTTTAACTGGGTAAAGTTGAATTATTGTATCTGTATTATTTCAGAAAATTCTTTTGGCATAACATTTAATTGGTAATATTTACACAAATACAATAAAATTCTGTAAAGCCATTAAGGATATACTGTGACATGAGATCATCCATGTATTTTATAAATATGTTTTATCATCAAAACACGTCTGAGCATGGAAGGCAAGACAAATCAAGAAACAGAATAGAATACTAATTTCTATTGTCTTCTGGAATGAAGACTCTTCTAAGAGATATTTTGGCTACTATTACTTGTATTTCTTTTGCTTTTCTAAGAATTTAGTTGTTGGTATGTGCTATGTCATAGGGAATGAATATAGGCCTATCTAAGTAATTATTATGAACACCTGAAAAGTGGATTGCCCTGTTCACTTTGCGTGACAACACATGATCATGTTGTTGCTGAGTCAGTGTATGTGACTAGGCACTGAATTCTACCCCCTGACAAAAGCTTCCTTTACCTATGCCCTAGGGGAGTTACCTGATCATTATCAGATACCCACCTGCTAACAACCTTTAATCCACAAGTCTATGCTGCATTTAAAAAATCACTTTCCTTTCTGAATATTAAAAAAAGATGTACATGCAAATTAGAATATACTAATATAATAATGTTACATCAATCTCAAATAAATAAATAATTCCATGATAACAGTGTACAAATATAAAAATTGTATACAGGGATAAAACAAAAATCCATATGATAAAACTGCAGAACTAAATACAGATGGACCTGGACACCTACTGTGGTCTGATTGAAATAATACAGTACAGCATAATAAATAATAATGTGCCATTTAAATTATATAAATCAATAATATTCATAATGTGGAATACTTTCATTTAATTTCAATTAAAACTCCTCTACATGGACAAAGGACAGTCAATTAAATTGCTAGCTTATGCTATAAAAGCACTGCTCTCAATCAAGCACAGTTTTTGAACGTCTCTTGCCACAGATCAACTTGTAATAATATTGTAAATACAAATGTAAATTGTATGTCAAGGATTAATTTCCTATTGTTAATTATTTCTAAAAAATTGAACCACAAAAATTTCATTTTCTTACAACCATAGTATTTGTTAATATTATTGAAATATGTAATTTTTATATTTGAATTACTGTTTTGTATTGTTCCGGAAAACAAAATCTAAAAGTTATGTTAATCTATAGACTATTAAATAATGTTTTTGATAATGCATGTCTTTGCTGTGTGAAGTGGTATGCAATCCAATAATTTTGTATTTATTATATGGCTAGGCCGAAGTTTTTGTCATTAATCTTCCTAATATATATAGGAGCCTAGCACCTTTCATCCCCTATAACATGATGTTGTCCACAACCCCTAAAACTATGTTTCTGCTCTGGTACTGGACAACCGCGACCAGTCATGTTAGTTTGTTTTGTAAAATTAATTAAGAGACAGTGTACTTTGATCTCAGATTGATTCAAGTCTTTCATTTCACTAGAATCTCCCAATAGACTTTTTGTGAGGTCCAAAGGTCCCAAATTCCTTTTTACCATTAAAACACATTCTGAATGCCAGACATATTTGACAAGTCCAAATGTGTCCAGTATTGGGAGAGTTGACTGTATATGCTGATAAAACCAGTAACAGAGTAAGATGGTAATATACCAAACTTTCCTGTCTATTTTATTATTTGATCTAGTTATTTTCTTTCATATAAATTTTTAAAAATAATTTGTTATTTACAGAGTAGTAAAACATTTCTTGATGAATACATAGTGTACATGCAGAAAATCATTAAAAAAAATCAATTTGTTTAGTACCAATAAATATTAAATTGAAATATCCTGAGTTTTGATATTCTGAATCTGTATCCATGTATCCATTTATGTATTTATTTATTCTACTTGGCATTGTTTTATAGTTGTCCTTTGTATTTATTATATCTAACCAAAAACATTACTGATTATTTATTCAAATGAAAGTTACATTATAATACTACCAAAAAGCAACTGAGCAAAACAAAAAAACATACATAAACATTTTCCAATGACGAGTAACAATTCACAGTGGCGATGACAAAAACCAGAAGTACTGTGTAAAATTCATGCAGCATTCACAAAAACCATGACACACTTCCTACACAAGCCATTTACAAAGAATAGATGAATTATCTACAAAAATCTACAACTTTGAAAAGGCCAGATGTTTACAACCCCTTGAACACGGATCTGACGGAATACATATACATCCCTAACAATGAATAGAGAAAAGTATTGGCAATCACAAATATGACAACATGGGATAAATGCACACATTTTGATTCACTGCCAACATTAACAAATATAGACAATACCAGGATTTGCAAAAGGCCCAGGCCTTGAAATAATCTCTCACAACTATTAAAAAAAACATTTAAGATTTCGATAGGATTCAGGTTATGGACATGAAGCCCATACAACTGTGCCACAAAAGCTGGCTTGCCAAAAATTGTTAATACAACCATGTCAATGCTTATATAATGTTCCAATTTATGCCATAATTAATCTCCTGAGTTATTCCTGATTTCTGCCAGAGACTTTCGAATAATAGACATTTTGCACACAGGTCCTAAAATAAAAGCTAAATTTAATTTGATGTCCTATCATTAGCATTATATTTTCGAAATTTAGGGGCAGGCTGAATTGACACTCACATTGACATAAGGCAGATGCAATGCCAAAGCCTTCGGCCAATGAATGGATGCACTACTAACACATAACAAGCACAGACTTAGACATCTACAAGCACCAAATAAACTGCTTGAGACTGGGGCCAGTCGGTCGGCCCTAAACCATGTCGGCCAAAGTCAATTCATCCCAGCATCAATTCGGCGCCACATCAACTTGGCCTCAAACTAATCAGTCAACTCGGCCCTAATAAAAGTATGGAATGGAACTAGTGTTAATTATTGGGGAAACGGCAGAATATGCCTATATTGTGATTATTTTTCTATTAATGCTTTTCTTTTAATTATTTTAATACTGTATTGCTAATATTATGTGTTCTTTGCTATATTTTAATACAAGAACTGATAGGCACGTCATTAACGTAGAGGTAGAGCCTCGTAAAGAAAAATAATAATTATTATTTGATTAATATATTGTAATAACAAAATAAGTTGGTAAACTTATTTTTATTATTTTTGGTATTGTCTAATATCATTTACAGCTATTTCTGTGTAAAAAATGCGAAGAAGTAAATATTTTAAAGTATTTTATCCATTCGCTTTGTTTCATACTTTATTGACCAATTAGTTTGTGGATGAGTTGATGCGAGGCCAAGTTGCTGTGGGGCCGAGTTGACGCAGGGCCGATGTGAAATGCGTCCGACTTGACGCATGGCTGAGATGGTTGAAGGCCAACTTGGATTGAATTCAATGAGACAAGAAGGTGATTTTGGTTGTGATGTGGTACCTTGTGCACTCCCCAAGCCATAAAACCTATACCCTTGATTTAACTATAGTATTTTCTCAAAGCAGGAGTATTCACCCTTGCCAGAAGTTTCAGATGTATAAACTATGTATCATAGACTGTCTACTGTTTGATACCAAGAACCTTCTACAGTACTATAAGAAGTGGATTGTGGTGGTAAAATGACATCAGAACATTACAAGCTACATAATATCTTAAAAGACTGAAATTACCACGCCAGTAAATAACAGTTTATAATAGTTTTTTAGTCATAAAATAACTGAATTTTCAATGTTGGATGCACATTCAACTACCAGTTCTAACAGTATTTGTGCTATGTTAGTTTCAATTTCTGTTTTCATGATTTCATCATATTAATAACTACATAACCATTTATAATAAATACATGTAAATACATTATATTATTCTTTTGTGATATGGTGAAAATATAAAAAAAAAGTATTATTTTACAGAAAATCATCGGACTAATATATTTAGTAAAATGTACACAATTATAAACAAAATTATCTATAATTACTGTATCAAAATGCGTATTATTCCCATCTCAAATTAAGTTATGAACATCTAATAACATAAATTCAAACATTACTTCCACTTAACAGGAAAGACAGTACCAAAAGTACTTTTACATTAAAAAATGCACAACATTTTATCATATTACATAACTTCCTCTGATCATACATTACAGTATGTAAAAATGAAATTGAATTGTATATACTGTATTGTTAAAATTTATATATAAATATACAAAAATTTAAAAAAATAAGGTTTACCCGTAATTTACAAATGTTTTTGCTTAAAGATAAAATTTTACCTGGAAGAATTGATGAACTATTTAAATATTTCAGGTCTACTGTTTTTTTTTAGTATTGTAGCACATTGGTTATATTAGAGGGCAGCATATTTAATTACAACATATAATTCTAAAATTATGTAAATACTCTAAAATTATGTAAATATTCTAAACGGTGGGAATAACCAAATAATTTGTAGGATGAACTTACAAAATTCTGAATACAAATTGAATGAAGGATCAAGTACAGTATTGTAAATGTCTGGTTATATACTAATCATCTTATGTACTATTTGTATTTTATGTGCAGCCACAAATTGTTAAAGCTTTACCCATTGAATGAGTAATTTTTAGGCAAAGCTGGCTTAGTACCTCTTCACCAGACATGTATGGTTAGGAAGACGTTTTTGCACTTTGCATATGTCGTCATCTTCATTGATATGTTGTTTAGAGTTTTTCTGGTTTTGTTTGTCATAGCTTACATTATATCGTAAAAAGTACTGATTAATGAAGTTTGGCATTAAATGATTGGTGTAACTGAAAATTCAGTAAAATCTTAAATCAATATTAACACAATATTACACATTCAAATAAAAAAATAAGTCTTATCAACTGGAAGATGTACTATAAGCCTATACTGCATATTTGCATTCACTTCTTGCATAAAGGAACAATAACTTTGTGTCCAATTCTAATAGCACCAATTATGTGTATTACTGTAATTGAATTTTCATGCAATTGAAATTTGCCCAAGGGTCCGTTTCTGCTGCATAAGGTTGAATAACTGTTTATTTAAAAATAGGTTAAAAAATATATTTCAAAATATATCGACTGCATAAATGTCAAAATTACCTAGAATACAATGTGCTCAGCTTATGTGGTCAAATGTTGAAGATGCAACAGTTGTTGACTTGAGGTCCATGGCGTTCAAGTATTTCAAAATTTGAATAACGATAATTGGGTAAATGCCGCTCTAACCCTATAATCAATGTGGTGTTTTTAATTGTTAGTTGAAATTTGTTCTGCCAAGAAATTGGGGTCATTGACAGAGTTATTAATCAGTTATTCGCAAGCAGCAGAAACTGGCCCAAGAAATTGAAAGTGCAACAAATACTGACATTTTCTAGTGGATAAAATTAAATGGGTAATGATAAAAATAAGGATGAGAATGATGTGCATGTGTTTGGTATGCCCAAACACCCTCAGATAAATTATTTTATTTTCACAAAGAAACTTCAAGTAACATTCTTATCGTTACTGTTTACATTCATGTATTTCAGTTTATTTATTTCTGTTCAAACTTATGCATATATTTTTCAAGTTACTCTACAATGTTTTTTTTTTAAATTTTTACTCTTTAAAAAAATATTTCTTTGATACAATTCTACTATTCATGCATTCTAAATACTATTTTAAGCAAAACAAATTGAAAAAGAAAATCCCTGCCGTAAAAGTTGTGAGCATAAAGTAATCGAGTACCAATGTCCACTAAATACTTGAATCAACATATTATACTGTACTGCTATTAAAAAATGAGCACTCAAGTATGCATGTTTACATCCATCATCTCTGCATAAAGTGCAGGTATTCCTTGACATATGTCAGGCCATCGTTGGCTGCAATCAAGCGCAAAATCACGATGCAGTTTGTGAATATGTTGAAGCTCTTGCATTTTGTTGTAAAGGTTTCCCATAAGTGTGACTGCATTGCGAGGGTGATTGCCCTCAACTTGAATGCGTAATGCCTCCACCAAATTATTTTGTAATTCTGCTACAGCAGTAATGTTACCAAGACCATGTGCATCTATAAATAGAAATATTTATAATATTAATTAAATAAATCACACAGTGTTATTGGCATATAATTAAAATCAATCAATTCGATTCAGTCAATCAATGCATCCAGTACACTTTTATTTATATTAATAACAGTAACAATAAACAATAAATAATAACAATAACAATAGCAATAACAATCATATATCATATAACAATATGATCCCCAATCCCAAGACGACTTGAGGTGGAATTCACATGTTAACGAAATAATTACAAAGGCTTCCCGTAGGTTATATACACTCTGTATTTTACGTAGGGCTAATGCCCCAGTTGACGATATGAAATGTATTTATTTGAGTTACATTCGCCCTATATTGGAGTACGGCTGCCCTGTATGGAAGGGTCCAAAAAAGGGCACTAAAAATAATTCTTGGCCTTAATTACAATTCATATACATTAGCTTTAGAGTTTTTTAATTTACCCTTGCTAAAAGTCAGGCGTGATAATCTAGTACTGACTTTTGGCAAGAAGCTATCGAACTCGGACGAGTTCAGTTATTTGCTCCCCCTCCCTATCCGTAGTATTCTTCGTGTGCTCCGAAGCAATGACAAGGTCAAATATCAACAATTCAAACCAAGAACCGAAAGATTTAAAAATTCACCCATCCCTACAATAATTAATATGCTAAACAATAGTTCATGAGCCAAAGCGATAGTGAAGTGATATTGTTGTACTTTATATTTCATTTTCATTACATCCTTTTTATTGTTATGTAAGTAAATTGTACAGTAATTTTGTTAATGCAACGTTTTTAGCCTTGCGGCTACTACTTATTTTTTATACCCGAATAAATAAATAAAAAAATATATATAATTTGAGCAAGGGAAAAACACAATGGTACAATCCATAATTGGTGGTTATTGTTAAATTTCCAGAAGGATTTCTGAAATGTGTTGAGATACAACAGCATGTACTAAACAAAATCTCACAGAACCAAGGAAAACCGTTCTTGGCAGATAGCGGTGATGACACTTGTTTTCAGTTTTCTTTTGGACTGATATGGATATATAACAATTCCGAAATAATAGAAATTTAATTTTTAAAAAAACTTGTAAAACTGTTTACTGTTTACGTTTTTTCGACCTAATTTAAGGTCACACACTACATTTTATGTTAAAATAAATACTATATGAATTACCTATTGCTATAATTTTTTTCATCTTTAAACGGTTAAAAATTTGAAAAATAAGGCAATTCTAATAATTATAGCGGCCCGCTATAAATTCCAACATGCATCGCACGCAGATTGATATTTTCATATTGTGATGCGATAAAGGTAAACAGATAAAAGAACCGTAACTTTTCAACGAAAATACCTGGTCTTCTCCAATTTGTGTTAAAAAATGTTGCCAAACGTCAGGCTTGGCCTACAGCTAGCTTTACGATGTTCGTACATTACCGTTATTTACCAGCTAGGCCTACAAAATTAAGTCTAGCTAAACTAGGCCTTCATTTTCTCAAAGAGGTTAGTGTTGATCTTACATCACCCACCTTTATGCTAAATGGCACAAAACTTAATGTCGTGGACCACATAAAACTTGTTGGTGTCATCATTCAATCTAATTTGAAATGGGATCTCAATACTGATGAGATCCTCTCTTGGGCATCCAGAAGATTGTTTACCTTGTGTATTTTAAGGAAAGTCAATATTACACTTAATGACCTCATCACTGTTTATGTCTCTTATATTAGGCCCGTCTTAGAATACTCTTGTCAATTATGGCATGGTGCTATTACAAACAGCATAGAGACCATCCACTCTCTGGTTTTGTCATTTGGTAAGGGTTTACTAAGATCTGAAAACTTTTGTGACATGCTCCCTCCTTGCCGCGAGCAGGTCTAATATTATTAATACGCTTGATGTGCCAATGTTTAGAACAGAGCGATAGAGAAAGTCTGCCATACCAATAATTATTAATGCGATAAACAAAATGTAATATATATGAAAGCCCCAGTGGTCTAATGGTTAGGACAGCTGCATTTCGAGTCTCGGTTGGGGCGACTTTTTCTCATTCTCACAGATTTCCTCATCTTTATCGTTTCAAATTAATTAATTAATTAAATTTCAGTATATCACCGGGCGGTTTAGAATTAATGTTATTGCCTGATGTGTTTATATATTAAATATATATATATAATTAATAAATTAACTTTCACATGGATCCCCTTTTTTTAAAAATTCAATATGAGAAAAATGTAAAAATCAATTGTATATAATCTATTTTTGTATGAATGTTAACTCTCTTTTAAACTTGCAATATTGTATTTGTTTTTATATATATATATATTTATTTATGTATGTTTTTTAATAAATAAAATAAATAATTAATTAAATAAATGTAGGCGAATCATTTTCAGTCCGTTAATTTAAAATTAATCTTAATTGGCATCTAAAAAGTTTTAATACACTATTTTGTTGATGCCCTTATTTTCCATCCCAGCCATATTTTTTTGTGGAAAATTGGAGGCGGCGGTTGACAAACATATTTTTGTGTGTGTGTTTTGTTATACAAAAAGTTCTATTCTGGGCTGATTGTGGTAAAAATGAGGTAATTTATATTCTAAATGCAATGTAATTATTGAAAGCAAGATTTTTATAATTATATTATAACCTAATGTTTTGTTTTTAAGCACTCAAAACATGCTGTTGGCATCTGAAAACTGGAACTTCTTTGAATCTAGTCAGCCGTTCATGAAGACTAAAATGACAATGGATAACTTAAATAGATAATTTAAATGTTTGTGCAAATGAAGCATAAAATCCATGTATTTATTTCTATTTATTCTTTATACTGGGTAGCCTCTTCAGTCTAAGACTGTTTTCCCAGAAGGCCCAGTGTATATATATATGATGAGTTTGTGACAGTGGTAATCCCCTACTCGTCTTAAAAGATGTACTAGGTTCTTTACCCTCTGAGCCAAAGACTGATTTACGAAAATCATTCTGTTCAAAGAATAGGTGTAATTAAAACTTTAACAACGCGATTATTCAATACGGTTGACTAAAGACTGGTTTTTTGGCAGCCCGGCATGGTATTTGTAGATCCGGCCATGGCGGTACAAAACAAAAGAGGTTGCGTAGTTTACACAGTGATGTAACGTGGCGCTGAGACGTCAAATTACTGCTATTTTTTAGTGTTTATCCTTAAATTCAGGAAAGTGACATAGCCTATCGTGTGCAAAAAATTTAGTAGCATTAATATAGAGATACCATTTAAGATTTTTACATCAGGTTTGGCCAACTTTCTGAATTCTTAATTTTCCTGACTTTATTTTATTTTTTAAACATACAAAAACAAAATGATATAGTACTAAAACAACATAACATCATACCTCGTTGTGCCAGTAAAGAGGAACAGAATAAAGCTAATTCAGTCTCTAATAAGCCAAACTGATTGATTTCTTCAGCAAAAACATACATGGCATGGAACAGTTCACGTGGTAGAAGAATCATCAGTTGTTCCCAAATCAATGACAAAGTCTGGCCAGCGTGTGTATGGTTGTCAACTTGGTGCAGTAATGGTGAAATTCGTAGTAACCAAACCTGAAAAAAACTGCTTTTCAGCAAGAGTAGTTGATCTTCTTGTGTCAGATTACGAAAACCTGGCACCGCTTTTGCAAATTCAACTTGACCACTAACTGCAGGATCTATAAGTTCTGTAAACTGTATCCAACGACGACGATTAGCAAGATCAACTTCATCTACCATTAGTTGAGGGTTGTCCTGTTAAAATAAAATGAAGATTATTCAAAGTGAAAACATTGTTTATTCGATTAATCAGCCACTTCCATCTTAAATTAAGCTATGCAAAAAATGGTACCAGGTACTGATCATAAGTTCATGGTTCCCAAATACTGTACACTACTTTGATATAAAGGTTGCGGTACACCACGTATATTAGTTTTGAAAAGAACTGTTGAGTTTCTCGACGTTTCGATCAATATGCTTTGATCGTCCTCAGGAGTAAGAATGACTTCCAAATTTCCAAAATTTATCAAGTAGCTACCATATTGAATTGAATGTCATAGGCGGTGCTATAACATTTTTGTTGCAGAAATGGCAGGATTTTGTGATAGAGAATGTGAGAGAGACTGAGGCCTCCAGAACATTTTTAGAATATGGACATCTAATTGCCCTGAAATTGCACTCTTACAATCAAAATCTTAGTATAGGTACTAGTTCAGAAAGTTTTGAAAACCAGTGATCCACTAGCCAATTAAAGTTAATTTATTAGTCCAGTGTTAACTGGATTTAAAGCATTGAGACTATACTCAGCCCAGGCCCGTAGCCAGGGGGGGAGTTTTTATGGTTCGGGCAAACCCCCCTTTACAGTGAACCCCCATCCCCGACATGCCCAATACCTCACCCTCATCTCTGAAAATCCTCTAAATACTGTTATACTCAGTAATTTAAAATGTTATATCATTTCAAATACCTAGCATAATATGTAATATAATACTGAGACTTAGCTGCAGTACATCAATTGCCAACTCTGAAATCATTCACTCATGAGGATAGAAATCGCCATGGTGGTACTGCTGGGGGAGAGTAATTTATCTTGACACACGAAATATGCCTGAACACGTGATCTCTTCTCGTGGCAGCCCTCCCCCCACCCCTCCCCCCTCTCAAACACCCACATCTCTGGAAAAAAAGATTGTTTCTGCCAACAGATCCAGATATCATAAACATATGATAGTGGATGGGCTGTAGCCTGGAAGACATTGATGCAATGCAGCAGTTTTGGACGTTGTCGAGGCAAGGTAACTAGTTTGGATAGTGTGACAGCACTGGAGGGTGTTGCTAGGGAATATCGGGCTCTTCTTTCTGTGCCACCTTCAATGTTGCAGTGGGTGCAGTCTCCTCATGAGGCGCGGCTTTGGTGGAAGCTTCCGATGTGGGTGCAACCCTAGACACGACATCGGTAGTTTTGCTGGGGTACAGTGAAATCAGTTTGAACTTCTTACTATATTACAGTATCAACGACATTGAACTTACATGACATGGACGATGTATGTGTGCTTTCTATTATATACAACAATTTTTCCATAATTTGGGATTGTCGGTGGTTTCCCAATTCGTGTCTCGCAATTCAAATTCAAATTAAAGAACAGATTCACACGATATTCAAACTTGGAACCTTCTGCTTGAAATGCAGATGTTATCAATTATGTGAAAAATAAAATGACTATACCTGAGAATAACTGAAGTCCCTGAGGTATGGCATATCATTTGATGTATACATACATGTAATTCGGAAAGCATATGCAATCATGCTCACAAGTTCATACATTTCAGCTTGTTTTGTTTGCAAGGAATTGTCCCTGGCAGGTGGAGATGCTAAAGCTTCATAATGGGTACCATGCCCATTAATTGGCATAGAAACAGGTGGAATGTCATCATTCTCACTTAAACTGTATTCAGAATCAGTGCTCTTCTTCCGAGTAGTACCTCCAGGTGATTTAACTTTACTTCTTGTTGGTACTCGTCCATATCGTACAGCTTTTGAATATTTGCAAAATTAAAAAAAAGAAAAGAAAAATTAACAATGTGGTTTACCTGCCCAATACGGACGGATATAATACGTTCAAATAAACTTGACTCAACTCCAAATTGCATGACTGTTGGTGAGGTTTTGTGTTAATTAAGTTTGGGCCTCATCATGGTTGAACTGCCAAGTAGCACGCCAACTACAAGCAGGGCAGGGTCAGGGCAGGAATTAATGATCCGCATTATTTATTTTAATTATTTGTTCTTTCTTTAAACTGAATTATTGATTACCAAAATGGTCCAGTAAATACAACATATAATAACAAAAATAAAAAATGATAAGAAATATACTATTTACAACGGGAAAGGTAAAAAGGTATGAAAATTTATCATAATTTATATGTTTCCTAGAGTGAAAATTTGAAAGTAGAATTAATGTGATTTGGTTGAGAATTCAATTGTTTTGTTGATCTATAGATGAAAGTTTTTTTACCTTGAGAGTTATTCCTTAATGGAATAGTTAAGTTACTTTGAGAGCGACTGCATGGTTATCTACAGTAAATGCTGTTGTTAAATATGTTGGAGGTATTTCTTTTAAAGATGTATTGTCCCCCTGAAAAATTATTTTTTACATTTTTGTTGTTGAATATGCCATTTTAATGTCATATAATAGTTATTGACTTCGACCAAAAATTGGATCGAAAAAAAAAATTATTTACCTGAAAAAATGGAATTTAAAGCAAAAAATGGTCAAATTGGCTGCCAGCCAATGGATTTTTGGTTGAATTTAAACCATTTATTATGTTATTTTATAAGGAAAAACATTATTTTGTTCAGTTTTTTTTTCTACGGAAGTGATTAACTTGATTAAAACTACAAAATAACCTATTCAAAGTCTGATTTAATTAATCTTCATTTTTCATGTTTTGGGGGACAATACATCTTTAAATTAAACATTGCAATATCATTATAAGAATTTTTTTATTATATTTTTCTGTAAGTCAACTCCAGCCAAGAGAACTTGAAATATCATTAACATACATACAGGTATGCCTACTGATAATAATACTACCTAATCTATTGAATAAAAATGTTTTTAAACTACAGCAGCAATAATCAAGTAATGGAATAATTAAAGCATTAAAAGCACACTCTTCTCTGATAAATTATTATAAAAAAAAGCAAATTGCCAAGAATAAAATTTGATGCATGAGACATGCACATTGAACTCTGTCAATCATTCGGCAGTTTAAACATTTCAATGATAAAATATGAATTAGTAATTTATAGAATTAAGATGTGAAGTATTGGAGTAACAAAACTACAGCTGCTTACGGACTTGAAATCAACACCTAAACACATTGTTAATATGTTTTCCGTAATTGTGGTAGTAAGTTGTTTTCATGTTCAAAAATATATCAAACCATTTGAATTTGTCTTGATTGCGTGTGTTTATATTTATTTACATTTTTTTTATTTCAATGGTTTTTGATAGTTTGCAATTTTTTTTGTGGGAATGATGTAACGAGGCGTGTATGTCAGTTAGAAGAGAAGACTGATTATAAAGATAGTGAGGAGGTTAATTCCACTTGTTACAACTGCTAATGTAGAAAATGCCAGCTAATGTCGAAACAACCGTTAATGTAGAACAATCCACCGCTAATGTAGTAAAACCTCCAGCTAATGTAGAAAAACCAACAGCTTATGTACTAAATATAATCGAAGGGGTTCCTAGCACGTAAAAAAACAGGTCAATCACTTTTTGATAAAGGCACCAAATTTGGTAGACATGTCCTGTGCAGTGGTGGCGCCAGGGGGGGGGGGGGGCTACAGGGGATCGTCGGGGAGACAAGTGGACCATTTAGTTGGACTTTATGCTTTCGCCAAAATGATGATTTCATTATCTATTTTATCACTATGTCATCACCAAAATGGCTAAAGCAGCCGTTTTATTTTTCGCCAATCTGGAAACGTTTTCGTCCATGGCGATTTGGCAATTGGCCAGTGCGAGTACAGATGTCATCAATCGCGGCAAATGTACTCACAAACATACAAAAGCTTAATTTTCTTTTATGTGACGCAACATCAATAAATGATCTTTACATAATACTGTATATAGAACCTATGGTGTGAATATCATTGACTACCAAAGATATGCAATGGTGAAGGTGATATTTTAATGGACTAATTGGGTTGTTTTGATAGTTAAGAATTTTATAAACATATTGCATTTGTCAGAATCTTTATTTATTCTTTCCTTAGCATTATTTTGTCGGTCAATTATCTTGAGATCAATTTCATCTAACTCCTTATGGCCAGGAATCGATGTGGTTAGCTTTTCATGGTGCGCAATAAAAAATGCCCGATTTCTGTTTTACAACTTTTTTTTAGTACCGTACTGACACGGGTATAAGCAAGTCTCACCTTGGGAAACGAAACGAAATCAGATTTTTTGTTATTATCAGAATTGTTCGATTTTTTTTCTTAGTGTATAGATTATACACATGATTTATAATGAAATCTAGAGAAAAGTTAAACTTATGTCTTTTTTATTATTATGTAACAAGGGTGGTTCCTGACGTTATACGCAGAAGGATCTTTGATCGGATTGTGATACCGGCTATTGTATTTACGTTAGCAAGATCCTATCTTTTGTATCTATATATAAATTATGCTTATTTCTGGAATAGGTAGACACAATGTAAAATGCATGTCACCAACTTCAAGTTGGTTACTCACCCTAGCTGTTCTGTGTGTGCCGCGATAGGTATATTCTACAACATTTTAGCAGGTTTTTACGATATTGTTCCATATTTCTGTCTTAGGAAGATATTATAAAAGGTTTTAAAACAAAATTAAACGTTGGCAGTAAGGTTTGAACTAAGTTGGGCGTGGGTGGCGATAGGCATTTTAGCTTAGTTTATTTTCGGACCGTGTGAAAATAAAAATTATACTGCAAATTAATAAAGATTAAATTAAATATATTCATAAATCATCGGAGTATATTATGGGGAATAGTATATAAAATAAAATGACATTGGGAGAACAGATAAGACCTTTTATTTTAAATCGGGGGACTCCTGGATAGCCGAGTTTGAGTAAGCTGCAGGTCTGTATCTGAGATACTTCTGCCCATGTTGCAAGCCGTCTATGTAAAATAATGTAATGATTATACCAAATAGGCCTATGGTATTTATTTTAATAAACGCCCAACATCCCACACCTCCCCATAAAACGTCTTGCAATAATAATCGCCGCCTCCTCACCTCCACTCTAAAAACCCTACCAAACAATCACAAACACGGTAGTACTTTAAAATGTTATTAATCATCTAAGACACTGTGAAACAGAGTAGTTTTACAAATATCAAGAATTTCAATAATGTTAACCAACCTCCGAAAACATCCAGGACAGAACGTTTTTTTACAAGATTTTTACCCGAGTCACTATTTAACATTCTGAGAACTATCATCTACACTTCCTAGAGGGAGAGCGAGTGAAGCGAGCTCACCCTCTAGTATTATAAATAATGAAAGATTCTGACAAAATCAATCATCTTTATTTATATCAAGGCATATAACCTATAATTCATCATTAGTGACGAATTAAATCTTGTTTATTTTAATTTAGTAAAGCCACATAAAAATAGATAAAACATTACCTTCTCTTGACATGCCCACAGCCAAACACTTCTTATATCTACAATGTTGACATCTATTTCTATTCATACGACCAATTATGCATGTTCCGTCCCCATGCCTACATGTATAATCCTTATCTCGTTTACTACTTCTTCTGAAAAATCCCTTAAATAGAAATGAATTTAAATTAGTCTATGCTAAAAAAAGGCACTAATTTTTAGCAAGGCCGAAGAAGTATGCGACCACCAGCAGTCAAAGAAAAAGATGTAATTATTTGACAAGTAGATTTTAATGGTCTTTTACAAATGTACTATAGAAGAAACGAACCGAATGTGCCATGTTACAACCGCTAATGTAGAAATGCCAGCTAATGTCGAAACAACTGTTAATGTAGAAGCATCCACCGCTAATGTAGTAAAACCTCCAGCTAATGTAGAAACACCAACAGCTTTAATATGTAGCAAATAAAAAATCAACACCAGCTAATGTAGCATAGTCAACAGCTAATGTAGTAACAGAAATTGTCTCACACTCACAGCTAATGTAGTTACTATCGGCAGCAAATTTAGAAAATGTTATATAGTTTACAAAACTATTTTGTGCAAATGTATGCCTCTCTACTATCAGTATCCACTTCTCATAAGCAAAAATCTCGTAAGCAACTTTCCTCACTTCTCTTAAGGAATTTCTTGTGATAATTGACCACCTCTCGTAAGCAACCACCTCTATTAAACGACCACCACCTCTTGTAAGAGTCTGCTTCTTTTAAAAATGTGAAATATTCACAAATGGCAACTCAATTCTCAAAACACACAGAAGCACACTGCCATTGTCTGACCCTTACAAGAGGTGGGCCGTTACAAGAGGTGGTCATTTAAAGGATGTGGCCACTTACGAGAGATAGTGGTCGTTTAAGGGAGATGGCCGATTATGAGAAGTGATACCTTACGAGAGGAGGTGGTAATTACGAGAAGTTTTTGATTAAGGGAAGCGATCCCTTACGAGAGTTAATGGTCATAACATCAGCTGACATTTTCTATATTAACGATTGTAACATGCCAATTAAAGGCAAACAACTAGATATTTTTTAAGCTTGGCACTCTTGCACCTACCGGCATAAATGTACAATTTAGATCTTTTAAACATTAATTTTCCCAGAGACATTCACATATTAACAATTATTCACACTCGAAGTTTTTGTCTTTGTTTTAAATTTCCTGCTTTATAAGCAACCATTTCTGCTTTGTACCCCAAAGCTTTTGGAGGCGTGCCTTTATAACTATGCCTTTTGTTTGTTAACATCTTTGATTGGCCGATTTGTTTTATTATGTAATTTTGTGACTTATATATGTTATCCTTTGTTACAATTCTCTTCACCTGACGATGGGCTATGCCCGAAACATGTCGTACAAATAAACTTATATTGAGGCAGTTTTAACTTATTTGATCTTGATTTTTTTTCTATATCCAGCCTATGCAGCTCTTTGATTTATAGATATTTTTTACCTGTCCTAGGCAAAAACCAAGAAGGATGAAAAAATTAATGCAATTGTTTGAAGATGTTGCCATCATACAGTAAGAAACAGACTTGTGTATGCCTAAAATTCTCTAAATGCTGGAGCATTCGGCTAAACTAAATCTTTTACAGAACAGCTCATCAAATATGATAGCAAATCCACAAGCAAACATTATAGTTCAAGAAAAATACAGTATAATTAAAATCAATCAAATATTATAATATCAGAAGTTGGCACAGATGTACTATATAAAAATGAACAAACGATGAAGGGAACATAATTAAACCCACCCAGGAGTAAAAGTAACCAGCTAATGATATTTAAAAAACAAGAAAAAATAACCATGTAAATAATTAGAAAAAAATGCAAAAACCATGATAAGCAATTCAATAGAAAATTTAGAAAAATAATGTATTAATAAGATTATTTGTATTATTATAATTTTTATTAGTATTAAGACGGTATTAAATGCGAGTATAAAACTTGGGTGAGAAAATAGAAATGATGATAGTTTTACTGAAATTTAATTTTTTTAAATACATTTAAATATGAGTGCAAAATGCTGAGGTATTCCATCCTATGACCTGATACTCTTATAGTACTGCTGAGTTCTGCTATTGTGTGTGTCATATTATAATATACAGTATAGCATAGGTGAAATAATAGGATACGTATGTCATGGGGGATAGCTACTCGAGATATATTATTTACAGTGTTGTATGTATATTCCAATAAAAAATATCGAATAATCGAATATGACATATAGGCCTACATAATCCTGGCGCCACCACTGTACTTACGGCTGCTGCCAATAACAGTGCGTACAATCCTTTTGCCGCTAATGTAGTTTCGTACCCAACACTTAAAATTACTCAAAATTGTTTCAATTATACTTTATCCAACCTATTCACTGGTTGTCTACAACATCCTGGGGTATCATTTACCTAAGTTTGCTTCGCCACAGGCCCCACCATGGGCTCAAATATTTGGTGTCTGGGCCCTCCCTGTTTCAAAATCCTGGATCTGCCAAACCAATGTTCCAAAATTGGTATAGTTTGATAATGTCAATTGATACAGCAGAAGATATTACGATAGACACGTGCACGGACCAGTGCAAAAATATCAGAGAATATATTTTGCAGCACAATGGCATTATTGCTGATGAAATAACTAGCAAACAAGAGGCAGGTTTTAGCATTAATTTGTTCCTTAACAAATAAAGGACTTATTGCCTCCTTTAAAGCAGATTGTTCAGTTAATTTTGGGTGTTAAAATTAACCTCTAATAAATTTAGAAAAGAATATTTGACACAATTTTTATTTGTAATCATTAATGAAACAATATGTTTAATTCTAGGAATGCTAAAAATAAACATAAAATAGAGGAATATTGTTATAAAGCCTACTACCAAATTTGATATTTAACTGAAAAATACTTTGATTATGTTTAGTAAAATATTCCTAAAAGGCCAGACAGTACCGCCTATAATTCAATTTGATTTTCAAACAAAATGTCTGTGCCCTACCCATCATGACATAATTAGAACGACACAATTCAGCACTATAAACTTACTTCAGGTTATCGGAAACATTCATGCGTATTTCAATGAGTATTTTATATGGTGTGCGTTAACGCTAATAACCCAAACTCGTTTGCGTACTGTTCAGATCTACGGAAGATGTGGTGTCATGCATGTTGCATAATGTATCAGAACATCTGGACCGTGAGAAGAGAGATGCTAGTCTGTTGTTTTAATCTACTTCAGCTCGGCATTCAATACAGTGGTTCCACATAGATTATTTTGCAAGGTGTGTAAACTGGGTGTATCACTGCCCATATGTAGGTGGTTAATTTTCCTGCACTACTGTATAATATATTTTATGTATATATCATGATGTCGAATTGAGAATTCATAATAAACAGATTTTAATGTCTTTTTTTTAATGTATTTAAATGCAAAAGAAAACATACCTTGCAACCTTCACATGCCAAAACACCATAATGAAAACCAGAGGATTTGTCACCACACACTTGACAGGTTGAGTTTTGTTGTGGAGAGCTTTGTGTAGAAGTTGGCTTCTGAACTGTTTGTGGATTTGACATGATTGGTGATGAGGCTAGGCAGTCATCTTCTGCAAATGAAATCAATAAAAACAAAAATATACATGATTAGTCAGTAGAACCAAAAACACTGTAAAAAATTCATGCTCGTAAACCTGCTGTGATTTTGTAATGTATCATAATCAAACCATGAAATGAGTAAATCTAAGATAATTAACGCTTTTCACTGCGTATACCCGGTACTACCGGGTATTGATAAATGTTGTTGAAATGCGTGTACCAGGTATAGAATAAATACACTGTACACTCCTCTATTTTCAAATTCTTTAAAAAAAAATTGTATGTTCATTGGTGAATTTTTTTTAAGACGATAAAAATTCACAATGGGTAAAAAATGGGAAATTATAATAAATGTTGGGTCACATAAATAAAAATTATGTTAATTACCAATTTTGTTCGTATTCCCCATAAAAAATAAAAAAAAAGAATTTTAAAAAATCTGGCTCACAGCTCTGGCTTTTTAGAGCAATTTGGTTAATTTCAATCCCGGGCACATAAATATATATATATAACATAAACCACAAGAGTATATAGCATTATTTTTACAAATGTCAAAAATTGTAGGGAATGAGGCTTTAAACATCACATATGCTATATTTTGTTAATAGACCAACAAACAATGATAGATGCTTTCTACACAGTGTATGACTATACTGTCGCAGATACAGTTTAACAAGGAAATCAGTTGCTTTTGTGCGATCAACAAACATACCCTGGTGACATACCATGAAAGGACAAATCTAGTGATTTTTCTTTTCATTTACAATAATATTAAATCTTAATTTTGACTTGAATGCATATGTTATTATAAATACCATGTTTAACAGTACCAGCTATATTCTTTGGCATATAGTTTCAAATTCTAAACCTAATAAATATTTATTACTTACATGCAACAAATTATAAGCTAATTTTGCAGCGAGTATATACTGGAAAACAACCAGCATTGCATTATAATAATTTGTTAATATACAGGGCCTGGAAAAAACTAAATATTATCTCATATATAGGACCAATGCAATGATCTAGGATCTGAAGATATGGGTGTGAAGCAACAAATGTAGGGCTGGGTTGGGAGGTAGATGGCCGCAAATTTTAAAAAAAGCTCACACACACAAGATGCAATGTGTACATAATAATATCCTGGATTTATAAAAAAATATTATAAAAAAATAAAAGCGTCGTAGGCCTACATATATAATTACCTCGGTCATTATTTGGATCAAACATGTATGGAAACAAATATTCTTATACCAGACATTAGTTAGCGTTAGTTTGAACTATTACTTCAAATTCATAAAAGAAGTAGTTGGAAGTTTGCAATTTAAGGTCACACACTACATTTTATGTCAAAATAAAACATTACAATGTGGAGTTCCATAAAAAGTCAGATTTAATGAAGCTGTCTGCAATCATGAATTGAAAGATATTACCCATTCCCTTAATTTTAATATAACTGTAAATAACTAACAAAAACAACTGACAAATCTATATATAAGGGCAAAATTTGGTAAATCGCGAGTTACGAATTATTACCTAGATAATATTAATAATAATAATACGAATTTGTAACGCGCCAATTCCAGCAGTAAGTGATCAAAGAAAAAGATGAGTTTTCAAGGCAGATTTAAAGGCGATAGTAGATGAACATGATCTAATAGAGGCGGGTAGGTCATTCCATAAGCGAGAGGCAGCAGAAGTAAAGGTGCTTAGGCCATACGTTTTAGTGTTAAAAGTTGGAATGGAAAGGAGATTTTTTTAAGAGGAGCGAAGGCGACGGAAAGGTATGTGAAGAGGAAGGTCAGTGAGATATGAAGGGGATTTGAACGAGAGCTTTATAGGTTAAGAGAAGTATTTTAAAAATTATGCGCTTTTCGACTGGTAGCCAATGAAGACTACAGAGAGCAGGAGTGACGTGATTGTATCTTTGCGTGACCAAGGCTACTGAAAATAGCCGAAACGTAGCAAGTAAGTACTTGACAACTGGTTTAACAAAAAAAGTTAATATTTATTTTTGAAATACTATTTTAATAAATTTTAAATACATTTATACAAATGTATTGCTTGGTGATGAATGGAACATTTCAATCTCTTTTCCAAGTGTCAATTCTCTCAGGCGTATTAAATCAGCCCAACAAAAAACAGAACAGTACCTGTACACTAATAACAGTAGAAATTCGATCCATTTTTTTTGGTTAAATCTGTGACTGCAGAGGTGGGATAGGTTAAAAATAAATATATAATGCTAATAAACTTCAGTAGATATATACAGTAGTACATATGTACAGAAAAAAATATATACAGTATTATATATTAAGAAAAAAATAATCCATGTTTGACACAAAGTTTATAATTATGAAGATACCCCTCCATCATTAAATAACAAGACGAAGAGTGTGGAAGGCCGATTGCAATAAACAAAATTTACCTACAGTTTATTTTTATTTTTAAAATTCTCATGGTGACAATTATATTTGGCTACAGAATTACATCGTGTTTGTATTCAATCGCTCTGTTTACATTTTGACAATTACCAGTTATTCGATCACGCCAAAGTTCTTGTATTTGAGAGCCATCTGGACAATTGCAAGAGCGTACGTATACATTTACGTAAGGACTTATAGGACATAAAATTTGTATTTGAATATTTAAGGCCACATATTTCAGTAAATCGCGCATAACTTTTTTCTAAATGGTTTAGAACATGGGTTCATACTTTCTACTAAATTGTACCAGCAACTGAAAACCATTAGGCCTACTTTATAAGTTTTCTATATGTTTTTAAAAATGTTTTATTGATATTCTGTTTTATAACCAGCAACCAATTTTGTTTATACTTGTTTGTGAAACACAATAAAACTACCTTCAACTATGCCACATAATTGTAGCCATTAAGCTTACTTCTAGTTCAGATTATTTAAATATCCCTCTTATATAATATCAGTAACACATGGTTTATTTTAGGAATATAGTATAAGTATAGACTAAAATAAATTGGTACAATCCATTGTGTGGGATGTCTATAATAATTACCAAGGAATAGGCAGGAATTAATCGATTTCAACAAATGAAAATGGCTAATGTTTGGTGTGGGGATTCAGTAGTATACAAACCAAATGAAATTATTGGTACCATTACACGTATATAAAACATTCATTATTTGTTTTGTGACAAACCTACTGTACTGTTAATTATGTCAACAACATATACTTTAAATGGTCTAGCTAGCCTAGGCTAGTTTTGAAAGGCAGATTAGCAATACAAAAAATCACCAGGCAAATGAAACTGACCTAGGATAGCAATTGTTTTTTTGGTCTAATCGAGTGCTATATTGAATTTGTTATTGTTTACCATGAAATCTTGCATCGGCTCAACCCATTAATTAATTAATTCCATAGCAAAGAAAATTACCAAAAGTCAAATTTTTTTTTTTTTTCACGAAAATGTTTATGAAACATTATTTTTTCAGGGGGAAATATATAAACTTTGACTGCCAGGGGTTTTAAATACTGTTAGTAACTGCCTTATTTGGTCAAACAACCCAATTCAAATGTTATTATTAGAAAAGATCTGAGCAGTAGAAATTTTAAGCTTAAAACACTGAGCGACATAGAGTTGTTAAGAGATGTAAAAACTATCAAATGTACAGGTATTTTTTGCTTGATCTTTTCAATCCTGTCATAAACAAAGGTCCTTATAGTTCCATATTTTTTAAGAAGTCAGAAGGCATACCACTCGCTCTATAACTAGTCAAATTATTTTCTATGGATTCCTAAAGTTCAATTTTGGGAGGTCCCAATTTTATTGATTTAGATAGTGAAAGACCAAAGAAATTACATTACATTTAACTTTTTCAACCTACACTAAAGTACTGTAATCAGCTTACCTTGTTTATGGATAGAATTATGCTCATTGTATTATGCTGAGTAGTAACTAATCTTGAACCCAGATTGCATTTTTTGACTGTGACAGTGTTAATTTGGCTAAATACTTTGCAGGGCTTGTTTTGAGGGGAGGAGGAAGGATGACTGAGTTATTATTCATCTTAAGACCTTCCGATTAATAGTCAACATTTTTTAAAAGAGTTTCACCATCAATTTACATGAAGGACACACAATTAAAAGTGTATATCATTTAGGGCCTGTTTCTGCTGCCAAATAAAAATACTGTATATATTTCAGTATTTTCTAAATATTGTTATGGTATATTTTTTTGTAAATATGGTATTTATAAATTTACACCGTATTTTGTGTACACTTACAACGCAAAGAATTACACGATTATAATTTCTAATCAATTTCGCGTACATTTCAGATCATTTTGAGAATTTCCAAATTTTCAAATTTGTTTGCATTCAGCTCGTACAAAGCGTAGAAAAATGGTTTTTGCAATTGATTTTTATTTTTCATACCTTCTGTAGTAGATTTCATTCATTTTGATGAACTTTAAATACAGAATAACGATGCACGTGCATGTTAAACTTTAATAATCGTGTGCTAAAGAATAGAACCTATTTTTATAGCTCCTCGGGATGGCTGGTTACCCCAATTTTTTTAATGTATTATGGAAGCTGATAAGTTGTATATATCAATCATGTAAAATTTGTACCCAAATTCACCATATGGCCACTCAAATTTAAAAAATAGATTCTTTCTCTCTTTTGGACTAGTTAATCCCATTTAATAAAGCGCATCGCGCTAATGCATTCCCCATTCCCCTCCTAAATCAATTTTCTTTCACATGATTTAAACAAATTTTTATTTTCATTACGTCATCATATTAACAAATTATAATAACGTGAGTTACCTAATTTCATCTATACAGTATATAACCCTAACCCTCATCAAAAGTGGCCAGTTGAATTCAAAATGTCACATTTTCATCCCTTTCGTAAAAGTTCATCGGGTTTAAAAGAGAGCGCATCTCACTTTTCAAGCCAAAAATTCTTCAAATTTTCATTAATGTAATTATTTAGATAGTTATCTTCTTAAATAGCTAACTTTATATGCCAATTTGATGACATCACCATGTTAACAATTGGATTTAAAAGATGGGTCTCGTAATTTCATCTATGCTACACTGTATATAACACATACAGTGTATTCTGTAAATACTGTAATATGATGTACGATACAAAATAGGTACAATTCAGCATTGTAAACATATTTAATTCATGTCATAGGATGGCATAATAATTGTCGACGTTCATATGCATGTTGCATTTACGCGGATAACGTGAACTCGTCAAAGTGACGAGTTAAAATATAGTTATATGTTGTAGTTGACACGTAGAAGTACATTTTTCGTTTAATTTTTTTTAAATTGGGCACGTTACTTGGGGTCAATTTCAAGGTAAACATATAGCTCAAAGTTTATCCAATACAGGATTACTCAAAAATACACAAAATTCCTTAAGATCTCCCTTTTACAAAAATACCTTGCTTAAACAAAATCTGTATTTCTCGCGTGGCCGCGTCACTTTTTGCAAAAGAATAATTGTGATATCTAAAAAAAAATGTCTCTTTTAAATTTGAAATTTTGGCTTCACTCGCTATAGGATAGTGCATGATTTTGACATTTAGAGTTCATGGGAATGAAAGCAATTTACATGTGTGTTGTGCGCAAACAAAATTAAAAAAATAGAAGCAGAAATGCTCAAAATGTCCTGAACCATGCTCTAATTTGTTGTTAAGTTGAACATTATTGTATTTTTTACATTTTTGGAATGTTTAATAATGCAATAACTGTTTCTGCATCACATGTATATGGCATTGTTTCATATTTGTCTCTTAGCATACAGTACACACAGTGTAGCATAGAAGAAATTATATAACACCTAAATAAATTCCTGTCATTTGATTGGACGATTGTGGGTCACATGGTGTGCAATAGTACGCAGTATTAAATGGTCGTTTAATAGTAATTGTTTTCATGTATTTTTTCTCGCATTTGGAAAATATTTTTTTTATTATCGCCACGAGTGAATGTTATGATTGTTTTCCCGATGGAAGTATATTTTTGGATATATACATATATATGTACTAATTTGATTTGATTTTATTCAGGTTTCAACATAAAATTACAAGACAAAAATTAAAAATACAAATAGAAACATGCAATGTATTGCACAGTACACAAGAAACCTAGGATAGCCCATAAAGTCGAAAAAAAACCAACTTATTTCCAATGGGGTCCTATATTTAGATCAAAAAGGCATTTAAATTAGCTTTAGATCGTTTTGATTTTGATTAATAAATGGGAACAAATTAGCCTAGATGAGTTCCAGTTGCCTGTCGAAGTTTCATATTTGGTATTGCTGCCTTTCAGCTTAGCTAGTAGGCCTAGAAGCTAGTCCTAGGCATTTTAGCCTTGCTAGGCCTAGGATTGTTTAGTCGTTTGTTGACATAATTAACACTACAGTAAGTGTGTTTATAAAATCCAAATAAAAATAATATTTAATATAATTATTAAAAACCAAATGTTACTGTTTTAATCAATGTGTATCAAATGTAGGCCTTGGCTTTGATTCAAATGACAAAATCTATTCAGATGTTATATAAAACAAATAATATTAGTTACACCCTGCTTGTTCACGGAATACGGCAAATATCTACGCTCTGGTTCCGAATGGAATATGGAACCAGAACGTAGATATTTCCCGTATTTCGTAAGAACAAGCAGGGTGCAACGATTTTATCTCTTAGTGTACACATAAAAATACAATACATAAACAACACGCTCGTCGAAACATCAAACAGGTAATACGGTATAAATTACCCTTCTGATCCGCTTGACTGAGTAAATGGGCGTAATACAGAATTATATCTCATACATATTGACCAATCGGATTACAGAATTCACGTACACTAAGAGATAATGTTTTATATTCGTGTAATTATTTGTACCATTACACTAAATAAATAAACATACATAAATACACATAAACATATATTATTTGTATAATTATTATGAGACCTAAAATAATGACATCATCAAAATGAAACATTGTTTGAGCAATTAAATGATTAATATTTAAAAACATTTATATGCAATGAATTTTAATAAAAGAGATAAATATCTGACGTTTTGAATAC
Organism: Antedon bifida; assembly: GCF_963402885.1. Classification (NCBI taxonomy): domain Eukaryota; kingdom Metazoa; phylum Echinodermata; class Crinoidea; order Comatulida; family Antedonidae; genus Antedon; species Antedon bifida. The sequence continues at coordinate 15,246,022 of NC_136232.1, read as the reverse complement.
AACAGACCATATGAAGATGCCACGACATTCGATAGACAAAATTGTTATATGAATTCATATCTTCAGTTCAATAGCTTCCATAATAAGCTCTAATTATGAGGGTCATAATTAGAATTATACTGTAAAGATGAAATTAAGCTATTCCTATTTTTTTTATGTGATAACGTAATGTTTTTATGTGAAAGAGAATTGATTTAGCAAGATCATATGAAAATCTAGAAGAAAATGGGGTACGCATTAGCACACTCTATTAAATGGAATTAACTAGTACTAAAATATGACATCATCGGGTACAAATGTTACATGAATTCATATCTACAACTCATCATACAAGCTATTGTATTTGCATTACTAAAAGACCCTATATTATAAATAATTAAGAAAATCAACCCCTCAGTTTATCTTTTAAAAAATCAATTATCTTTATTTAAACTCATAATTCATCATAGTGACGAATTAAATTTAATTTTAAAAAGTTTAATTTTTAATTAAGTTATCCTTACTAGAGGGTGAGCTCGCTTCGCTCGCTCCCCCTCTAGGAAGTGTAGACGATGGTTCTCGGAATGATAATGTTCTTCTTTTACGTTTTCTGTCGGTTACCATTATTGAAAATGCTTGACATTCGTAAAACTAAACTATTCTGTTTCACAGTGTCTTAGATGATTAATAACATTTTAAAGTATAGTCTTTATTATTTGGTAGGGCCCTTATAGGGCGGAGGTGGGGAGGCGGAGTTCATTTGACTCGAGGGAGGGGCTTATTCGAGGGATATATGTTACATTTTTTAGTTTTAATAATATGGTAACATTTATAATCAAATGAAATCCTCTATCTAATAGATATGAAAAGTGGTAAAAAAGAATAACAAATGCTTGGTAAATTGTAGATAACAGTGCGATGAATTCTACTACAAATAGTATAATTGTGTTATTATAAATGTGGATGGGATGGACGTTGTGATTATTATTCAAAGTGATGTTTTATTGGAGAGGCGTTTATTCAAATAAATATCATCCTAATAAGTATTAATACATTATTTAATTTAAACATCTTTTGAAACTAACTGCCGTGACAGAGTGGGCCATTTCGGCCCAAGAAAGAAGACATTACGGCTTGCAACATGGGCAGACATCTCGGTCCTAACAGGACACAGATAGCCTACAGTTATTCCTGCCAGCTTACTTAATAAAACTCAGCTATCGGAATTTCACTCGATTAATGTCTTATCATCAAATCTCCCTATGTAATTTTATAATACTATTCCCCACAATATATTCCGATTCTTTATGGTGAATATTTAATAATCTTTATTAATTTGCAGTATAATTTTTATTTTTTAACTACTGTACCTTTCACACACGCGGTCCGTTCCTAAAATAAACAAAAAACTAAAATGGCTATGACTAATGGCCAACTTAAGCTCCAGTCCTACTATAGTATCTGTTTTTTTCTTCCGTCTTCCAAAGGGACACTGTATTGATTGATGGAAAGTGCCTGTTTCCAGTCACCTTTAGGGTCAAATCTATTATTTTAACTGCTCCCTTGTGTATAAAAGAGAGAAAATAGTTGAAACCATGTTGCTGCAAGGTGAACTTATCATAAACCCGGAAATAACTTGACCGCCAAGAATTGAAATTGAGTAGAAAATCTACTGTTGAAATCATAAATGTTGTTAAAAAACTCTTTATAATATCTTGCTAAGATAGAAATATGGAAAAATAGCGTCAAACTGCACATTAATGTTATCAAATCTACGTTTCGCGGTACATCTGAGATAGATAAGGTAGGTATCCAAGGCGGAGATTTGTACCGAAGTTTTTGCATTGTGCTCGCCTATGTCAGAATTAACCATAATTAGTTATCCGCTTGGTATACCAAGCGGATAACTCCTTGTTATTGTATGAGATCAATATTTTTTGGTTATCCGCAACTTAGTTGCGGATAACCCATGTGATTGTAAATATCTTTTTTTTCATCTTCTTCTTTGTTATTCTTCTTTCTTTCCCGGATTTTTGTGCGTCGCATATCCCCTATTGCTTGTGAATATATATTTTGTATAACTTTGTCATTATATGGACATTTACCTGAAGTTGTGCACCTCCATATTTTTAATGACGTTAGAGTCGCGCAGCGTAAGTTACGCGCAATTTTATGAATTTCAATGATTGGTCATAGATTATAAACCAAAAGTCATTTTGTATTGACACTTGGTAAAAATTTAAGTCATATCAAGGGCAAACTGTCTATGGATTAAAAATGACATGTTTCACAAGAAGTTACGCGCGCACGCGCATTTAAAATTTCAAAATGCGCAAAATTAATTTCTAATCAACTTTCTACGCTGATCATGACATTTTGAGCATGTCAAAAATTCCCACGCGCGCGAAAAAATTTACGCGTAAGGTGCGCACGGAGCATGAAAATCATGTGTTTTTTTCTTGAATTATGATTTTACAGCCTTTCTTAGTCATTTTAAAAAAGATTTACATCATTTCAAATTAAAATGACGTCATACGAACACGTTGATTTAGACCATTTGCGCGCGTTGTAGTTGCAAAAGTGACAACATATTGTCAAAATTAAGCCTATTTTTAATCTATTATAGCTCCTCAGGATCATCCACGACCCCCAATTTTTTTAATTTAATATGTAAGCAGATATGTTGTAGATATGAATTCATGCAGAACCTTTACCACTCGGATGTTATGACGTCATCGTATGGCCACACGAATGTAAAATATAGGATTTTTTACTCTTTCCTTATTGCTCATCAAATTCAATAAAGCGCTTCTCGCTTATACGTATTCCATTTCCCCCGAAATTTTAATATTGTCTACGTTAATCAACTATCTTTCGCATGAATTAAAAATATTTTAATTTTTATAACGTCATCATGTCTAAAAACGTAAATAACGTGGGTCACTTATTTTCATCTTTACAGTAAATTTCAATCTGTTATAGCTCGTCAGAATAAAAAGTGATAATCATGATTAAAACGTTTTCTGGAAGCTATTGGATTGTAGGTACGAATTGATGTGATTTTTTTGCCAATCAGATGTTCTGACGTCATCATATGGCCAGTTGAATTCAAAAAGTCATATTTTCATCTCTTGCGTAAAAGTTCATTGCGTTTAAACGAGAGCGCATCTCACTTTTACGTGCCCAAAATTCTTCAAATTTGTTTTAATGTAATTTTTTAGATAATTATCTTCTAAAATTGTTATCTTTATATGTCAATTTGATGACGTCATCCTGTTAAAAATTGGATTTAAAAGATGGGTCTCGTAATTTTGTCTATGCTACACTGTATATAACATACACAGTTTATTCTGTAAAATACTGTAATATGGTGTACTGAATAGGTACAATTCAGCACTGTAAACATATTTATTTCATGTCATAGGATGGCATAATAATTGTCGAGGTTCATATGGTTAAGTATGTGCATGTTGCGTTTGCGCGGATAACCCGAACTCGTCAAAGTGACGAGTTCAAATCTAGTTTTCTGTATTATTAGTTATCCGCATAGTAGCGGATAACTCCTTGTAATCGTCCTGTTACTTTTTTTTTTTTTTTTTTTAGTTATCCGCTTAGTAGCGGATAACTCCTTGTAACTGTCCTGTTTCATCATCTTTTTTTTTTTTTTTTTTCTGTATTCTTCTTTCTTTCTGTCATTTTTGTGTCACGCGTAACTCAAAAACGTGTAAACATAACATTTTATAACTTTGTCAACATGTGGGCGTTCACGTGAAGTTGTGCACTCGCTATTGTGAATGACGTCATAGTTGCGCAACGTGACTTACGCGCGTTTTTATGAATTTCGCGTATTTAACATAGATCGAAAACCATATAACATTTTAATTTGAAACTTAGAAAAAGTTAAAGTTATATCTTGCGCTAACTGACTGTGAGAAAAAAATGGCATGTTTTACACGAAGTTACGCGCGCACGCGCGTTTAAAATTTCAAAATGCGAAAAATCAATTTCTAATCAACTTTCTACGCGTTTTATGTCATTTTGAGCATGTCAAAAATTCCCACACGCGCGCATATTTTTATGCGCGCGGTGCGCACGTAGCGTTAAAAACAATTTTTTCCGCGTGATTTATGTTTTTCCAGCCTTTTCAAGTAATTTTACCAACTTTTAAACAATTTCGACTTAAAATTAACGTCATACCAGCACGTCGAATTGGATAATTTACGTACGTTTTTGATGAAAAAGTTCAAAAATTCCTTAAAATTTGTCAAAATTATACCTTTTTTAAAACAGTCGTAGTTTCTAAACTAAACGGTAAAAGTTATTTTTATTACGTATTCTGGAAGATGATGAGTTGTAGATATCGTATCATGCATCAATATTGCTAACAGGACATTGTGACGTCATCGTATGGCCATGCGAATATAAAATATAGGATTTTTGTATCTTTTGTCATAGAGCATCACATTTAATAGAGCGCATCTTCGCTTATCCGTTTTTCATTTTAACCCAGATTTTGATATTTTTTAGGTCAATCAACTACCTTTCGCATGGGTTAAAAATATTTTAATTTTTTTGACGTCATCATGTCTAAAAATGTAAATAACGTGGGTCACTTATTTTCATCTTTACAGTAACTTTCAATCTGTTATAGCTCGTCAGAATAAAAAGCGGTAATCATGATTAAAACGTTTTCTGGAAGCTATTGTATTGTAAATACGAATTCATATCAAAGTTTTTCCAATCCGACGTTGTGACGTCATCATATGGCCAGTTGAACAAAAAAAATTGTATTTTCATCTTTTGCGTCATAGTTCATCACATTTAAAAGAGCGCGCATCTATATTTTACGTATTCAAATTTCTTCTACATGTTAATATGTTGTTGCTGAGATAATATCCTTCCGAAATTGGTATTTTAGTGTTTCATTTTGATACCGTCGCCATGTTAAAAAATGGAATAAATGGCGGGTCCCGTAATTTCACCTATTCTACACTGTATGTAATATGTATACAGATTATACTGTTTATACTGTATATACTATATGACACAAAATTGACAGAATTCAGCACTAACAACATATCATATTCTTCAGATCAGGTCATAATGCCATAATCTTTTTCTGGGTGCAAAATTCTAACGTATGACGTGCACGTGGCGTTTGTCGTGCGGATAACTAACTCGTCAAAGTGACGAGTTTCATGTCTAGTTTTTTCTTATTTCTTTCTCCCTCATTTTTGTGTCTCACGTATCTCAAAAACTTGTAAACATAACATTTCATAACTTTGTCAACATATGGGCATTTACGTGAAGTTGTGCACCTCCTATTTTTGAATGACGTCAGAGTTGCGCAACGTGACTTACGCGCGATTTTATGATTTTTAATGATTGATCATAGCTTAAAAACCAAGCGTAATTTTTTTTTTACCCTTTATGAAAATTTAAGTCATATCAAGGGCAAACTTTTAGTTAACTAAAAATGGCGTGTTTTACAAGAAGTTACGCGCGCACGCGCATTTAAAATTTTAAAATGCGCAAAATTAATTTCTAATCAACTTTTTACGCCATTCATGACATTTTGCGCATGTCAAAATTTCCCGCGCGCGCGAACAATTTTACGTGTGCAGTGCGCACGCAGCATGAAAATCATGTTTTTTTCTATTAAATTGTGATTTTCCAGCCTTTCCTAGTCATTTTTAAAAAGATTGACATCATTTCAAATTAAAATGACGTCATACGTACACGTTGATTTAGACCATTTGCATGCGTTTTAGTTGCAAAAGTTACAAAATATTGTCAAAATTATGCCTATTTTGAATCTATTATAGCTCCTCAGGATCAACCGTTACCCCCGAGTTTTTTAACTTAATATGTAAGCAGATATGATGTAGATATGAATTCATGCAGAATTTTTTCCTTACGGATGTTGTGACGTCATCGTATGGCCACACAAATGTAAAAAATAGGATTTTTGTCTCTTTCGTTATTGCTCATCACATTCAATGGACCGCATCACGCTTATCCGTCTTCCATTTTCTCCGAGATTTTAATATTATCTAGGTCAATCAACTATCTTTCGCATGAGTTAAAAATATTTTAATTTTTATAACGTCATCATGCCTAAAAATTTAAATTACGTGGGTCATTAATTTTATCTTTACAGTAAATTTTAATCTGTTATAGCTCGTAAGAATAAAATGTGATAATCACGATTAAAACGTTTTCTGGAAGCTATTGGATTGTAGATACGAATTCATGTGAACATTTTGTCAATCAGATGTAGTGACGTCATCATATGGCCAGTTGAATAAAAAAAGTCGTATTTTAATATTTTGCGTCATAGTTCATCACATTTAAAAGAGCGCGCATCTATATTTTACGTATCCAAATTTCTTCTACACGCTAATATGTTGTTGCTGAGATAATATCCTTCCGAAATTGGTATTTTAGTGTTTCATTTTGATACCGTCGCCATGTTAAAAAATGGAATAAATGGCGGGTCCCGTAATTTCACCTATTCTACACTGTATGTAATATGTATACAGATTATACTGTTTATACTGTATATACTATATGACACAAAATTGACAGAATTCAGCACTAACAACATATCATATTCTTCAGATCAGGTCATAATGCCATAATCTTTTTCTGGGTGCAAAATTCTAACGTATGACGTGCACGTGGCGTTTGTCGTGCGGATAACTAACTCGTCAAAGTGACGAGTTTCATGTCTAGTTCTTCTTTCCTTCCTTCCTTTTTGTGAGTCGTGTTCCTCTAAAATGTGTAAACATAACATTTCATAACTTTGACAACATATGGGCATTTACGTGAAGTTGTGCACCTCCTATTTTTGAATGACGTCATAGTTGCGCAACGTGACTTACGCGCAATTTTATGAATTTCAATGATTGATCAAAGATTAAAAACCAAAAGTCATTTAGTATTGACACTTTGACAAAATTTAAGTCATATCAGGGGCAAACTTTCTACGGATTAAAAATGGCATGTTTCACAAGAAGTTACGCGCGCACGCGCATTTAAAATTTCAAAATGCGCAAAATTAATTTCTGATCAACTTTTTACGCGTTTCTTGTCATTTTTAGCATGTCAAAAATTCCCACGGGCGCGCAATTTTTTACGCGCGCGGTGCACACGTAGCGTTAAAAACATATTTTTTTCTCTTGAATTATATATTTCAAGCCTTTCCTAGTAATTTTGAAAACAATTTAGACCTTTTCCAGTTTAAATAACGCCATACGAACACGTTGAATTAGACAATTCGTGCGCGTTTTTTATGAAAAAGCTTAAAAAATCGTCAAAATTATGTCTTTTTTTAAACAGTCATAGTTTCTAAAGTAAACCGTTAACCGTTTATTTTTATTACAAAATCTAGAAGTTGATGAGTTGTAGATATCGGATCATGCATCAATAAGGCTAAAAAAACATTGTGACGTCATCGTATGGCCACACGAATGTAAAATATAGGATTTTTGTCTCTTTCGTTATTGCTCATCACATTCAATGGAGCGCATCACGCTTATCTGTATTCCTTTTTCTCCTACATTTATATATTGTGTAGGTCAATCAACTTTCTTTAGCATGAGATAAAAATATTTTAATTTTTATGACGTCATCATGCCTAAAAATTTTAATTACGTGGGTCATTAATTTCATCTTTACAGTAGATTAAAACGTTTTCTGGAAGCTATTGGATTGTAGATACGAATTCATGTAAACATTTTGCCAATCGGATGTTGTGACGTCATCATATGGCCAGTTGAATAAAAAAAGTCGTATTTTCATATTTTGCGTAATAGTTCATCACATTTAAAAGGGTGCGCATCTATATTTTACGTATTCAAATTTCTTCTACACGTTAATATGTTGTTCCTGAGATAATTTCCTTCTGAAATTGCTATCTAAGTGTTTCATTTTGATACCGTCGCCATGTTAAAAATTGGAATAAATGGCGGGTCCCGTAATTTCACCTATTCTACACTGTATGTAATATGTATACAGCTTATACTGTTTGCATGTATATACTATATGACACAAAATTGACAGAATTCAGCACTAACAGCATATCATATTCTTCAGTTCTTGTCATAATGCCATAATCTTTATCTGTGTGCAATGTTCCAACGTATGACGTGCACGTGGCGTTTGTCGTGGTGCGGATAACTAACTCGTCAAAGTGACGAGTTTCATGTCTAGTTTATATATAGATTGCATCCCTGCTCGATCTTTTTGCATTGGACAGGGGCATTTCTTTTGATTGTGATCCATAATAATTGGAAAATTTACTAAACGTTGATACGAACTGCTATTGACACTTTTGGTGGTGTACATGAATTAACTAAACAAAATTGAGGACCGATAAATGCGTAATTAGATACACAGGTGAGTATATATGTATGTTGATTGGATCATTCAACTGAAGTTTATGAGGCCAGCCAAAATATTTTACGTTAGCGTTACAGAATCTGATGAATATTGATGATATAACAATGTAAATTGGTTTGATTAAAGTGGTGGTGTAATCAGGGCTTTTCTTTCTGTTATTTTACATCAGTTCAAACAAAACAATTCATATAAAAATGAGCAGTTTCTGAGAAATCAGACAAATAAAAAATTGTTTGAAAATATCGAAAAAGCGCTATTTATTTTTTTTAGCAGTTAGGTGGTTCTCCTCAACTCTGCGATCGACAAAAAATGAAAAAAAGGTCACAGTACATGTTATGTCACGTCTCCTGTTGCTGCATGCTGTTGCATGGCCATGCTCGATGAGCTGACGAGACGCAAACATGTATTCTCGACAAACCATAATATTGACGACTACCAACCATATAACTTTCAATTCTATGTCTGTGTACTTTTATTTGTCAGAGTTTACAAATGTTACTCAAAAATGATATTGACACAACTTCTCCTGGGAATAGAATTTTAATAGATATGAATCAGGAATTAAAACACTGTTTTTTTAGGTAGATAAGAAACACACTAAATAGTAAATTTGAAGCATGCTTTGTGGTATTAAACTAAACTCTACTCTAAAAGGATCTTAGGAAATAGCTTCACAGTTGATTATAATCTTCTTGTTTAATCTGTTCTTGTTAATATAATACTTAATGACATTATCTCTAAAATGAAAGTGAATGGGAATAGCTACCTTTAAAATGAAACTTACTTATACTCAAAAGCAGTTTCAATAGCTAAAATATACAAAATATAGGATCATACATGTTCCTAGAGTCATGCAGATTTTTCAAAATTGTCTACGAAAAACAGTGTGAAATACTGAAAACCATTTTTCTCAAACCAAAGAAATTGTCAATCAATAAAATTGATTGTTTGTGAACTGACTGTAGGAAAAATCAGTTCTAATAAATGCTGTTCCGGTTTCGGTTTGCGCACATGTTTAACATGCTTATTAAATAATGGATACCCACTGCAATAGATTTAAAACAATTTTGGAATGTTGTTTTTGCAACAATGAGGCATGAAATGTCAAAAATTCAGAACTGCCAACTCTTTCAATAATTGTGCATGGTTCTTAGTCAATCTGCTATTAAGGTTACATTCACTCTTGTTTTTCATGGAACGAAATTAATACAACAGTGCTGCAGACAATGCAACAGTAGATCAAATCAGTTTGATTTCATGCATTAATAGGGACTTTACGAAACACAACGGTTAGGGGAGGACGACGAATATCCTGTATTCGCTAGAGCGTAAAATCATATACAGTCAACATAGCCATTGCGCGAAGACGACGACCGGCAGTCTCTCCCTATTTTGATCGAAACGTCGAGAAATTATTTTCCAGTGTAGTTGGACAGTCCTCAGAGACAACGTGACACTTCACATGGCACACACCAGAAAATGTTTAGAGGAAGGAATGTTTTGACCATTATTCTTTCATAAATTGATGGTATTTATTATACCTGGCTTATTCTGACAGCTAGCCTACAACAGACGAGACTATATATACTACCTGTCAGTGTCTGTCAAGTGCATGTGGGCTTGCATGTACCATCAACCAGGAAAGATTAGTGGAAGCCACCTTTTACGACACTGATCATTCGTTCGTTACGACAGTTCAAGGTACAAATTAGTGAACGATGCTTATGATATGAAAGTCATGTATCAACGATATTAACCTAACCAATCAAATTTACTCCTACATAATAACTATAATTATGACATTGCTTGTGATACGATCTGCACATACCCTAAATCTCATAGACTCTCTTTCCCCAGAAGCACTTTGGGTTGTCGAGCATGAACCTATAAATTAGTCGAGTTTACAAATTCTCATTTCTGTCAGCTGTAGTACTAAAGCTTCTCGTGTGGTATTAACTGCTTCTTAATGCTTACGTCCTCCGGAATATAATTGCCTAAAGGCCAGGCACGAAAAAGTTGTAAATTACTCAAAAAGAAACATAGTATATCCCTTCCCTACAATTTGTGACGTTTTGTAAAAATAATACAAATATATTACTTTAAAAACATTAAACCAGGTCATTCCTTGTCTTAAATGTACGTTTTATGGTAAATTATGATAAAAAGTGAGAAACATTGCACTACCTAAGTAGCTCGCGGCGAATGACCACTCGTGGATGGTCTTTAGGCCTAGCCTAGCTAGACTTAGTTTTGTAGGCCTAGCAGGTAAACATCGGTAACATACGAACATCGTACGCTAGCTATATACCTAGGCTGATGTTGTATAGTTTCTATTTTTGCCAGACTCTCTTGATACAAATTGGGGAAAACCCGGTATTTTCGCTGAATAGTTGCGAGTCTTTTTGTTTTGTTTTGGCCTCACGATCGATCGAAAAGTGGGTGAATTACAGAAGAAAAACAAAAATATCAATCCGCGCGCAATGCATTTTGGGACTTATAGCGGGCCGCTAAAATGATTAGAATCAACTTATTTTTCACATTTTTAACCGTTTAAAGACAAAAAAGTTATCTCAATAGGACCGTATAATATTTATTTTTACATTAAATGTAGTTTGTAACCTTAAATTAGATCTAAAAAACGTAGGGAAGGGGTCTTTAATTATTAGGTTAGGCTATAATCATAATCGTTTTCTCATTGGAGCTTAAATTTACATTGAAAAAGTACAGTATTATTTGTAGTATAGTACTGTAATACCATTCATATATTTACAGATCATATATAAATTCAGTTGGTCCTAAATTATTCTTCAATTAAGACAATTATTGGTTTAAATTAACAAAAAATACCAACCTTTATTAACAGATACTGTACAGTAGTTCATCTGCTGTATTACTGTATAACCCAAATTATAGTGATTGTTACCTACTGTGTTTAGCCCAACAACATAGCACTCAGTTAACAGAATTGGGGTTACACCAAGGTCAAGGTAAATCACATGTTGTGCTGAGGTATTTATTCCATTAACATAGAATATATTAAATATATTGTTAAACTTTAAAGTGGAGCTATACTTAGACTTTCTCGGCTTAGAATATAATTAAGTATGTTTAATTGAAAGTAATTACCGGTACATACAAAAATATGGCAATATTTTCTGAAAACTCATTCCTAAAAAAATCAGAAAATAATGTGTTTTAATACAGTACCCCTTTGGTGAATTAAGTGTCGAAAAATGGTGAATCAATTTTATATACACAATGAATGCAATTTATTTAGAATCAATGTACATAGAAAATTGTTGGTAATGAATAATTCATTAGAAAAATGATTTGATTGGTAAATATTTTATTAGTATTCATATTAATTAGTAAACAGTATCAGGCGTCCAATTACGGAAGTGGACAGCATACTAAGCCCCGCCCCAAGTAACATTTTAGATAAAAATGTTGGTATGTTTTATTTTACATCATGATCTGCACTTAATTAAATTGCTTATTAGTTTTAAGCTAGTCCTAGATAGTTCAGCGATATGAAAGCTGAGGCCTGACTGAAAAGCAATTATTCAGGCCCAGGGGTAGGCAGAGGTTGGGTGCCAGAACAAATTTCACTGCTGTAAGGCTATAGTACAGCCTAACCAAGCAGCATCAGTACATATCTAGTAGGCCTAGCTTTATTGAATGCATCCACATCTTTCTCAGATCTTGTTAAATTTGATATTTTAGTAATAAACTCATAGATAAATTAATAATTTGGTGGTCAATGCCATGATAGATGTAGCACCATGACAGGAGCAAAGACTGGTGTTTCAACATTTATAGAAAAAATGGTTCATGCACACTAAACCTTGCAGTTGGTGACACAATAAAAAAAACAGGAGTTATGAAGGATTGCCTTGACACTTGTTATGAACTAGTGGAGTTGATAACATTTTCTCCAAAAAGAGAAGCCATTTTGAGGGATTGGTTTATTGCTTTCGGAATTAATATTAAGACACACTGATAAACTGATTAAAACTCTGAAATGCTGAGGGTGTCTAGAAAACTCAGATCTCAGATATATCTGAGTTTTCTAGATCTAGAAAAGTCAGTTATATCTGAGATCTGAGTTTTCTAGACACCCCAATGCTGACTGTAAAAATACTTGAAAGTATCTGAGAAGGTAATGTCACTTTTGAGATGTTTTGGCAACAGTTTGAAGAGGAAAGCCAACTGGATGTCGATGAACCACAGGTAAAAAGAAAAGCACCACTATTCTAAAAACACACGCACTCCTACTACCACTGCCTAGCTCACTTTCCCCGTGTGTATGCTAACATCACCATTCTCGACACATTTTTCCATTTCAGTTAAATACCGCCCTGGTCTGTGTGTGCACGTGGTGTTCTTATTTACACCTCTGTGCAGAGGTTTTTTTATATGATATTTATTTATTTATTCTTTATTCTGCAGGCACTTTCAGTACTAGTGCACTGATTTTCAAATTAGTATAGTAATTGGAAATATAATAAAGTAAGGAAAAACAGTAATCAATATTATAAATAGAGAAAATATACACTAAAAACAGAAATAAATTTTAGAAAAGAAAACTTAGTTTAAATGTTGCGTATCAATTGTATTTTGGAATGACATACTTACAGTATGCCATCCTATGACATGAATTAAATATGTTTACAGTGCTGAATTGTACCTATTTTTTGTCATACAGCATATTACAGTATTTACAGAATACACTGTATATGTTTATATACAGTGTAGCATAGATGAAATTACGAGACCCATCTTTTAAATCCAATTATTAACACGATGACGTCATCAAATTGAAAGGTAACTATTTTAGAAGATAATTATCTAAATAAATACATTAATGAAAATGTGAAGAATTTTGGGCACGTAGAAGTGAGATGCGCTCTCTTTTAAACGCGATGAGCTTAAGAAAGAGATGAAACTCTGACTTTTTTAATTCAACTGGCGTCATAACATAAGATAGACAAAAATGATGACGTAATAACAATTTGTTTAACTCATGTGAAAGAAAATTGAGTTAGCAAGAACATATTAAAATCTAGGAGAAAATGGGATTGACTAGTCCAAAAGAGAGAAAAAATATATTTTTTAAATTCGAGTGACCATATGATGACGTCAGAACATCCTGTGGGTACAAATTTTACCTGATTGATATCTACAACTTATCAGCTTCCATACATTAAAAAAAATTGGGGTAACCAGCCATCCTGAGGAGCTATAACTGATTAAAAATAGGTATATTTTTGCACAAATGCATGTGCGTCGTTATTTTGCAATTAAAGTACATGAAAATCTACTACAGGTGGTATGAAAAAAAAAGTCAATTGCAAAAACCAGTTTTTACGCTTTGTACGAGCTGTGCGCACAAGCGTAAAATGCAAAAAATGTTGACAATTTTGAAATGCTCAAAATCACCTGATTTGAAATTTCAAATACGTATACTCGCATAATTTTTTACGTAGCACGCCATTTTTATCATGTCAAAAGTTGCTCCATATTATGAAGTACACTTTCGTTTCATTGAAAAATAATTTTTTGCTCAGAATTTATAAGCAACCATAACATTTCATAAAATCGCGCGTAACTTACGCATTTTCGGCGTACCGGATGATCAAATATTAATTTTGTGTTTTTCGATCAAAGTTTATTTATATTAGGTCGTCAAAAAATCGGCATTTAGGAAGGAGTTTCAAATTTACATTATGTAACATTTACCCCGCTTGGTCCTAGATCCGCCACTGAACCGTATCTTGTCTATTTCAGCTTTTATTAATTCTGGCAGCAACAAATGCAAATACAACAATTTTATTCATCTTTAATAGTTAAAAAAAGGGAAAAATAAGTTGATTTTAATATTTTAAAGGAACCGCTATAAATACTGGCATGAATCGTGCACAGATTAACATTTTTGTTTTGCTTCTGTGATGCACCCAGTAAACACATTTGACTAACTATAACATTTTTTTCTGTAGGTTAGATGCGTGTGTTCTGTAGATTGTTTGATCATTATTCACTCGTATGTCTAAAATTTCACATAATATAGTCATTAAAATGAGTCTAATGAATGCCAAAAAAGCTAATTTTTTTCAGAACCTCTAACTAACTCCAAGCCAGGGAGGCCCATGGTGGCCTCCTGGCCTCCAGCCTAATGTTACTCGCTTCGCTCGTAATCCATGTCACTGTCATGGCTACTGGCCTGTAAATTTAATAAACTAAATAAAACAAATTAATAAATTGTTATAAAACAAATAATGAATTTTTTGTATTCGTTGAATGGAGAATAATTAATTCAATGAAAAATTCACTGCTCTTTTTTTAACTCGACTCCTCATTAAAAATCAGCCAATTATTCAACTCATGAAATATTCTCACCATCCAACTCATAAACATTCATTGTGTGTCTCTCTCTAGTTCTTTGACAGCATTTCAAAATGCTACTAGTTGCAGAAGACAACCTTGATTTCCTCCAAACAGTGGTCATGAACAAATTTATAATATAATAAAAATAGACAAAGATCTTCCACCACAAGATAATTTTCAACATCTACTGTATTAGAATGATGTATAAGTAAGTTTATTCTGAAATGCTCTAAAATGCTAGAAGTAAAATTTGGGGGTAGGATTGCTCTTTTAGGCAAATCTACTCATAGGTTCTTATTGATTGCCAAGGAACCCAACCTAATAAGAAATCCTCTGAGTTGTATGTAGGTGCAAATTACACTGTCTGCTGTTAGGCTTATATGGCTTAACATCCATGTGTATTAGTTCACCAGAGAATTGCCTAATCTTGGTCATGCATTGCATATTTCCTTCCATATTTTTTACAAAAAACCACACTTCCTGACCAAATATTTTTTTAAAAAGGATACTGCCAACCTAATCGAAAAAAAAAACTCCCCAAAAAACAACAAAAAACATTGCCAATTTGAAAGCACATTTAGTACTATATTTTCAACTTGAACTTTCATTACCAGTTTTGACATGACATTTCCTACGTTCACGCTAAGGTCAAATTTGGTTTTGCGAAAGGTCGCTGATTTTTTTTTGCCAAATTGGGAATTCTTTAGCAAATACTGTATATAAAAACGATGAAAATTGTCAAATTGTTCGGTAAATAAATATTAAATGTGTAGGTTATTGTCTAGTGTTGTTTTTACCTTAAATTCATTAAAAATTTGTGATTAAAACATCAATAAAATATGACTGCAAGAATGTTAGGCCTACCAGTAAGGAATTTCCACCGTATGTGTGTGATGTTCACGAAATAAGCATCTACACACCTGCACGGTTTGTTTGTTTGTAATTATAATTACTGAGCATGCCTATTAATTATTATGGACAAATAGCAATTCTGAAAACAAACTCATTGTTAGCCGAGCATGTACAGTTACAGATAACACGATTTCCCGAACAGTCACAGTACAGTATTATGTAAGGCTTCGTGCTACCGTAACGGGAAGTTTTAATTTACTTGATTGATGCGAAAAAACATGTGTGATGGGCAAGTCATGCAATGTTATCTCTGTGTTGGTTGTCGGCAGCAATGTTGTGGCTAACGGAAAACTTTACAGTCAGTAATTTTGCAAGTTTTGCAAAGGATATCTTTTATTCTTTTTTAAATTGCCATTTTCGAAAACGTGAATGGCTAGCGTGAGTGTAGATTTCACTACAGACGTACTTTCATAGGCTAAGGATTAAATTCTTATTAGAAATTGACAATGCCACTGTCTAGTTCACATCCAAAGGCATTGCCAGATAGCAAAAATAAAATCATGCTGGTATAAACGACAATAAAAAAAACACCAACAATTGACTGGAGTTTATGCACATGGGTATATTTCACTGTTTTACAGGATGCAGACTAGGCCTGTAAAGATTTTACATTTCATATAAGTTAAAAATTTGTTCCAATTAAAGGAAATAAATGTCTATATGCGAATTAGGTATTACCTACAATGTGATCTTAAATTAGCAATTTATACAATTTTGTTAAAATAAATTTACCTTTACTATTAAAATCAGTACCCAAGTACTAATTCTGAATCAATCCATCAATCAATTATTTATTTTGCCAACTTATGATTTTATTTTAATTTTATAAAATAATGCCAGATGCGGGCAAAACATTGATTTGTCATGCATTCTAATAATTATCGATCTATAATTTCCTCTATGTATGATAATTTTTGGGATTTTTATTGTGCTACATTATTTTGTTAAAAATAAGCATTTTCTTGTCAGTTCAAATTACACAGTAAAATCCCTATTCTTTTGTACACAAATGTTGTAAATAAAGAGGCATTCTAAAACAATTAGGAAAAATAAATTGTAACTAGATTTAAATCGTCACTATACGAATTATAGGTTATACAGTATGCATTAAATTAAATAAAGTTAATTGATTTTTAAAAGATATATTGATTGATTGATTTTTGTCAGAATCTTTAATTATTTATAATATCCGAAAGATAGGATCTTGCTAACGCAAATACAGTAGCCGGTATCACAATCCGATCAAATATCCTTCTGCACATAACGTCATAAACCACCCTTGTTGCATAATAAAAATTTACTTTTTCTCTAGATTTCATTATAAATCATGCATAATCTATACACCAAGAAATAAAATACAAACAATACGGATATATAAAAAAATCTTATTTCATTCGTTTCCCAGTTGATTCTAGTAATTTTAGCCCATTTTAGCGGTCCGCTATAAATCCCAAAATGCATTGTGCGAATTGATATTTTTGTTTTTCTTCTGTAATTCACCCACTTTTTGATCGATCATGAGGCCAAAACAAATGTAAGACTTTTCAGCGAAAATACCGGGTTTTCCCCAATTTGTATCAACGGAGTCTGGCAAAAATAGAAAGACAATTAATGCAGCAACTATACAACGTCAGGCTAGGTATATAGCTAGCATACGATGTTCGTACGTTACCCATGTTTACCAGCTAGGCTTACAAAACTATATAAGCCTAGCTAGGCTAGGCCTAAAGACCGTCCACGAGAAGTCATTCGACGCGAGCTATTTAGGTAGTGCATTTTTTTTCACTTTTTATCATAATTTACCATAAAATGTACATTTAAAACAAGAATGACCTGGTTTATTGTTTTTAAATTAATAATATGTATTATTTTTACAAAACATCACAAATTTTAGGGAAGGGGTCTTTAACTTTAAAGGCCAGGTTCGGGCAAAAGATGTCTATTGATCATACATTCCAATATTTATCGATCTATAGTTTCCCCTATGTTTCATAATTTTTGGGATTGTATTTGTGTTACAAAAATTGTTGAAAATAAGCATTTTTTTTCAGTGAGGGATAGTTCAAATTACACAGTAAAATCTCTATTCTTTTGTACACAAATGTTGTAAATAGAAATTTTAAATTTCTAGTATTTTTATTTAACTTCCGAGTTTTATTTTCATGCTATAGCAAAAATTATCCACCATATATCTTTTTTCACCTTCTAGGGAGTCACCATACATTACATATGTAATTACCTAACTACTGAAAAAAGTCTTTCTGGTTTTTATAGCAGAATTTTGCCAAATTTTGTATTTGACTATTTTATGGGAAATTCATGTTTTTTTGTCTTGATTTCTATTACAAATATTTGATTTATGTACAATTAACCAGATATTATATTTAAAATTTATGCCTGTACCTGAGCTTTAATATATGAAAATTTTAAAGAAGGTTAATGTTAAGGCTTTAAGTTTTCATTTCGGTCCTAGAAAATGTCATAGTTTGTTTGTCAAAATAAACATTTTTTATTTAATATGCAATTAATGATGACGTAATCAACTTTTTTTCTCTTAATTTCATAAAAAATCATACATATGATACATATTCAAACATCCCTATAAAAAAAATAGGTGGAAGATCCGCACTGTATCAGGTAGTAACAGAAAACCTGAACAAAAACATACAGGCATGAGATAAAGATGATACTAAAAATTTCACTAATTTCCACATATATTTAGATAAAATGAAATGAGAATATCATATAATATAATAAATTTTAAACATAATCTATCAAATTAAAATTTAGCTTTTAGTCATCTTACACATTGCACATTATTGTGAAATATGAATTATACAATACTAAAAAATTGTGGCTAATTAATTACAATAGCTTAAGATTTTTATAACATAATGATTTGATATTGGTAGCCATATTATCAGATCAGTGTATTACCTTGCGTTGTTGTGAAACAGGATGTTAAATACTCAGAGTGTAGTAAAGAGTCCATGTTACTGCTAGCTCACTAATGATGTTTTCTAAACTGTTAATCATACCTTTCTAGTATTTTATACTGCTGTTGCCTAGAGACCTTGTACCTAAACCCATCTACTGCTAGGCCACACAGCACAAATGCCTTAAAAATACTATGAAATATAGCCTTGCTACTAAATGAAAGAGCAATCTGACCTTTGGTCAAGGTTATGACCTAGATTTTCTAGTGGAGTGTGAAAGGTCAAGAGGAAAACCTTCATCATCAATTATGTACTACAGTTGTTTATTGCCACTTATTTGTAATGACTTGTATGTAATGCAATGTAAATTAGCCATAGTTTAAAGGAGAAGAATAGAGGACACAATATTTCCGTTGTTCCCGTGTCTAGAAAACTAAGATCTAGAAAACTAAGATACCTTAAGTCTTAGTTTTCTAGACCTGATGAATGGGTGTCTAGAAAACTAACAACTTCCAAGATATCTTTGTTTTCTAGATCTAGACAATTTTTTAGTGGTTGGCTGTACTATTATATCAAGGGTTAGATTACTCTAATACTACCAATAGAGGGGCTTCAGATTGAGCCAGATGCCACCCGGAAAGGACATTATTGACACCATGTTTTTTTGAGTCCTTATAATAATAATTAGTTCATTCTTAAATAGCTTATATAACCATGCTCTCAATGCGCTGTACATAAATTAGTAATAATTCATATTTGAAACTGGGTTTTCGAGTTTAGAGTAGTACACTGTATCATGTGTATGAACAAAAAATTTCAGGTAAACATGCAACTCGTAATTCAAAATAGCCGCCAAATAGCTACATTTTACAAAAAATCAAGTATCAATTCAAACAGAAATTAAACCGTTAAATATGGTCACATACCCTTTATAAACTCGTCAAGCATATTTGTAAATAATACCATGCCTTCAATAGTAATACTAATATGGCAACCACAATTTTGGCAAAATGGCATTTAATATATTAAATTAAGATATTTCAAAATAACAAGTGTAAGTAAAACTAAATTATAATATAAAGTCTAGATTAGGATATCAGCGAAAACATGTCCTAGGCTGAATTGACGTATCAAAACCTGTAACTTTTTCATCATCGTTATTCAACTTTAACGATTTGAAAATTCAACGCAACTTAACGCAACTAGTCGTCGGCAGGAAAACAGGCTCTAGGTTATTGGCGCAAAAAAAAAACCAGTTTCAGCGATATATAGCAGCATGGACATGATGGTCAGTTTGACTGATTTCAGATGCCGTTTTAACATATTTATTCACTCGAATTATTTTGCACTATTGAAAAGCAGCATTATAACGTCAAGCTTATTTTAACTGGTTTCGGATGTATTAATAACGATATTAACAGCGAAGTACCAAGCAGGCATAGCCTAGCAAGGCCTATTTAGATTTTCGCCGTCATCGGTGTTCATCAGGCCGTGTATGTCAGCGGTGCATCGACACAGGGGCTAGCATTAGTAGTAGACAAGTACTAGACAAGTTAAACGCCTTGCAGAGTCACAGCTAACAGTGCTAGCTAACATTGTATTGATGATTACACGTTTTTTAAAAACGTGGAAGATTCGCTGTGATGTTTGGGCTTCAATCCAATGATTGAAAAAAACATGTAATATGAAAGGACTGGACAATAAATTAAATAAATAATAAAAAGTCGATTGGATATATACAATGTATAAAGAAAACTATTTATGGACAATAATAGACTAGGTCCAGTAGGCCTAAATCCATAATAAAAATAAGGCCTAGCCCAAAAAAAATATAGAAAATACAATTGAATTTATGTTTTTGACTTGTCTATTTTACTATAGAATAAACAACATACAGGCTACAGCTATTGCAGAACACTTTACTTTGAATATTAAAATCGTTTTTTTATTCCAATTTACGATATGCTGTGTTTAAAATGAAAATAACTTCACAAAAATGTAAACAACTTTTTATTTCCGCGCGTAGAGCGTATAACATCTAGTGCATTGACCAATAATGTTTGTTATTGCGATGATGCTCCATAGCAACAAAACGCAGTTCGCTGTTCCAGAAATACGAAGAACCGAATTTTCTGAAATTATGTCATAGTAAATCAAAGTTTTCATTGGTTCCTTCTTTAAACTCCACCCTAAAACTTCCATATATGGAATGTCAAGTGGATGAGCTTTATTTTGATGTGTGACCATTCAACATTGTGCAGCGAACTGGCGATCAAAACTCGGCCACTTTCAACTGAATTTACGCACAATTTTAGCGTAGATCGTGAATAAATTGTTAGGCTTGAGGAAAATACAAGTTTTTATAATTTTAATTAAATTTCGGGACTTTAAATCAGGTAGACGTATTCTTAAATAGTGAAATATTTCGAAAATGCAAAAACATGTAATCTGCAAGGGTAGTCGCTTTGGACGTATTTTGGCTGATTACGTGAATTTTGAAATGCCGACAAAGAGAGGGTTTTGCCAGATCGGGTCACATATTACGTGTATTTACTATTTAGTAACCACTTTGGTGCAGATAGATTATTACATACCGCAATGAGTCATAATTTTTTACTATATGAGTGACATCTTTAAACATTTAAAAAAATGAGTATATACTTTCAACATCAGTTTTAAGGTTAATATTAAGTTTATTATTTCGGTCCAAGAAAATGTCATAGTTTGTTTGATTGTCGAAATTAAAATGTTTTATTCAATATGCAATAATGATGATGTAATAAACTTTTTTCAGAAATAATGATATATTATCAATTATTTTTGTTTAGCAATCAGTAGTAAACATTTTGTGAACAAAAATATAATCATAAACTAAACTATAGTACTGTACATATTCCAGGGTAGGGGCGTTATTTTGGTAACTGACCAGTTTGCTAACTCCCAGTTCGCCA
Source organism: Antedon bifida (assembly GCF_963402885.1). Lineage (NCBI taxonomy): Eukaryota > Metazoa > Echinodermata > Crinoidea > Comatulida > Antedonidae > Antedon > Antedon bifida. The sequence continues at coordinate 15,224,457 of NC_136232.1, read as the reverse complement.
ACTCCCAGTTTGCCGACTCCAGTTTGCTGAATCCCAATTTGCCGACTAGCTATGTAAATGGGTGCAAGTCGGCACACGAAAAACCCACATTGCCAACAAAGGTAAAACTATGAAAAATCGTACTTTAATTAATGGTTTCTATTGCTTAAGATATATATTTATTTTAAATACTTTTATTACACATCTATATGTAATAAATTATAAAATATGGTATTTATGTTTTAAATAAACAAGAAATATTTTTTACAAAAAACGCCGCTCACTTATATGGCACTTAGATATGGAACGCCGTTTACACAAGTTTTTGGCGATGATGAAATTGCATCGATGATAAAAATTGCGTCGATGAAAATTGCGTCGATGCAATGAAAATTGCGTCGATGTAATGAAAATTGCATCAATGAAAACTGCATCAATGAAAACTGAAAACTGCATCGATGAAAACTGCATCGATGTGATGAATTGAATTGATTATGAAAATTCCATTAATGGTTTTAATTCAATCAATGATGAAAATTACTACTTGGCCTACTAGTAAAGTAAATGATGTTAATAATGTTATTATGTTGCTAAAATTGACGGATTGAACTCTGTTTACGCAAGTTTTCATCGATGCAGTTTTCATCACATTGACGCAATTTTCATTACATCGTCGCAATTTTCATCGACGCAATGTTCTTCACATCGATACTATATTCATCGATTTGTTTTAGAATGTGTTATTTTAATTTCACATAATAGTTATTCACTTTAACCAAAAACTGGATTAAAAAAAATGTAATTAAAGCAAAAAATACTGTCTGTCAGACAATGGTTTTTTGTTAAAATTAAATGTTTCTTTTCTCTTTTTATAAGTGAAGTAATTATTTTCTTTGTTTAATAATTGTGAATACCTTGATTAAAATTGCAAAATTATCTAATTAAAGTCTGATTTTATTAATCTTCATTTTTCATGTTTATTTAACTTCATTCAAAGAATTTCAATACATTATTTTCCCTGTAACTGGACTGTCCTCGGAGACAACGCGACACTTCACAGCACATGCAAGAACATTTTTAGAGGAAGGAACGTTTTCACCATTATTCAATGATAAATTGATGGTACTATTATACCCGGCTTATTTTGACAGCTAGCCTACATAGGCCATCGGGTGAAAATCCTATCATTCAATCCCGTTCCGATTTAACAAGAATAGAATAACTTCTCATAATAATTATGTTTACTAGATTTAAAGTCGTCACTTTGACGAGTTAGTTATCCGCACCACAAATACCACGTGCACGTCATACGTAGGAATTTTGCACACAGAAAAGATTATGGCATTATGACCTGAACTGAAGAATATGATATGTTGTTAGTGCTGAATTCTGGTCTATTTTGTGTCATATAGGGCCTGTTTCTATTGTTTATAAATAAAGATCGCGTTGCAGCTCAATTTTTACTCCAATAAAACCGGTTCCGTCCATGTGCGACGTTATGAATGACGTCATTATATACACAACGATGCAGTTCGTTAGGCGGAAGTGCGATTGGATCTAGGTTATTAACTTTTAACTTAACTTTTTTTCGCGATCCCCAAGAATTGCATCCATTTCGTCATAGAAGGGGCAGGTAATCCTGTCATTATTACCTGAAACGTTTTTGTGGTCCTTGGGTAAAGTATAGGTAAGGCTACGTCGCACCCTCCGATATTGTCAAGTTGAACTCTTCTAGCTTTCACACGCTTTACAATATTCTTAAAAACATGTACGTTAGTGTTTCTTCCGCCTCCTGCAAGTACCCTCATCTTCTTCTTCTCCCTAAATATTACGAACCTCGTAATGGCATCGGTCCACATTTTTTAGTTAAATAAAATACTCACTATCTAGAGAAATAAAAATGACTGGGCCTAGGTCCTATCGCGCGGGTTGCGAGTTGACCGCAATTCGTCCCAGTGCAGCAGAAATCAGTTTTTGGGGTCAAATTGGGACCGCGATTGTGTTGCAGCTAAAAATTGCTCCACGGAAACCGGTTTTAGAACGGTTCTTTGCGATCGAGACCGCAATTAATTGGGGTTTTTGAAACCGTTTTTAAAATCAGTTCTTTTTTGTGGAGACCCATTTCTGCTGGCAAGAAAAAACCGTTCTTGAAAAGAACGGTATTCAAAACCGTATTTTCTGCTCAATAGAAACAGGCCCGTATATACAGTATAAACAGAATAATCTGTATACATATTACATACAGTTAGAATAGGTGAAATTTTTAACATGGTGACGGTATCCAAATGAAATTCACTAAGATAGAAATTTCGGAAGGAAATTATCTCAGCAACAACATATTAATGTATAGAAGAAATTTGAATACGTAAAATATAGATGCGTGCTCTTTTAAATGTGATGAACTATGACGCAAAATATGAAAAATACGACTTTTTATATTCAACTGGCCATATGATGATGTCACAACATCTGATTGGCAAAATGTTCACATGAATTCGTATCTACAATCCAATAGCTTCCAGAAAACGCTTTAATCATGATAATCACTTTTTATTCTGACGAGCTATAACAGATTGAAATTTATTGTAATAGATGAAAATAAGTGGAGCAGTAGCCTTCAACTATGAAGTTTGCTCCTTAAAATAGAAGAATAGAAGAAGACGTTATTTACATTTTTAGACATGGATGATGTCATAAAAATTAAAATATTTTCATGCGACCTAGACAATATGAAAATCTGGGGAGAAATGGAATACGGATAAAGCCTGGTTTCCAGTCGACATAAGAAATTCAAATTTCTTTACGATTACAATGTTTTTACATTGGAAATTGAAAATCGACTGGAAACCGATTGAAAAAAGCTACGACGCTCAAACGACGTAATACAAGTAGAAATTGTCGTAGTACAGGTGACTGAAGCTTCCATCTGTTACGTCGATATTCTGACAGGAAACCGGTTAATTTCTGGATGAACATGCCTTACGATGCGATTTTACACCTTACGATTACGCTTACGAAAGTTGACTTGAAGTCAACCAGCCAATCAGTGACGGGGATTATGTGACGTTGGCAAGCATCCAAAGCTTCCAAAGGTAAAATACAGTACAAAGAGGCAATGACGAAGTACTGTATATGGGAATATACATTATAAAATAACACATAGGCCTAAATAATATAAAGCACAATGTTACGAAATAGCTCTAAAAACTATGAAGTCTTGAAATAATGAATTTTAAAAAATAGAAATATGATAAAATGATGGGTAAAATAAGGCAGGTCGACACCAATAGGATAAAATGCTACTAAAATATCAAAAAATGTTAAAATATGGAAAGCTAGAATATAAAATGGCTCTCCAGTAAAGTCCGATGACATCAGAAAGTGGACCGATAAAGATCCCATATTATCTCATCTCAGACATTGTATATTGTATGGTAATTGGGGTAAGACTAACGTACATCTTGACTCACAAGATGAGTTCAAACACTATTTTAGACGTAAAGATGAATTAAGTGTACATGATGGGTGTTGATTGTGGGGGTCCCATATAGTGGTCCCTGCAAAGGGCCGCAACCTCATTCAAGGAATTACATGATTGTCACCCAGGGATAACCCTAATGAAAGCTATAAGTAGACAATACGTATGGTGGCCAGGTATTGATAATGAATTGGAAAAATGCGTTAGCACATGTACCAAAAGCACATGTACCAAATGTCAGGTTAACAGGAAGGCACTCAGAAAGATATTCGCCATTCATGGCATTCCTAGATCTTAGTGAGTGACAATGGGCCAACGTACACCAGCACTCAATTCAAGGAATTTACTGTTCGTAATGGCATCAAACATTATTTTAGCGCCCCTTTTAAACCCTCCTCTAATGGTTTAGCGGAAAGGGCAGTCCAAACAGTAAAACAGGGCCTTGCAAAGATGACTGAGGGTTCACTGCAAACCAAGGTATCACGAGTACTCTTTAAGTATCGGATTACCCCCCATTCAACAACTGGTATTCCACCCTGCGAGGCACTCGTGGGTAGAATGTTAAATTCACATTTGAGCATGGTACACCCAAACTTAAACGATAAAGTAAGGCTAAAGCAGGAAAGACAAAAATACCACCACGACCGTCACTCCCAAGTCAGGGATTTCGACATAAATGACAAGGTATTTGTTGTTAACTATGCCAGTGGGGATCGTTGGCTGCCTGTCGTAGTAGAGCTTAAGCAGGGCAGCAAAATGTACGATATACAGTTGGTAGACGGTAGAATTATGCGACGAGATGTAGACTAAATAAGACGCCGTTTATCCGTGGGGGAAGACGGTAGTGTTCGTCAAACTGAAAATTCTAGTGTTAATGTTTCTAGTATTAATGTTTCTAGTATTAATGTTGATAGTACTAATGTTGATGAAAATCTTGAAGATAGATTAACTGATCAAAATGATCATGTCAGCGTTAGCGCTGGTAAGAATGTCAACGAAAACGTTGTATCAACTGAGCAAAAGAATAACGAGAACTCAGTGATTGTTCGAAGATCCATGAGAAATAGAAAAGCCCCCAAAAGACTGGGGTATGACTGATTCATTCATGTTACTGTGTTAAAAAAGGTCACAATCATTTGTTCATGTTACTGTGTTAAAAAAAAGTTACAATTATTCACTTTAGGGTTCAATGCTTAAACGGTGGGGTGTGATATTCATATATTATTTGTTGACCTTTGAACGTTACCATGATAACTATGCCCCGGATGTAGTACGCAATGGGGACATGTGCAACTGTATCACCGCACTGGCGGCACTCTGATGAAGGTAGCAATAAAAGAAGACTTTTATATTAATAACTCCAAGTTATTACAGAAATCATAAAAATTGACTGCTGAACTTCCTCAATATTTTGAAGCTAGCTTTGGCTTACGCTGCATGCTTAGATGGTATTTGTATGTTAATGTATTGTAAATATTGTGTTAAAAAAGGTATGGATGTTCATATTTCTTGTATGTCAAGTCTCTTTTTTTTAAAAATGATACAAAATTTAATTCTGGTCGGGGTAGCTACGGAATATTACAGCCATTTTCTTTACACAGTGACATGTCGTAATAATTGAATAGGCCCATAGGCCTATGTTAAATCTTAACATGGAATATATTGATTTTGCATATATATTTTACGTTTACGTCTGTGTATTTATAATTCGTTAAGCCAAGGTAGGATTAAATAATTTAATAGCGTAAGCCTAGGCTGCCGAAACTAGCCCACAACATCGTTAATCACTACACAAAATGTCGTAAAAGACGCACTGGGCGTTTCATAGAAATCACCGGTGGCTCAACTTGGCGGCGGCCCAAACCGGTCATATGCCGTGTTATATGGGTTGCCTACTACATTCAGTTCAGCCTCCTAACCCCTGATAGGGTTGTTGAGGCACCACTGCTGATTTTTGGACAATCCTCCTCCATCGGTCTCTGTCCTCTGTAGGTTGTTGTGAGTAACCAAAGGTCGAACTTGTTCATTCCTTGATGTTGTCTTCCCACCTCTTTCTCTGTCTGCCTCTCCTTCTCCCTCCTGGTCTTGGCCAGCCCACTGGATCTCGACACGTGTCTGTACCACTCCAGCTTTCTGCTTTTCACAATAGTCTTTGTATGGTCCAATTGCTCTCTTGATCCTGTTGCCATATGGTCATCATCGGATGAGTCCGTCCACTAATTTATTCATAATTTTGAAACTGGTCATTCATAATGGTCAAGTTTGGTCTTATTTTGAAGAGAAAAAATAGGTTCTGATGAAGAGATATAGTTTTATTCATGAATTATTTAGCAATTTTATGCATTTGGTAGTCAAAGATAAATTTAAAATTTGGAATAATTTTTCTAAAATGTGCATAAGCCAATATACTTATAAAGACAATGTCCTTGGCATTATTTTTCTTTTTAATTTTTTGAGTTTCTGTCTCTAGGAAAAAAGTTATGGTTAATTATGTGACATATGCTTTTTAGGTCCCGGGGGAGCAAAATAAACTTAATAAACTTAATTGATGATTTTACAGACGTTTTTCTCGCATACTGTTACTGATGTTCAATATTTTGGTTTCTATGGAACGCCAAAAGAGAAACATTAATAGAGGACTAAAAACTCTGTGGAATCCTTATATTGAACGCACTATTTGGTGAAAATCACGTTCAATTTCAATATATTTTGTCACTGTCAATAAAGAAAAAATATTACTGTATTCATCATAATATCCTCAGTAGGAAGCCCTAGGTCTAGGCTAGGTAGTGATTATATATTCTTTGAAAACAGAACAGTATCAGCAGTAACATATTACAGCATTTTTATTGACAGATTAACAAATATTATTTAAATTAAACGTCTATTTCACCAATAAATGCATTAGGAATTGAAGCATTTCACTGAGTTTTAGTCCTCTATCTCTGTACTCTTTTTTTTACTCATAGAAACAAAAATATTGAACAATGAATATGCGAAATTTGCGAACAGTGTGCAAGTAACACGTCTGTAAAATCATTAATTTAAGGATTTATTTGTTACTTCTTATGTGATTCTTCTTCATAATAATACTTATGAGGCATAATTCTAATGTGGTATTACACGATAAGTTAGTTTGGAAATTGGAAAAAATACAAGCGAATGAAACTAGCGCCAGCGCCAATTTGGCTGTTTATGTCGTATACCGCCCTCTGTGTATCGACCTCTCATTGTTGTTGTTTATCTCCAATGCGTTACTGTTTGTTTTGTTAATAAAGTTACTTCATTGTTATACTTCAAGTATCAGTTATTCAGTTGTATTGTCTGTGTGAGTATTGTCTATATATACCAAGTTGGCGTGGTGGCAGTGTCAGGAGACGAAAATCCTACGCAACACATTCTACTGATACATATACCATCTGATTTCGGGAGTAGGAATGCACAGCCGTGCGACACTCCTACTTGCCAATTCTGCAGACTCTGTTGTTTTCCAAGTGAATATTGAAAAAGTTATCTCTGGCTCTACAAAACTACCTTTCACTAGTCGCCCTGCTTGGTTGGCCATCCAGTCTGAATGTTCGGTCCTTCGACGCACTCACTCTCACCTTTCTCAGGGTACACGCCCTCACAAAAAAATCACGAACATAAAAGATGTCAGGCGCCTTCTTCGTTTTACCACCATAGCCAAGGACGGTCTCTTGGTCAATTGTAGGAATGAGCCACTCGCACCAGTACTCGAATGTATTATTGTTCCTCGCGATGTTCTTAAGGGATGGCACTTCATTTGCGTTTTGACCATCCTTTGTGCCATCAGCTAATTGACCTACAGCCATTTTATAACATACGCTGTAATCCGCACTGACCCTGCTCCTGGATTCGCTTCGTTAGTTACTGATAAACTGTTAGCACACCACAGAATAACTATTGAACTTGGAAGAACAAAAAACCCAAATAAAAACACAAACACAAAATGTTTAACTGTAAAAAAAAAAGTTAAGTGTTATTAGAGATAATAATAAAAAAGATGAACTCAAAAAGAAAGCAAATATGCATGATTAAAACAAATGTTAATGGATATACATGTTAATGGATTAATGGTTTTTTTATATAAGAAATAGTTAATAATAAAGTATATTAAATTATATAAGCTAAGATATATGTGAACGTAATTTAAAAACACAATGGGTCAGAACATATAAAGTGATGTACAACAGAAATGAGAAAAAAAAAACCAATCACCGAAAAAGCTGTCCGTGAAGACAACTCCTTACACAGCCCTTAGTCAGCCCAACTATGCTCATGACTACAATTGCTTGCTTAAATTCTCGACTACGCACATGTGGCCTTTCGTCTAGGGAGATGTGGACGCAACGCGACCAGTTTAGTAGCAAATTCCTCTGTCAGACAGTCGCCTAATTCTATCACAGCACAAACGTCGTTTAGCCAATCATGCACATAGCGAAAAATAAAGGCTCCAACACGTCATTTCCCTATAAGCTCCAATATTGAAGTTCTTGTGTACGTCTTGGCCAATCGTAATAAGTCAAAAGCCCGTCATCGCTATCTCGTAACATGGCACAATTCGAAAGTTTATCGGATCTCAGTTACGTAGTACGGCGTACAAATTCAAACGTACTGAATGCTACAAGGTTCCATCATCATCTAACCGATCACACCGGCGTCAACTATGTTACCAAGATGACTCTAACAGCGACGATGATTACCACATTCCTGAGCCACCATGCACTAAAATACCAATTGAACTTTCAACCCCTGCCGATCACTTGTACCAAATTGATTGACATACGGCGGATGAAAACAACAGACAGTTTGGGCACTGTTGTAAAAGTAAACTCAAATAATTTGACACAAAACTATGACTTGAATGAAATACAAAAACAACCATTACATAAAAATAAAATAAAACAATAACAATAAAATGTCGAGTGTATACACGAATCTATTTAGATAATAGGCCTAGCCTATTATAAAAATATAAATAATTGATTTATATATTAATATCATAGCATAGTTGTACGTTAATATATGCCTTGCACTTTTTTTAAATCGTAAACTATGCCTCGAATGCCTCGCACTTTTGGAAATGATAAAATGATGCCTCGCACAAATATTTTGGCATGCCTTGCTTGCATAGCTTGCTTGCCTCGCACTTTGTCAACACTCACAATATAATAGCACTAGCAGTAACCCTTTTTCTGCCCTATGTGGTTATATACTTTGCATGGGCAAGTATAATAAAAGCGCACTCTGATAAAAGTACTTTGACAAATTATTAAAATAAAACAAATTTTATCAAGAATAAAATTTGGAACTACTGTATTTATGGCGGCCATTGATTTTGTTATACACTATCCCTTCACTTTGAAATATATGTAGACTAAAAAATGAAAGCAATACTGGATATGGAATTTTACATTTTATTTCAATGGTTTTGATATTTTACAATTTTTTTTGTGTGGGAGATTTGTTAGCTATTTGCTACTTCTGTAATTAAATTGTGGTCTATAGCAGTAACCCGTGCTCCGCACTTTTGCTCGGACTTTTTTTTGGGTGTTGATATTTTGTGGAAACACAACGCCTATTTGGATTCATTTTATTTGTGTGTGTGTGTTTTTTTATTTTAGTTCATTTACATTTTTTTTTCATGTTTTTTTATATTTTGCAATTTTTTTTTTTTTAGGTTTCGTATCTTTTTTTGCTAGTTTTGTAATTGTGGTCTAGTTTTGATTTTTAGCTTTAACCGGTGATACTTAATAATTACACATGTCGCGGATTGAACTCGAACATACTAAGCTGAAGCATTGATATCAATGGCCACGGCGTTTTACTCACTGAGTCAAACCGTGATTTACGGTCATTCTGTTCAAAGAATAGGTGTAATTAATTAAAACTTCAACCACGCGATCATTCAATATGGTTGACTAAAGACTGTTGTTATAGCGGCCCGGCATGGAATTTGTAGATCCGGCCATGGACGTACACAACAGAGGAGGTTGCATAGTTTATACAGTGACGTAACATGGTCGCTGTGACGTCAAATTACTGCTATTTTTTGCCTTTTTTTAGTGTTTATCCTTAAATTCAAGAAAGTGACATAGACCCCATTTACACTTTATCGACGATTTATTAGCCAGCCCGAAGCCGGCTTTCATTTTAGCCCGCAATGTGTTTACACTTACCCAAAAAGCCGTCCTCGGGCCCCTACTATTGCTTGATGATACAATTTCGCTACATTCACGTCATATCCGCTCATATGCGACACCAACCGTCTTAAAAAGTTAATATTATTAAGCGTTGTCGATCTACACTATAGGCCTATCAAACTTTATCCAAAAAAGCATCAAATAACGGTATTTAATATGGATCAAAACAATTGTATTATTGCTTTACTACTAATGTTTGCGTCCATCCGGCTTTGACCTGGGGGAGGGGTCTGATAAAAGAATACCCCCCACGAAAGCTCCGCGTGTCGTAAGAGGCGACTAAAGGAGGACTGCAGTAACAGCAGGGGGTCGGGCGCTGTTGGGTGGCACCAACAGGGTCATAAAACCGGCATATCCCCAAATACGTTCTGCAGTAGAGGCGAGTTTAGGCCGCCTCTAAATAGGCCTAGCCATGCCCTGCATTAGGCAGCAGTGATGCAGTATGGGTGTCTCGGCGGAAGATCCATTTCTAGGGCAACGGCAGACCTCAGCACACATTGTCAGGCAAGATGGTGATCCCATTTATGGCTGATAGACTGCGGTGAAGAAGGCAACGGGAAACCACTTCACTATCATTTTTCCAAGAACAATTATGAAGTGTCACAATTCAAGAATGAAAGCTAACGGCGTAAAGGGGGTACATCCATCGTATGAAGGAGGCTCCTCGCCTGGTAGGGTGTCTCATGTGCGACAGGTGGAGCTCGACCGTCATCAAGCTACTGTCCGCAATAGAAGTACAATCAGACTAGGAACGTGGAATGTGAGGACCTTGTATCAAGATGGCAAACTTGAAAATGTTAAGCAGGAAATGATAAGACTCAATATCAATATATTAGGGATAAATGAAACTCATTGGACAAATAATGGTGAATTTATGATTGATGATTACAAGATGATTTACGCTGGAGGAGACAAACATGAAAAAGGTGTAGGGTTGCTTTTGGATGGTGATATGGCTAAATGTATGCTGGGCTATTGGGCTGTGAGTGAAAGAGTTATGCTGGTCAAACTGCAGGGACAACCCTTCAATATCTCTATCATAGTGGTTTATGCACCTACAGCTGATAGCACAGATGAAGAGATAGATAACTTTTATGCGACCTTAGACCAGGCCAAATCCCAATGCAAATCAGATGAGATAAATTTCATCATGGGTGATCTGAATGCAAAGGTTGGCCATGAACAAGATGGAAACACAGTTGGAGAGCATGGGATGGGTGAAAGAAATGCGCGTGGCGACAGATGGGTGAACTGGTGTAAAGCTAAGGATATGACCATAACAAATACATGGTTTAAAGAGCATCCCAGACGAATATACACATGGAAGAGCCCTGGTGATGTGACGAGGAATCAGATTGACTACATTGCAGTAAACAGTAGGTGGAAAAGGGCAGTGACTCATGCAAAAACATATCCAGGGGCAGATTGTGGAAGTGACCACATTCCAGTGGTTTGCACACTTCAATCAAAGTTAAAAAAGGTGAAGAAAGCCAAAAATGTACAGAAATTAGACTTTGAGCAGCTAAACAGTCCGGAGATCCGTTTGGAATATTCCATTCAAGTGAGGAATAAGTTTGACATCCTTGTGGATGAAGGTGAAGAGATTACGTGGGATGCAATGAGAGACATCCTTGTTGAGACAGCCAAAGAATCCTTACCTAAGAAAGAGAGAAGAAGGAAGAACAAATGGGTGTCGGAAGAGATACTATCAATGATGAGGGATAGACAGAAGATTAGTAGTAGATCAAGTAAAGAATATAAAGATCTAGATAGAGAAATTAAGCAAAAGTGCAGGGAGGCAAAAGCAAAGTGGCTTAACACCCAGTGTGAGGAGATTAAGAGTGGACTAGAGAACAACAACCACAAGATTTATCGGGGAGCTGTTTTTTGATGTTAGACAAGCAATGCCAAGCTTTCCTGACTCAGAAGAAGGACCGAAGATCTTGAAAGCAGAAGTACGAACAGCAATCAAGATATTGAGGAAGAATAAGGCGGCAGGACCGGATGGTGTAGTCATCGAGATGATTGAGGCATTAGAAGAGTATGGAGTGGAAAAGTTAACTGAAGTGATCAATAAGATATACGAGGATGGAAGTTTCCCTGAGGACTTGAGTAAGTCCATTTTTATTGCCCTTCCGAAGAAACCAGGTGCTGTAGAATGTGAAAAACATCGTACAATCAGCCTCATGAGTCATGTCACCAAGATCATTCTGAGGATACTACTTATGAGAGCAAGAAGTAGATTAAAACCAGAGATTGGGAGTGATCAGTTTGGTTTTGTAAAGGATTCAGGCACCAGGAATGCCATCTTTGTGATAAGAATGATAACTGAAAGGGCAGTGGAGATGCAGAAAGATGTATACATGTGTTTCATAGACTACACCAAGGCATTTGACAAAGTAAGGCATGAGCAGCTATTTCAAGAACTTAGCAAGCTTGACCTACATGGAAAGGATCTTAGATTGTTGCAAAATTTGTACTGGAAACAGACTGCATGCATGAGGGTAGATGGGGAGTGTAGTGACTACACAAGTATTGGAAGAGGAGTGAGACAGGGCTGTGTAATGTCACCAGACTTGTTTAACTACTATAGCGAGTTGATCTTGAGGGAGCTAGATAATGAGAAGGGTTTGAGAGTTTGTGGTAGAAATATTACAAACATCAGATATGCAGATGACACAGTTCTACTGGCAGAGTCAGCTGAAGATCTCCAAAGGTTGCTGGATGTGGTTGTAGTAGAGAGCGAAAAGATGGGTCTGTCTATAAATTGTAGTAAGACAGAGTGTCTAGTAGTGTCAAAAAAGGAGAGTCCAACGTGTAACCTTCAAGCAGGAGACCAGTTAATTCAGCAGGTGTCCTCTTTAACTATCTTGGGAGCAAAATAACAGATGATGCCAGGTGTGTAATGGAGATAAAGAGAAGGATAGTCCTTGCGAAATCCGCATTTGGAGAAATGGAGAATATCTTAAAGAACTGTGCGATGAGTATGGAAACCAGGTTGCGTGTATTAAACTGATACATCTATCCTGTGCTGATGTATGGAAGTGAAGCCTGGTCAATCACAACTGACCTCAGAAAAAGATTGGAAAGCTGTGAGATGTGGTTTCTAAGGAGAATGATGAGAATTCCATGGACAGATAGAGTTAGTAATGAAGATGTATTGATAAGAGCTGGAGTGTGCAGGAAACTACTGAAGGATATTAGGATTAGACAGATGAGATTCATGGGACATGTGTTGAGGAAGGGAGGTCTGGAGAACTTGGCATTAACGGGGAAAATAGAAGGAAGAACGAGCAGGGGGAGAAAAAGAGTCACTTGGTTGGCCAGCATAGCTGAATGGATTCGGAATAGAGGCGAGAATACCAAAGAAGTGGAGTTGCTGAACATGGCAATAGACAGAGAATTGTGGCACAACATGATCGCCAAAGTCTCATGATATGGCACTTCGAGAGAGAGTGCCAAATGTGAACACGTACTGTTCAGTGGTTTTGAAGAGATACGTAAAATATGCGAAAAATTTAGTAGCATTAATTATAATATATAGATAGTAGCATGTTAACCGATTCACCCCAATAAGCGATTAAAGCACTCATGAGGTTAAAGGTCAAATTGTGCGCAAAGGTCAGTTTGTTGAAGCCTAACTTGTTTTGGTTTCATAAGTTTCCGACGCATTTTTGTCTAATTTTCTGCAAGCTACACATCTGAGATAGCAGACTAAGCTCCCGATAAATGCTGGTGCGCGTGAGAATGACGAATTCCAAGTCGCTTTTTAATTTAATAATTTTCTTAAAATATTTCTAAAATTTGCATAATCTATACTCCGCCAAAATAAGTTGTAACACAAAAAGAAAATGTCCTTGGCATTATTTTTCTTTTTAATTTTTTAAAGCCCCCTTCCCTACGTTTTTTAGATCTAATTTAAGATCACAAACTATATTTAATGTAAAAATAATACTATATGGTCCTATTACGATAACTTTTTTCGTCTTTAAACGGTTAAAAATGTGAAAAATAAGTCGATTCTAATAATTATAGTGGCCCGCTATAAATCCCAAAATGCATTGCGCGCAGATTGATATTTTTGTTTTTCACAGTAATTCGCCCACTTTTCGATCGATCGTGAGGCCAAAACAAATGGAAGACTCTTTCAGCGAAAATACCAGGTTTTCCCCAATTTGTATCAACGGAGTCTGGCAAAAATAGAAAGACAATTAATGCAGCAACTATACAACGTCAGGCTAGGGATATAGCTAGCGTACGATGTTCGTACGTTACCGATGTTTACCAGCTAGGCCTACAAAACTAAGCTAGGCCTAAGACCGTCCATGAGAGGTCGATCGCCGCGAGCTACTTAGGTAGTGCATTGTTTCTCACTTTTTATCATAATTTACCATAAAACGTACATTTAAGACAAGGAATGACATGGTTTAATGTTTTTAAAGTGATATATATGTATTATTTTCTAAAAAACGTCCAAAATTGCAGGTAAGGGGTCTTTAAATTTCTGTGTCTAGAAAAAAAGTTACGGTTAATTATGTGACATATGTTTTTTTAGGTCTCTGGGAAGCAAAATAAACTTAGGGGTTCAATGGGTTAAGATGCCTCGCACATTTTTGAAATCGTAAACTGTATGTATGTATGCCTCGCACTTTTGGAAATGATAAAATGATGCCTCGCACAAATATTAAGCGTACCTCACTGCCCCGCACTTTGTCAACACTCAACAAATTACGCCCTCTGTAGACTGTAAATGGCGAATTCATGGAAAAAATGATTGCATATAAAATTACATTTTTTTAATTATTTATTTTATATATTATATCAACATTGGCAATATCAATAAAATATGTGGTAGTTCAAATTTTGATTAATACCCAAAAAATATATATATATATTAATATTAACAACATTGATTTGAGATGTTTTGGCCCGGTCCTACTAAACGGAACCAAAATGAGACTCAGAATGTTGCAAATACCTACCAAACGAGAGTAGATAATTGTTAATTAATTATGAAAACCCATTTTATAGCAAAAATCGTCCGAATTTATGTTAAAAATGATGAATTTAGCAACAAAAACTGAAACCAAACGAGAGTATCTATGGCACGCCCATAGTGCCTTTAATAAGAGAACAATGAGTATTGAACAACAGCAGATCGTTATCATTTCTGTCGCTATCATAGGGTATACTATATAATATATACTGTATATACAATTTAGGGAACACAATTAATTAGGCCTACCTGCCATTCCTAGGACAAGGTTCTACCGTACGTAATTAGGCCACACCAAAGATTACTACACTGTCTTTGATTACACCCCTAAAAACACAAGCTTGATTTGCTGAGAATCTATTACCTTAAAACAGCATTGGAATTAAGACCATGCACACAATCACACATCAAAGAATATCACCAAATCACATACTAAACTTAAGAATGTCAAAGTTCAAGGTCTGTCAGAAGTAAAGTACTGTAGGAGGCGAAGGTTCGGGACTACTACTTTATTTTTCATTCTCACTAAGATGAATTATTTCTTCATCTTTATCGTTTCAAATTAATTAATATTCAGTATATCACCGGGCGCGATTTGAAATGTGTTCTGTCCCTGATTTTATAAAATAAAGTGTGGCTCAGTCTCAGTGTTTACATTTTTGCGAGCATTCATATGCACGGGCACGACAGAGGAACATTTGAACGAAGCCATTTATCGTTTAGTAAAGAATAAATGTAATAAAGATAGAATGAAATATCGCTTTTGATACGACCCTTTTTTCAATGATGATCATTTTTCAAAGAAAAAATTCCATCTTCGATTCTCTTGGGATCTATTTATCCCCCTATTAAGTAATTGAACTGTGCCAGCCTTAACCCCTAACCTACCTTATTCTATAATACTAAATATTTATATTGTCGTTTTTAGTAGCTTTTTATATATTTGGGCCGGTTACCAGTAAAACAATACGATAGTTTATGGTAACAAGGTAAAAATCTAAACAAATTTGATTGTATTTTATTGAAGTGTTCTTTACTATTTATGTTTTTTCAAAACCAACATTTTATAGATGGAGCATTGTGGGATTTTTTAGTACAGAGCTTATTCGAAAATCGGTTCATTAGTGTGGCGCTGCAAGCAATGGTTTAATCGAAAATATAGTAGGGTAGGTTGATTCTACTGAAACAGATCAGATAACAGATGATACATTACTATAGAATAAATTTCAATTACAACACGTCTTTGCATTTGTTAATTGTATTTATGAAATGAATTAGTGTAGGTCCTATTCGATAAATTAACCTATTATTAGTAATTATGAATTAATGTTCGCCATTGAATTACCCTAAAATGCATTGGTATAATCTAACTTCATTGAATGAGGGTTAGTAAAACATGCGAAAAGAGATGGCTATCATCCAAGGACGACAATATTAAGAATTTGTTCAAAACAACGAAAATGACGGTAAGTTTCTTCCGGAAAATATCATTCTATATACAACGAGTACTTCACCTATTTTCCCGTAAAAGTTGAAATATACATGAAATATCGGTCTTGCAATATCCTCCTTATTATGTAGAACATATAATAGAGTTTTCCGTGTATTGGACGTAGAAGCAAAATACTGGGTTTTGACTCTTTGAGGAGGCAGCAGTGGTCTTCTTATCAATTGTAAACAAACATACTTATTTTAAAGTACATTACCTCCATTCTCCAATGCTTGGTTTGGTAGGAAGATGATTTATAATGTTGCAAATTTATGTCATGAAAAATATGTAAACAATTATGTACCAAATTTTCTCATATATAGTATAGTTTTTATTTATACGGTCTAGACTCTATATTATTAATGACAAAAATAATATTTATCTTCCATCCATTTGGCTTTATTTTCAAATGCCAACTGTTGTATTGTATGTCTTTAATCCTGAAAGAGAAAGAAATATTTGTTAGACTACACGTCAAATATCCTGTGGTAGAACTCGTTTAATGCACATACTAATTTCAATCATAACAACACTGAAATATTTGACTCATTAGGCGCACCATTAGGGTAGTGGGACGATTCGGCCCGGGAATAGGGATAAAGATGCAATAAAGCAAACATTTTGAAAATATTGTCGGAAACGATCATTTTTTAGTCACGAGAATGATGTAAACAAGTTACACCCTCTTTTGGCCGCTTTGCGAATGCACGAAATAAACGAAAGTTTCGAAGTATAAGTATATTGAATATTGAAATTATGTTTTTTTAGTTATTTATTTTATATATTACATCAACAATGCCAATATCAATAATATACGGATTGTTAAACACATTTAAAAACTTGATAAATACCAAAAAAAATGTATAAATTTGGTCTAAAGTGAGACGTTCGGTCCATAAAGTAGGATGTTTCGGCCCATAAAGTGGGATGTTTCGGCCCATAAAGTGGGATGTTTCGGCCCATAAATGAGGATGTGTCGGCCCAGAAGTGGGCTGAATCATCCCAATAAAAGTGGGCCGAATCGTCCCGGATTCCGCCATAGCTATGGCCGGAGTGATCAGTATTCGCTGAATGCGCATGTATACGATAAAGGTCTTAAGCCTAGTCTTGTTCTTAAAGGCAGGTTCCGGGTTTAAAATGAATAGTAAAAAATATAAAATATTTGTCTCTTGAATGGTAAAAGTTTCCCTTATTATAAGTGATCACTTATTATAAGTACACGGTGAAGCGAAGGCTGTGAAGTGAATCCAAAATTGCAAGTGCAGCTCCGACGATATGAAACTGTGTTACAGAATAGGAAATCCATGAAATGGTCAATCTTTCGACGACTCGTTATCATTAACCATATCAATTACTTTTATATACTTGTATATTTAGTCGTTCTTCTCATTTATCAAGTCAATATTTGATGAAAATTCATCAAAATAGTGAAAAATTAGATATGTTTTCACTTTACGTTTGCCGATTTTCGCACTGACTTAGGGAAAAGCCTTTATAATCAATGAAGCATAATGTATACATTTCTGCTGAGCGAGATGATAACACATGCTCTCTCCCCATGCCTGGCATCGTCACATGATGATAAGCAGATACAGTATACAAACAATACCAAACTGGTCGGGCCAAGTATACTGTCTATAATCACAACATGAACGATTTAGTCAACCAATCTGAATGGTATAGATAATGTAGCTCGAGTGAGAGAGTTGGATTAATTGTAAACAATTACCAGTAGACAATTGGGACCACACGTGCAGACGACGATCGGACCTTGTCTCAATATTTACAGCCGATTTTGTAGAACATTTTAGGTTTAGATTTAATTTAGGAGTTGATAGGATTAGGTTCAGTTTTGTTATTTATGGGCCAATTGTACTGTAGGCTGACAATGGAGAGTTGTAAATTAGACCATGGTTTGAAAAACACAACGTACATGACGTCGCGAGTTTGGAATCGACTGATGACGTGATTTTGTGATTTTCAAATCACAATATGTAAATCGTAATAGTAAAATAAAAGTAACCCACTTTTTTAGTTTTTCGTAGTTTCGCGCAAGAAAGTCAAGATATTCGCGATTTTGTGCAAGACATCACAATATGAAAATATCGCCCGTTGAGATCAACAGACAAAGTAAACGTTACTTACACGGCATCGATAGGCCTATAAAAACAAGTTATCACTATCTAAAAATGTATTACATTTATAAATCATAAATATTATGTCAAAGTTTCGCAAAAATCCACAATAAAGACACCAGGCCCAAGTCAACCGGGCCTAAAGTTGGTCCAGAATCATTTTGCCACTAGGCCTATCCTAGTACAGGGGCATTCCACAGTATTTTTTTTTTTTACGGCCTACAGTACAAAAACACTTTTTCATTCTTACAATATTGTCATCACATTCAATAAATTTTGATAGTAATGTTTTTTTAATAAAAACATTTTTAAAAACTTGTTTAAATCTATTGCAATTTAATATCCTTAGGAGTTGAAAATTAAGATTTAAAATTAGGAATTAAATAACAATTTTAAAGGCATTACTTCAATAAACACAAGTGAGGAAAAACCCACGGACCAAATACTGTGGAATGCCCCTACACTAGACTAGTAAACTGATGATAATATCCATACCATTTCCAAACAGGTCCAAACAAACACGCCAATCCACAAAAACCTTTGTAATGCTTCGGCGGCCTAACTAGCGTGGTCGATACACAACGCGCCATGCCATCGCTCTACAGTATGCACTAAAAGAAGAAAAAAAACAAAAAGTATGTCAATCAGTCAGTAGATTAAAACCGACCGAAAATACTAGCTACAGTAGGCCCTACTCGGCCTGCACTGCCTCGCTTAAAACAATAATGGAATTCCTCCTCACAGCAATCGACAAGCGTGGTGCCGTGGGAGGATTGATCGCTAAAATAATGTTCGAATTGGAATAAAAAAGCTTACCACATTTCTTAGGTAATTTTTTATGAAATGCTTGACGAGTCCTTTGTCATACTAGAGGGTGAGCTCGCTCCCTCTCTAGGAAGTGTCAGACGATGGTTCTCAGAATGATAATGACTTGGGTAAAAATGCTTGACATTGGTAAAACTAAACCTACTCTGTTTCACAGTGTCTTAGATGATTAATAACATTTTAAAGTATAGTGTTTAAAAAAATAATAAATTCTTTTAGGACTGGAAAAAATAATACAAAAAGAAAACACAACTCGAATACAGAAAGAAAATAGTAAATTTAAGTTCTGATTCAGACGAAATCCTGAAAGAACAATTTCTTCAAAAGCAAAAATATTTATGAAGATGGTATTGATAGGTATCTAAATAAATAAATTGTCAATAGAAAAAAGTAATAAGTGTGAATGTTACCTCTCTATTTTAACAAACAATGTATATTTATGAAGCTCAACAAAAGTCCTGGGTCTGATGGCCTGATGGTTTTTTTGGGAGCATATTAAACATACTTTATGCAATGCCCTAAACTATTGTTATACAAATAACAGATTATGCAATACACAAAGATGCGGAATAATTAATAATTGCAGATCAATCGCCCTTTTAAATGTAGATTATAAAATAATGGCCAATGTTCTTGCAAATAGGTTACAAACAGTAATTGGATCATTTATTGACTTTGACCAAAAAGGTTATGTCACTAGGAGATTTGATGGTGAAAATGTACATCTAGTAAATGATATTCTTTTTTATTGAATGAATAGAATAAACCTGGAGCAATCGTCTTCTTAGAATTTGCCAAAGCATTTTATTCAATTGACAGAAATCTAATCATTAAGGTGTTAAAATGTTTGTTTTGGTGATTCTTTTTTAAAATGGATAAATACTCTATATACAGATACAGAATGTGTAGTTAATAATAATGGATGGCTGTCCCAACACTTCAAAATGGAGTGTGGTGTAAGGCAGGGCTGTCCGTTGTCTGCCTTATTGTTCATATTGGTTGTAGAAATTATGGCCATAAATATAAGAGAAAATCATTCGTACAAAGGTTTTCAGGCCTTGTTTTTTGAAAATCATAAGTGTGCTACAAATTGCACTCCTCAATACATTCAGGGGTGCTGTAGGTGTGCTGTTTGTATTTTCGTGTGTAGAAGTTTACCAAATTAAGGTGTGTTGTAAATCGCACTGCTCAAGGGCAGTTTAGGAGGGTGTTAGATGAGTGATCGCACTCACTCGCCTTAAAAGACAAGGCCTGACGGTTTTACTCATTCCAAAAAATGAAAACCAAAAAAATGTTGTAAAGTTGGCACAATTGGCTGACGACACTGTCATTTTAGTCAAGACGAATCAAGTCTTTACTGTTTCTTTTATGAAATTGAAGCTTTTTGTAATATTTCAGGTTCAAAGTTAAACAAAAGTAAAACGAATGGCATGTGGATATGCTCGAATAGGAATAAAAATTCCAAACCTTTGAATATCACCTGGACAATAGAACCTGGATAGGATATGATGAAAAACGGTGTGAAAAAAGAACTGGGATGAAAAGATTACCCATTTAGAAAACACCTTACATCTCTGGGAAAGAAGATTTTTATTTTTCTTTGGAAAAATAATTTTTAATAAAAGCATTAGCAATATCTAAACTGATATATAATGCAAGTATTATAGATGTACCGAAACATCTAATTCCTAAAATAGACAAAATATTGTACAGATTCTTATGGCATTGGAAAAGTGAAAAGATAGAGAGAGCTATCCTTTATACAAAGAGTAGAAAAGGGAGGACTGAATATGATTGATTTTCAATCAATTGTAAACGCTTTGAAATTAACTTGGGTTAAAAGTCCAGACCCTGGAAAATGGAAAGTTATTCCGAATCATTTTATGTACCCCATAGAGTATACAGTTAAAGCAACTCAACTTAACCCTAATATTCATACTATGTTAGCTACCATGCCTGGTTTCTACAAAGAAATGCTGAATAAAGTAGTTAATTTGAATATTAATGTTGGTATAAATCCAACAAACTACTATGAAATTATAAAACAAAATTTATGGGAAAATAAATTTATCCACTTTAAACAAAGAATCATGTGACTATATTTTAAATCTTGGATAAACTCTGGATATAATACTATGAGAGACGTAATAAATGAAAATAGAATACTAACTGCACGGGAAATATTCCCTACACTTTCACAAAAAAGAAATGGACTAATTGAATACATTTCTTTTGTAAATGCAATTATATTTTATAGCAAATGAAGTTAATGTACAAGATAATAGAAGAAATAGTGATTAATTTCTGTTTAAAAGTACCCGTAAAGCAACTTTTTATTATAATCATTTGATCAGTAAAGGTACAGTATTGCTCCGATATCACAAATTAAATGGTGTTTGGAGCTAATTGTTGCATCGGATTCTACCATGTAACAAAAGATTAAAAATCTGGAAACTTGCAAAAGGAGTGAGTTATATGAAAATTGTGGTATTAGTATCGAAAATGAGCAGCATATGTTACTTTTATGTATTGTTGTCCAACCAGTATGGATACGATTCAACAAATTAATCAAAACATTTTTCCTGAAATCCAAGAGATTACTTTTTTAAACGTTATTGTTGGAACAGCAAATAAAGTTGTAAATGAACTATTGTCGTTATTTACTTTCTGTATTTATAAAATGTGTTTAAAAAATAAAATTGGTAATCGCAAACATGATGTAAAATTAATTTGGAAGTTATTCTCTCTCGAGGTTAAATATCTTGAAAATTAATAACGAATATTCATGTAATTTAACTAAAGCCGAGATCAAAGGTGTATGTACTGTGTAGTCAGAGCGAAATACATGTGGTCCATTACATATACAGTAGTACGTCTTCAAGCTTGAGCGGGAGTCAAAAGGTACTTTCTATTCGTAAAAAACTTTTCTTTTTGCCATTTTCATACAGTACACAGTACGTCTTGCAGCTCGAGAGGAAGTCGAGCGTTATTTTTGTAAACAAAAATGAACAGTTAGATCCTATCAGCATCCCTTTTTTATTAGGCCTATTTTTTATATCAAATTTTCGTTTTTAGTAAAGGTGAAGATAAACGTTGGTAAGTTTCAACGTTTATCTTCACCTTCACTAAAAACGAAAATTTGATATAAAAAATATTTTGGGAAGGAGATGAATTTTTTCAATTTTATTAGGCCTAGTCTAGTTTTACTTTATTTATTAGAAGTGTAGCTAATTCGCCTCAAAGTCATTGTTGAAAATTTATATTTATATTTTTGCTATTCGGTGGTTTTTATTGTGGTATAAATTCTAGGGCACTATAAGTAGTGGCCATGGTTGTTGTTAAATTTCAAAGGCATTGAGGCCAATTGAGCGGGCACCGAAGGCACTGGTAAAATTTGAGGCCTGTGTTGGCCCGGAGAACGACACCAGCGTTTTAATGTCTGAAAGCGCATTTGGATTTGTGTCTTTAGCCGACCTTACTAAAAAACATGTGAAGTTGTGGTATGTCAACAACATCGTGTACATTTCACGTGACCCAGAAATCTATGTTGTAATAATTCTCTGTCGGCAGAGCAATCAACTGAACGTTCTGTTACTATATTTAAAATTCATCAGTGGAAAATTAAATGAAGTTGAATATATCGGCGGAAACAGAATAATTTAGGGTGGGCTGATCGGTATGTTTTACACTGGGCTAATCGACTTTAGACTGGGCGGAAGCCTTTTAGGCAGGACGGGTCCGCCCTGCACAATTACATCCCTGAGGTCTACGACCGCGTTGAAATATATATGGTTTTTTTTTTCAAAATGTTACTATGGAACAAAATCGAAGCGGTTAAGGCAATCTAATTTATCAGGGTTTTTTTTTTTGGAAAGCACTGCCAGCCTATATAACAGCTCCAGGTAAATATAAGTATATGAGCTTATTTTATGAGAGATGATAGGCCTACTGTATACTAGGTCTACTAGTTAGGCCTAGGCTAAGCCTAACTGTCTATTTTTTTTAATTTATGAAAAGGTGTTTAGTTGGACGGAAGAAGTGGTCATTTACATATTAATAATGATTGATAGATTATTAATTTTTGTTATATTATTAATAATAATTAGGCCTACCTAGTAATAATTTAGGAACTTAATTCACATTCCAATTCTCTGGCAGAGTGGCACTCTGAAATTAAATATGTATCATCATTCTATAATGTATTGATAGTAAAATTCTTGCCCATTATTTTTTTCAGATGTAGAGATTAATAATGATGATTATTCTGCTAGTACTAGTAGTACTACTGCTAGCACCAACAATAACAATCTTGAATCTACAAACGATGCCTATATGTCGACATGTGAAGATACTCCATTGACCACAATTGTACATGAAGAAGCTACCTGCAATGGTCGAGCCAAAACCATTTTGATAACACATGTCAAGGATACATCGGACGAGGAACGCTTTAGGGTTGTGACAAAGGTCAGACAGGTACAACATAGAATTTATTCATTTAAACTATACAACGATGTATTTGGTGTTATTTGTAGATTTTATTTATACTTTATACCATGTTATGATTACCAAAGCGTAATATTTTGCTATAAAAAAAGCCCTAGTTAGTTTTAGTAGTACGAGTATAAATATAGGGCGGTGGGCCCAATTAGGCAAGGCTACCCTGCCTAAACTTTAAATTGTTTTAAACTTGCTTTTATCTCTACGGTACGTGGTCACATACAGTA
This sequence comes from Antedon bifida, assembly GCF_963402885.1. Taxonomy (NCBI): domain Eukaryota; kingdom Metazoa; phylum Echinodermata; class Crinoidea; order Comatulida; family Antedonidae; genus Antedon; species Antedon bifida. The sequence goes on along the minus strand of NC_136232.1, from coordinate 15,200,604 downwards.
CACAAATAAAAATAGCCTGTACAGCTAAAATTGTAATTATTTATTAATTTCTTTTACATAGCAATAACACCGTTGATAAATCTGCAAAACAGAAGCTGCCCTCAACAAGATATGCACATTTACCAACTACATATTTAAGGGAAATAAGCCATGTATTCAACAATTAGACTAGAATTTTGTTTTAGTAAGGAGAATGAAGATGGTAGAGCTGGAACCTGTTATGTAAAAAGAGAAAAAATCAAAGTGATGGGAAGCAGATCAGCTGTACATACTATGTAGAGGGAATGAAGGTATGCCAACAGTCATTTGAGTTTGTTCATCGGTAAAAACTTAACATTCTATTAATACTGTTTGCGCATTCCAGGGTTCTCACCAGCATATCATGAGTGGTGGTCGTCATATGACTGGAAAAACGTGACGAAGATCGTGTATCTAGATTTTGTGTCACATGACATGAAACGTTATATGCTCTCTAAATTAACTGTTCCCACACGTCGCACATTGGTTGGTCCTGTTTGGTGTTTAGTAGGACCGCGTCGCGTTTTTCTCAAGATTCTGGTCGGGTTGAGCATAGAATACTAGAGCCATTTTCTTTACACAGTGACATGTCGTAATAATTGAATAGGCCTATGTTAAATCTTAACATGGAATATATTGATTTTGCATATCGGTGTATTTATAATTTGCTAAGCCAAGGTAGGATTAAATAATTAATAGTGTAAGCCTAGGTTGCCAAAACTAGACTCGACTCTGATGTCGATTCGGCCCATGATGTCGTCTCGTCCGGCTAAATTTGGCTAACCATGGCATATAGTGGCTACAAACTGTGCTACTCCTAGGTAGGATTTTAAGGCTGCGCCGATTTTAATTAGTACATTGTTAATTTGTATTGTCCATGCTTTTTCTATTAACCCTATGAAGCACCCTACTATCGACGCGTACATAATTATAATAACAATACATCGTTAGTAGGTTACAGTAGGCTACGATGTACATGCTTTAATATAGTGGTGGTCGGAATCATGAAAGTGGTGGTCGGAAATTCCGAGTGGTGGACGAGGACCTTGGCATTCAGATAACTTTCTATGTGATGAATATTCTGCCCAAAAAAAGTATAATGGTACTAGAAATAAATGACAGCCTGGGATGTACAGCATCAATTCATTTTTGTATGCTGTTTGGAACTTGGTTGTAGTGATTCCCCATGCCTTCACTTCTTATCTCTACCACTTCTATTAGAAGATTGATAATTTTGAGAGTTTGTTTTTTTTTTACAATTTTTTTAGTATTGGACATCAACTCACAGGCATCAAACATTTCAACATGGAGGGTGTATCACGGCCACATAAAAATTTGGGTGGTAGGAAATCTGGTAAGAATGGTCTTATACCGATACAAACATGTGGCAACATTCATCGAAAACTATGGCAGCAACCACAGTATGCCTTTGCCTGGAAAGACAATGGTGTTGGAACTAGCCTAATATACTATCAACCTCTAAATCCAAGGTGTCATTGTTTAGAAAGTATGTGTCACAAATGGAAGTAAATCGTAGAGGGGTCATCATTAAAGGTAAGCATTGGTTGTAATTTTGATCTTGCAGCATGATGATTTTGCAGGGATGTTGATGGATGTCAACAGGTTAAGGGCCTGTGTCAAAATTATATTTACTTAATTAATTTATTTACTCTGTGTAATGTGGTGCACCGCGGTTAACGTTATTCTGTGTATTACAATTCGTTAATGAGGTGGGTGTAACCATGTTCATTGAAGTGTTGAGTGCTATTACGCTACTAACGTTTTGCATTGCATACATATTCATGAGGTAATTACTGAATTGTTTACTGAATAATAAAAAACAGCACACGCGGTAAACGGTTTGTACATTTTTTAATATGTTACGCGTGTTTCCGCTGTTTTTAATTCAGGAGAATTCCCATTTTTGGAGCCCGAACAAAGTTTTTTTTTTCAGCGACAACACGCGGTAGTACAGTAGAGTCACCGTTGTGCTACAAGGATCTGGCTATATATACATACTGTATACAATGTTATTGACCTCCTATCCTATCCTACCTATTTATTGTTTAAACGCTTGTATTAACTCCAAAAATCAACGGAGCGTGTCTCCTGTTTCTGCTGTACTACTCATGAATATTCATTTACTTACTTATGAATAATCAATTTGTTAACGCAATTACTGAAATCTACAAGATTATGCATAAACGAACATCTGTTAAGAGCGTTTGTGCGTTAACCGCAGTAAATTTTGTGTTAACTGCGTTACACGGAGTAATATAATTTTGACACATCCCCTAAGGTTGAATAGGGCCAAAAACATTATTTTGAGGTATCATGAAGTTTTTTGGAGGGTTGAAATCTGACTTTGAGAGTTTAGAATAACATTTATGCTGATTTTTATTCAATATTTAATTAGAAATGTTGCTGTTATTTTATCTTGCAGGATGACTGTTGAAAGTAGTGAAACGTACTACTTTTTAGAAAATCTGGCGAGATTTTAGATTATTACATCCAAAGATGGGTCTGTGCTGGGTTTGTGTGCAGCATAACACATCCTCTACCACAGTGCAAATGTCTCTGTTGCTAAAAAGCAAGAGCGGTGAGTCTTTTAATTTATTAGATAATGACTTTAATAATGAAGCTAAGCACAATGTGCATCACCGATGGTATATGCAATCATTGTTATGCTACAATCATTAAAGTGTGTGAGCACTCCCTTAATTGACAGGGCACATGTTGCTGGATGAGATGAACATTGTCATTTTTTTTGTCAACTCGATAGAAATTAACATCAACCAAGATTATTTATACTAATTAATACAATCTTTTATGTTACAGTATAACCATCTATGTTGCACATCTAAAACATGTGGAGGAAGAGCCTTTTACAGAACCAATGTAGCAATGGCCAAGGGTAGCCTTCAAGGTCAAATATTTGGTGAACATGTACCGTAGTCCGGATATAACGAGTCATTACAGTTTTGATTTCACCCAACAGATTCTATATCCTAGTGACCCTCTGCAGCCAGGGCCCATATATTTCAAAACGCAATGGAAGTGCCGCTTATTTGGAATACCTGCTGAAGGCCTTACAAAGCGGGTAAATTATTTGATTGATGAGGGGCACAACAGTTCAAAAGGATCAATTGCAGTTATTTCTTATATTTATGATTTTCTGGCTAAATATGGTTTTAAATTGCACATGCCAGAATAAAAACAACTATTTGCTCTGGTACTGTTTATGGAGATGCATACATGGGCTGCATGAAGACAGTATTCACTTCATGGTAGATGGACATACGAAGTTCACACCTGATGGATTCTTCGGTCTGTTAAAACAACGGTTTTCCAAGACCTTTGTTTCTTTGTTGTTGTGTAAATCATTGTCTGCTGGAGTGAATATACTAAGGTTGGTTGGAAATGGACAAGGAGATGTCTATGTCAAAAATTTTGACAGGCAAAGCTTTCTCGCACCGTATTTCAAGAAGATGGTAGGAATTAAGAAAATGCAGCATCTTCATTTTAGCGAAGAGTATCCAGGTGTTTTTCAAAGAATACGTCAACAGTCCAGAAGAGCAAATTAACCTCCTAAAGAACCTGTAATAATGCCACCTAGAGTGCTTCCAGCAGCTGTACCATCCCCAGGTCTTCCTTTGAAAAGGTGGTACCGATTGATTATGTCGGAGACACTTTTAAGGACACAGTATACCCACAACCTGCTTTAACACGACACACAGTTAATTAAAGCATTTAAGTGCAATAACTTCAGATTAATTACAATTTTTCTAAATATTTGCAATCAATTAAACATCTATATATTTCTCAGTGTTTATTATGTTGTACATAATTATTTATTTTAAAAACTATTACACAGTTAATATTATTTTGTATAAATTTTATAATACAGTAATTTGAGCTTCTTTTCATGGGTATTAATATAATTGCGCAGTCAGTTGGAGATAACTTACAATAGTATTCATGTTGAGAAATATTTAAGTGCAATTTCTTTAGGATATTTACAAATTTTACATTTGCAATCTGTTATCTCTCATAAATTAGCTCTCTTTTCATGTGTATAAAACAAAATTTTTTTTTGAATTATGAGGTGAATTTTTAATGTGTTTTATTAAATGAAGGTATGTTTGGAATTAAATAAACAATGCCCCAGCAGATTCTGTCACAGAATATTTTAAACGCAACATCAGCATACAACTGGTAGGCCACCTAGACCAAGAATTGAAAGACCAATTTTCTTCTTGTCAGGAAAATGCAACAAAGGGAATTGACTGTTGTCCCGAATGTTCTTATAAAGAGACATCCGAACATCCAAGCATTAGCAAGAGAACTTATGGAATCTTACGAAGATAATCTTCCACAAAGACACTCTATAGATGCCAAAATGTTGATGTGGGAAAAAAAGTGGAGATCGTGGAAAGGAGATGTCCCTGACAGTCTCAGAATAGTTGCTGACAAGGATTTTTTTCCAAATATTCATATGATTCTTCAACTGGTTTGCACCAATTTTTAGTACATTGCGCCATATGAAAACGTAGAAACTCTATGGCCAATGAGAGGCCTAATGGCTTAGCACTAATGAATGTTGATATTGATGTTGTCGATATCCCATATATAATTGGAAGGTATTTTTGTTGTCAAAATGACAGGTGAATGCAATTTGTTGATATTTTGGCCAACCAGTAAGGTTGTGGCTTTGCACAGTTGAGTGTTTAACAGATTTCTTAAAGACACTTTCACTACGTTTTTTTTATCTAATTCAATTAGGTCACAAACTGAATTTTATGTAAAATAATGTAAAATAAGAATGTTTTTATATTTTCTAATTGCATTATTTTTATCTCACAAATTTATACAAATTGTATAGTTGTATTATGATCGGGTATGAAGCATTTCACATACACACAGAGCCAAAATGGCATCTTGGACTTGTACAGTGTATGGAATCGTAACTTTAGGTTTTCATTAATGATATCATCAGTGGTCTAATGTCAAGCAGAAGGTTTCCGGGTTCGAATCTCGGTTGGGACAACTTTTTCTCATTATCACACATTTCAAATTAATTGATTAAATTTTGGTATATCACCGGGCAGTTTAGAATTTATGCTGTACCTGTTGTATTTATATATATAAAAGTATCTCTTCAGAGATCCCGCCTCGTGAATAAAAATACTGATCCATTTGAGCTCTGGTGTGCGTGCATACAACTGAGGGACTAGTGCTGTTTTGCCGTACCACGCCAAGAATGTTAAAGAGTCGCTATCAAATCGAGTTTGAACAATACCATGAAAGCCCCAGTAGTCTAATGGTTAGGACATCTGCATAACTCTGCATAATTTGTTAAGGAAACAGTAATCTTAAACTATTTAGGTATCAACCTGCAAAATCCCAGTTTAACAGCAAACCTGCAATTAATTAAAAATTTAGCATACTAGAGATGTACACGCACTCTTCTTGTAAGAATTTACCATGTGTGTTATGATACAAGTCGCCGCGGCGCGAATTAAAAAGAATAATTCCATTTACGTACAAGCACTCCTCTTGTAAAAAATGACATGCAAAAAACAATGCCATTTGACGTACACGCACCTCTCTGGTGTAAGAAAAAAAATCCACAAAGTAGAATTTCAAAAACTCGGAAATAATGTTTGGCAAATCGGATTAATTAACATTTTTCATCATCAACAGTATAGTAGCTATTCATAACTTGTTCATAAATGATCAAATACGCTGTCGTATATGGTTCGTATATGCTGATTATGCGGGCAGGAACTTCCGATTTAAAGGGGATGTCGTATACAAAACATACACAAAACATATGTAAATCATATGTTTTCGTATACAGCTTTTTGCAAAGGGACAGCAGCTACATGGCGAAAACTGTTGTATCGAGGAAATATCCTACTGTCACCTCACCATTTAACCCTGTTGGGAAATACTATTCACAAAGTTACATTATTTCACATATTCGGCATGGATAGTCATACAGTACTACTAGACCTACTTGTTAGGTGCACCACTTATTTTAAAATTAAACTGTCGGTAGGTAAACCTACCTTTAGCTAGCTAGGCCTAGTCGGAGGCCATTTCACACAACAGACAATTACGAGGGCCGCCGTCCTTAATGTACATAGGCTGATAGATGTACACTTGTTCTTCTTTCATATAAACATGATTGTCCCATTTTAACACAACACACAGTAATTAATACTAATTTTAATACATTTATTGTTATTACTTCATAGTAATTAACTCGCATTTTACATTTGATGAAAACTAGTATGCAAACTAATTCAATTTCGTGTGTGTGGTGCACAGTACACAATAATCTGGAAATCTGTTAAACGATGCCCCAGATGGCCGGAAATGGTACTCACGTACATTAAATTCATGATAAATAGCACCTCTAATTTGCAGGAAAAGGCACTCTTTTCTACAAAAATCATCATACCTTTCCCCTCCTATAAATACAATTACAAATGAATGAAAAAAAAAAGGAAATTTTGGGCGGCGGCGAAGTTATAACATTGCATGCAGTACGCGCAATCCAGGGGCCGGGTGATCGCACAAACCCTGGTTAGTCTGCACACACAGATTTTTAAGTTAATATAAGTTATTGCGTAATATAATACAAAATATATACTGTAGTCTGTGACTGTTTTTTACTTCCTTTTCTTTTCGTTTTTCTTTTTTTTACAAATATAAGGGGGTGTGCGCCGGGTGATGATGGTTAAAGAAAAAAAGGAGACACTGGGCATCCGCCTTAAGTGTGGATAACCAAAATAAAAAAGAAATCTGTCAATCACAGTAGTTATCCACCAAGTGCGGATAACCAATAAAGATCCATTATAGATATATTGTCCCTCTAAAAAAATGTTGCATAAAGGTTATTCAGTTTGATAACAAATTGGCGTCCCTCATAAGCTGTACATGTACAGCATGGATTAATGAATTGACGGATATGTAAAGTTATATCGATTATTAAGGAGATTCATGTAAAAACCACTGCTTAGCCATATATTAATAACATGTTTATTGTACTGCACACCACCACACACGGTAACCACATACTTTGTTAAATGCATAATTTAACATTCTATAGATTAACGCTATTTTTAATTTCTGGAGGGTTCATGCACAACATGATAATAATAATAATGTAAAAGTTGCATATTTTATTATTATTACCAACCAGAAAATCTATATGATGTCATCATCGATACGTATCCATGTGTAAAGTTATAAGGTTTTCTGTCGGCATCTTTAGAAAGATCAACTGAACGTTGTTACTAAAATTAGAAGTTTGCTAGTTCACCAGTGAAAAATTCTTATTTGTGGGAAATTTCTATTCATGTAGTTTTTGTCGATGTCTGGAAAAATTAAGAAGCAGCTCGGGTTTCAAAATGATTATTTATCACTTAAGAAGAACGGCATGCAAGAAACTGTTTATATCCAATACTTTAAACATGCTTCTACCCTCTACCTCATTCAGCATGAGCGATAGTGGTTTGCCAATTCGCCATGCTTTTTGATCTCCTCAGATCGCTCCTTTTAAATGAGGTCTGTGTGACGGCGAGACGATGTGGGTTAATGAAAAAACGAAAACTACATAGCTAGTATATTGCTAAATAAGATGCAGTTCGTAATTTTTATGTTATATTATTCTAATATATGTCTTTCAGTAATTTTTGTTTCGCTAGACTAGGGAGGCCAAGGAAACTTTAATAGTTTTTGCCTTTATTCAAAAAAATGTTTTTTTTTATTTTCAGGAAAAGGACACACTGCCCTCAAACTACTAAATCCAAGTGACTAAAATAAAAGAAGTTAAAGAATGGATCAAGCAATAGGTACATATACTGTACTTTTATCCAACTTTTATCTTATTAGATCTTGTCAGTACAGCTCAGGTTTCAAAATGATTATTTACCACTTAAGAAGCATGGCATGTAAGAAACTGTTTATACCCAATACTTTAAACATGCTTCTACCCTCTGCCTAAGTACCCCATGCATTAGCATGAGTGATTCGCCAACAGCGATTGGGGAAATCAATTTGGCGAAAAATGTTGTCGTCCTTCACCAAATTGGTGACGCACATGGTGAAATCATTTGTGTGATTTCAGAATAGGCGATTGTCAATTTAGTGTTGTAAGAGTTCATTTCATTATTTATTCGGTCTATTTCAATAAACATAATTTTTTTTAAATGAAATTGGCGAGACCAGGGTCAAACTAAGTGAACTTAATCACAGTAGCTGAACCGTTTTTACCCAACCCTAAAGTATGATATTACATTTGTCACAGACATTGCACTTTACTATCAATAAAAAATTTTTCAGTTTATTTTTTGGCAAGTGAAAAATAATTTATTAGATGTACTCTTTATGATTTGTATGGGATTTTTTAAAACCCTTTTAAAAATTTATTTCATAATTCTTGTCTTAACCTGAATTGTAAGTGGCTGTCTCAAAATTATATTACTCCGTGTAACACAGTTAACACAATGTTTACTGCGGTTGTTCCGGAGGTTCTATTATGCATAATCTTGTGGATTTCAGTAATTGCGTTAGAAAATTGATTATTCATAAGTAAGAAAATGAATATTCATGATGATAGTACAGCACAAACAGTCGACGCACTCGAACAAGAATAAATATCCGGCCTAATTTATTTATATTCTACTGTTACTATTATTTGTTATAGTTTTTTATTTCAATAATGAATTGTGTTCATTAAAATAACTCCTTTGTTTCTGGCGTCGGTAGTCCGTTTGGTAATTTAGGTGTAATCTGTATCTTTCAGTTGCGTTCCGTCAAACGATGGATTCGGCGATTTTTTTATATTTTGTATATTTATGAATTAAGACATAGCCAAAAGTTCACACAAATCTATTCGTCCAAAGTATAGTGAATTACCTTTAAACAATCGAACTATTTATTGATTTCCGCGATGCATGCATAAACCAATACCTCATAACTTTGCAGCAAATATTGGTCATGTGAATCAAAAGGACCAATCCGAAACAATAATTATTACTAATTGACGGCGTCTTGCAATAACAACAAATTTGGCGGCATCCATGCCGTCGGCCGTTCCTCTGGATCCAAGCGATGAAAAATCTCAGGAAAAAGTGTTTCAAAGCGACAAACTTTTATCAGCATGCGCAAGTATTTCATAAAAAAATATAAAATAACAAATGGTTTTGTTTGTGTGTTTTATTTTCTTCATATTCACTCAAGTGTTGAATCATAGAGATCTCTATGGTTGAATGTTTTTGATTTTCTCTGTCACAAAAACATCCACACCATAACATAACCAAACCATAATAAACGATGTACACTCGGCATCAGAATGTTCATGCAGCATGTTAGTTATTGCACGATATTCACGGAATCAGCAGCTAAACACATAATAATAGTGATTCACAAAATAAATTCTCCTTAGTTGGGCACTTGTATATTTACAGATAACGCGATTTCCAACTACTCTCCGGTATAATTGAAATTTTGAGTTTTTAAAGAAAAATAATTTTCACCAGTTTTGCGAATATACTGTATTTGTTTGCCAATTGACAAACTCCAATCGCCATTTGCGAAAACACAAATGGCTAGCGTGAGCATAGAACACAATTTGTTTTGGTTGTCTTCTGGTTCTCAGCCTATTGTTTCTGAATATGATTGCAACATCCATTACCTTATTCATCTACATCCTCTCACCCCCCTGCCCCTAACCCCCATGAACATGAAAACATTAAATAAATGAGTTTCAAAAACTGAAATGCTTTAGCCTTTACTGTTGAACTTGACAAGGTGGATTGTTTTTTGCAACAAGTTGAGAAGCACATACATGGTTATAATAATTTATCTTAAAAAATAAAATCAGTTATGCTTTAAATATTTCCTTTAGATTCTCAAGGAATAAATATGGAGATAATCCAATCACAGCAACACGATGATAAACAGTTAAGCAAATTGAATGAAGACTTATGTTTGCCGTGTAAAGTATGTGGTGACAAGTCATCTGGGTTTCATTATGGTGTTATGGCATGTGAAGGTTGCAAGGTAAGCACAACTCACTAGTACTATGCCATTTTGTTAAATCACTGATTTTTTCTTAAATTTTAGATGTCCAACATTTTCATTTTATGAGGTCATCATGCCTAAATATTTGAATAACGTTTGTTGCATAATTTCACCAAGGCAATCAAATAACAGGACACCACTTTTTCTTAGATAAAAAAAAAATGTCCATACTGTCCTGTTGATGACTGCTAACAATATAAAAAATATGTTTTATTTCCTACAGGGCTTCTTCCGGCGTAGTATACAGAAAAAGATTGAGTACAAATGTCATTTTGCTGGTAACTGTCCAATAGAAAGAATCAACAGAAACCGATGCCAACACTGTAGATTTAAAAAATGCCTAGCAGTTGGCATGTCAAAAGATTGTAAGTCTTTTTAAATTGTTAAATTTTAATCTTTTCTCTGTTATTCTTTGTTAAGCTATCATATTCTGTATATTTTTTGATAACTGAAACCAAAATTAATTTACTCTCCCTCATAATTCCATCCATCCATCCATAATCAGGATCTTTTTTTTCCCCCTATCTTATTCTTGTTTCTTTCTACGAATTTTGTTTGCAGTGTATCTCTTACTCTTGCCAACATAATATTGTATAACTGTGTCAGAAGATTGACCTCTAACTGTAGATATGCAAGAAACTTTGTTATATGTGACCCGATCTGGCAAAACCCTCTCTTTGTCGACTTTTCAAAATTTATGTAATCACCCAAAATACGTCCAAATCGACTACCCTTGCAGATTACATGTTTTTGTATTTTCGAAAAATTTCACTATTTAAGAATACGTCTACCTGATTTAAACTCCCGAAGTGAGTTTTACGACATTTTGTTCGCCATTTCGCTGCATAATATTGAAAAGTCGCATCAAAATAAAGCTCATCCAAATATGAAAGTTTTAGGGCGGAGTTTGAAGAAAGAACCAATGAAAACTTTGATAATTTCTATGACATCATTTCAGAAAAAATTCTGTTCTGGAACAGCGAACTGCGTGTGCTGCTATGGCGCATCATCGCAATAACAAATGTTATTGGTCAACGCGCTAGATGTCTTGCGCTCTACGCGCGGAAATAAAAAAAAATTTACAATTTTGTGAGGTTATTTCCATTTTACACACAGGACCATCGTAATTGGAATAAAAACGATTTTAATATTCACTAAACGTAAAGTTTTCTGGAATAGCTGCAGTGTTTGTTTATTCTGTAGTAAAATAGACAAGTCAAAAACACTTTACAACAACATTACAAATTGTATTGTATTGTATATTTTGGGCTATTATCTATTTTTATATGGATGTAGGCCTAGGCGATTATTGTCAATAAATAGTTTTATTATTCTAATTAAGAGTTTTATGTTACCTATTCAACGCACGTTTGATCAACTTCATGGTTTATCGCATCCAGGTGTGCAAGCATCTCAGTGTTTAATAGGCAATAGATTTGTTTGGCCAGGCATGAGGAAGAACATACATACATGGGTACAATCATGCATTCCATGTCAGCGGTCTGAAATTCATCGGCACACCTTGTATCAAATTGGAACATTCGCAACCACTGATGCGCCATATACATATAGACCCTACCAAAATCTGATAGATTTTCATATTTACTGACATGTGTAGATAGATTTACTAGATGGCCTGTTGGGGTACAAATACTGGACATTACAGAACAAACCGTAGCAAAAGCTTTCGTTTCTAATTGGATTTAAAATTTTGGTATTTCTTCTACATTTACAAATGATCGTGGACGTTAATTTGCGTCTGGTTTGTTCAAAGAAGTTACAAGTATACTTGGCACTAAAGCATATCCGTACGATATCATATCACCCATGCGCGAATGGTATGGTTGAATGCTTCCATTGGCAGTATTCTCTAAAGGAGATCCTCATCGAGTGTATTCCAGTGTCTCAAAATAACTCGGATGTTAAACGTCGCTATGACAACATTATAAGCGGTAAACCCTCCATAAATGAGCATAAGAAATTGAAATCTTTAGGTTAAATACATATAGATTAGATTCAGGTTGGTTATTAGCCCTGCTAGAAGAAATGAACTTTTATGTTGGTTCGATGGGGTTTACTATGTTTTTTTGGAGGTTTTCTGGGTTTAGCAATACCCCAACTATGCAGATGAATTTTGTGCTTAAAAACAGTTTTCTTGATGTTATATTAATATAAAGAATCTTCCTGACCTTCGTATCATACATACAAGGTATAAAATAAAAGTTGAAACTTTCTGATGGCAATACTAAAAATATGTATAGCGTCTACTACCATGCTAGGCCTACTAATTAAGTTGTGTTAGACAAGTATTTTACAAAGGCCATTCCATCTCGGATCACCTTAAACCTCCTTCAATTTTGGTGAAATTTGATGGGTAATTTATGGTGATTAAAAGTCAATTGAAGTTGACATACATATATACCTGTATATGTAGATTAATTTGACGTTAACCACTCCAATGTTTGTATTATGTTGTAGTTGACACGTAGAGATATATATTTTGTAATAATTTCCTAAAAATTGAGTGTGTTCCACTGGGTCAATTTCAAGGTCAAAGTATCGCTCGTTTCGACTAATACAAGGGTATGCAAAAACATGCAATTCCTTAAGAAGTGGTCCAGAATTACATTTACCTCCTTGGCAGAGGTAAATAAATAGTATGTTAAATTTGACTTTTGATTCCATTTCTTTCCGTATCCAACTTTATTTTGGACAGGATTTATAAATATTATATGCACTTTGTAAATATTTATTTTCCCAATGTGTGTTGTATTTTTTGTTATTTAAACAGACTTTGCATTTGTTTCAGTACGTAATCCATCTTAAGCTTTTATAAATACTAAATAATAATATGGATTTATATAGAACACATACCACTCCAGAGTGCTCAAGGCGCGTACATTTTATCATGTCTGTATTGTGTGTGGAGTGCCTTGCATTCACTTTGTGGGCATGTATCAGAGGACACTGTTTAGCTACAATAATTGATACAATTTTAAAAATACAATTACTTATTTTGTGATCTTTTCACTTTCAGATCACCTATAATTCATGAGATTGATGAATAAAATTCTAGTTTTTATAAATAATTGATAAAATTTTTATTATTTTTTTACCACTGTAATCCATACGTTTTTATAATAGCCCCATAATGAAAGAAATATCAGTTTGTCTGTACGCTTTTAATGATAAATATAAATTTTGTTTAGCTGTACGAATTGGGCGTTACTCAAAACAAATCAAGCAACACCACAAAGATGAGATAACACGTTTACGATCACGACCTGAAACACAAGAAGAGAAAGAGGCTCGCGAACAACGCGAAATTGAATTGTTTACGCTTAGCCAGAAAGTACTTCAGGCTCATGAAGTTACTTGTCTTTACACTCACAAGCACACGGATAGACTGTTGCAAGCAAAACAAGAGTACCTTGTAAGTTCCTTTTTAATAGCATATGTTATAAAAATAATTATAAGCATTTCTTTTTAAAAAATTAAAGGTCATAAATCATAATTTAATTAAGAGTTTTTGAATTAATTATTTTCAAAATCAAACCTTGATTGCAACAATTCCGAATTTTATTTACTTTGCACATCACTAAAATTGTATCTTGACCAAATAATAAGTTTAAGAATCAATATAATTAAATGCAGAGTCATATTTATATTAGTGTTAAAAAGCAATAATTATTTTTAATGCATGTTTAATTAAAATGTTTGTCATGCCAGTTTTTTTTGTACGGTTGTGCATTATGATGTAATTACTTTATTTTAAATAATTTCTTCCTCAGAGCAAATTTTCTGACAAATCTAAGATGTCCTTACCAAAAATAGATGGATGCGTCTTGTCATTAGAAGAAAGATCTTCTGAAAAGAAAACTATTTGGAAACTATTTTGTGAAGCTATTACTCCCTGTGTACAAAGAATTATAGAATTTGCAAAATGTTTACCTGGATTTCAGTCTTTATTACAGGTAATTTCCGATTTTCTTCCTTCTTACTTTAAACCTTACTAAAATGATTGATTTATCAACTGTTTTAACTTTCATTAATTTAATTAATCATTTCGTTTGGTACTTATAAAATCATGTCTGTGAGCATTATGCTAAATATTCTTGATGCTGGGCTTTTAACAGAAAGCTGTGTCATCACCCATTAGGCGCCATTCCAAACCACAGAGATGCATTTTCTATTGTTCCCTGAAAATATGCCGTTTGATTTCGTCCGCAAGTCGACCGTCTGGACGTGTTTATTCCGTTTCCCGATAGCTCCGCCCCCAACATACACATAGCTACTGTAAGCATGAAAAGTTCCGGTGTCCAACAGCGTCCAAACCTGGTGGTGGTTTTGGGATCGTTACTTTACTATCCTAAATGTTTTTCCCCTGTAAAAATCAACGGTTTTAATATATTTTTTCCAACCTCGCCTAAAAAATATACATATGACTTAACAACATAGAACATTTTTATAACATGAAGTAATATTGAGACTGGTGACAACATCTTGCCGGCCAGCTTTGAACGGATAGCCAAAACACTGGTTGTGCTATTGTGATTGGCACGCAGCTAAGTTTAAAAGTTAAAAGAATTGGCCGTTTTCACACAATGTTGTTTACGAATAGAAAATACCGCTTGACTGTCGCTCGAGCTTGAAGACATGCTACTGTATGTAATGGACCTTGTGTATTTTGCTCTCGACTACACAGTACGTATCGGCCGTTTCCACAGCAACACTATTTTCGATAAACTTCTGTCTTGGCAAGTGTATCTATTAATATTTGAGAAGCCTTAGAAAAACTAAGATTTTTTATGTTCCCTATATGGATCCCGTCCTGATGGGAAAATGGTCGGTATTCCCGTTCCTGACCGGGATCCTGCCAAGAATCTCACAGACAACCAGGATTTTTTAAGAGATTTTTACCCGGTATCCTGTCCCGACGGGAGAATGGTCGGTATTCCCGTTCCTGACCGGGATCCCGCCAAGAATGTTGCCTCCGAGAACATAAAAAATTAAGATTAATTAAATCAGACTTTGAATAGGCCATTTTGTAGTTTTTTATTATTATGCGACATTAAAATGGCATACTCAACAAAAAATGTTACCAAATTATTCTTTCATGGGGACAATATCTATAACAATTACAATTTTTATTCATAGGATGACCAAATGACATTATTAAAACAGAGCTTTTTTGAAATCTGGCTAATTTACATTTCACGCATGATCAGCGATTCAGATGACACTATTGGTATTAGAGAAAATGTTGTATTTACACATGAACAGTTGGATAAGATGGGAATGGCTGACCTCTGGCGACGTGTCTTCGAGTTCAGTACTTCTTTCAAATTATTGAATTTAAGCGACATGGAAATAGCCTTGTTTTCTGCAGTTGTTATAATGAGTGGTGGTATGTTCATTTAATTTATTTTTAATTAAATTTTTAGTTTTTTTATAGTGTTACATTTTTATACAGTAGCTATAAATGTATGGAAAACATATGCAGTTTTTAATTGTATTTTCTTAAAGTCCTCAAAATGCAGGATATTACAATTTGTATTATGATTCCTCATTTGAATTGCTTTTTTCACTTTACTTCAATTACCATTACAGTCCCACAGAACTTTCTTAAGAATATCAACTAAATTTCACAGTTATTTTTTGGTACTGCATGTTTTTTCCATGTTTCCATATACCAGTTACTCTCTTACCCCATTGACCCCTAAGTTTATTTTGCTTTCCCAGGGCCTAAAAAGCATGTCACATAATTAACCATAACTTTTTTTACTAGAGACAGAAATTTAAAAAATTAAATTGGCCTAGATTCATTCAACACGCCTGTCGCGTTTCGAACACTGTTGTGAATTTATTTTCACTTTAACAATTGTTTTTGTATATTTAGAAGCATATTTATAAAAAAAAGTTGTGAGGATTTTGTATAATTTCTACAAAAAGAAAGTCGAGATATTCACGATTTTGTGCAAGACATCACAATATGTATGAAAATATCGCCCGGTGAGATCAACAAAGTAAATCATTCATAAATCATAAATCTAATACGTCAAAGTTTTGCCAAAATCCACATAGTAAAGACACCAGGCCTAGTCAACCAGGCCTAAAGTTGGTCTGGAACTAGACCTAGCCTAGTACACTAGACTAGTAAACTGATGATAATATCCATACCATTTCCAAAGGTCTGTTGTGTGAAAATAGGTCACTTAGTAAAACACCGAAACAATTATTGCATACAATAATAAATAATAAATTTGAAGACTTCATATTCAAAATAACACCATTATTTTTTATTCAGATAACAAACAAACATTCCAATCCACAAAAACTTTTGTAATGCTTTGGCAGCCTAGCTAGTGTGACCGATGCACGACGCTCCAAGCCATCGCTCTACGCGCTACTGTGATGCGTGGGGTATGTTGATGTTTCGACATGTACCATTTTGACAGTTGTTTGTAACCAGATTAGTTCCTTTCAAATAGTAAAATATTTACAGTCCAGACCTAATATAGTGTCCATATTGATAGTATGAACCAATAATTAACCTATCTACCGGATTTCGTAAAAAAAATGCGAAACATGGGATTTTTTTAATATATTTTTAATCTATGTTTATTAAATATTTTAATAGAAAACTCGAGTTTAAAAGGAGGCACAAAAGGTAGCGACCCGAAATCTGTGCACTAAAATTAACTTTGAGAAAACACCTACCCATTTTCAAAACACGATTGCACGGCAGCCATAATAAGCGGTGGAGTAATTTTTGTTACATGGTATCAGACTTTAAATACTCTTTATGTTGATATGTAAATTGGTTATTATTATGTACATCCGCCTCAAATGTCAATTTTTGTCTGTCTTTCTCATTATCAAAATCTTGCTAATTTAGTATTGAATTGAAGCTAATTTATATTTCTGTTTGTTAAACCACATTGTTTTATTTGACTTTGTGTGGCTGTCGAGTGAAGAGCCAAACAAGACCAACCACTCAAAAAAGTAATCCCTACCGAATAAAAAAGTGTTTACCATTTTGCTTGTAGGGGGGCTTGTTCTCAGCTTACTAAATTACCGTCGCCCAGGCAATGTGCATGGTATGCATGTATTAGTGTGTTAAATTCTGATTGGATACCCCTGCAGTGAACTGTTCCATTTTCGGAACTAGTATTCCCTGCACATGAGGCATGGTGAAAAATGTCACTTCTTCACCAGTTTTAAACGCAAGGCATTGGAATGTTGATCATTGTGTCTGAACATGTTGACTTTTAACGCCATGGATTACCATAAGGGCAAAATTTGGTAAATTGCGTGTTTTACTCGATGGTATATAAGGTTGGTTTGTACTTTCGGTAATTTTACCACCTGATGTAACCCTGCTTACTAATTAAATTGAATTAGATAATTAGTTATTGATAATTAAAACAAATTTAGGTTCAATGATTTGCCCCAAATAGGGGTGTTTTCCAATCGTGGTATAGACTGTCTAATTGATGTCCATCTTGAAAAATACCCGTACAAAATAATACGAGGATGCTTTGCATTTACCTATCTCCTTCTACGATAATTGTTTTTAATAGCTGAAAACCGATTGAACAGCTCGAGTACAGCATCATAATGTTGAAGACGATTTTCTTTAAAAAAATACTATTTTTAATATACGTTTATACAAATGTATTGATTTGCTAAAGATGCATGGTATGCAAATTAGATTTACATTGCAACACATGCCACCAACTGATTTGAATATAGCGCCAAAGCGGAAAAAAACTTTCGATCTGCTACATACATAATGTTAACAAAAATATTGTGACGTGCCTTTACTTATAATATAAAAGTACATACACATTATAAATGAAATTTCTGATGAGGAAATCCCCCAAAAAAACTTGTCAGTGTAGAATTTTTTGTATGTGAAAAAAATCCATGTGCTTAACCGGAAACAACTATTGATAATAATAATAATATTTATTCGGAAAAAGTTCTTAAAAGTACGTTGCCAGGAGCAAGTAATAGGCATGAGCCCAAACAGAAAACTGCTCTTACTCCATCAATCATACATGTATTCCACAAAGAATGGAAATGCAAATATATGTATACACCTGAATAATAAATAATATACTACTTGATTTACTGATTTAAGTTTTTTTTTATAGACTTAAATGATTGAATAAGCATGCTGCCATATGAGCCATATCTAGGCTGATGCTAGAGAATCATTTCCTTTCTCCAAAATAGTGAATTTACTCTATTGGTATTTCTTAACAATTTATCTAAACAATTTGCTTTTACACAGATCGTGCTGGATTAAAAGATGCAAGACAAATTGAATTACAACAGGAGAAGTTTATAGAATGTTTACGACGAGAAGTTACAAGACGGGAGATGAAAACCAATCATACATTTCCTCGTCTTCTTATGAAAATGACAACATTGAGATCTATTTCAGCATTACAGACAGAGAAAATGATATGTTTCCGTTTAGGAAGTCCTTTGGTAGAGATTCCATCCCTATTGGCTGAGTTAAATGATGTCACTCAAGAAGAGTTGCCTCTCAATGCTGGCATACATAATAACACTTCATTAATGTAAGTTGATAATTTGTTTACATTTCGTCTTTTTGTATCACTGTTGAAAACATTCAATACAGTACTGCCGACATTTGACATTCCCATCCACGCAACTTTTCAGTTTTTATCATGTTTCTACCTGGGTGATAGAGTACTTGAGTGGTGAGCCTGAATACAGACCACTCAAGGCGCAGTTCATTCCAGCCAGCTATGGAGTGACTATTAAGTCATCAACCCAACTCAGTATGGAACAGAGAGAACCCAGTCCGATTCCCTTTACCTATCATTAAACTATCACTCTCTGGTCTTCCATCCAAGAAGGCAATTAGCCATGTCTCCTGCAGCGGTGGCTGTTTTTATTGATTGGAAATACAAGATTTGATGTTTATTTATAACATTCCCTACATTTTTTTAAGGTACATTTAATGTAAAAATAAATACTATATGGTCATATTGCGATAACCTTTTTTGCCTTTAAATGATTAAAAACGTGAAAAGTCGGTTCTAATAATTTAAGCAGTAGCTATAAATATATTTTCGTTTTTCTTTTGCGATTCACCCACTTTTGATCAATCAGTAAGGCTACAAAACAAATGGAAGAATCACTAGTTATGAACTCGTCACTTTGACGAGTTCGGGTTATCCCCGCAAATGCCGACAATTATTATGCCATTCTATGACATGGAATTAAATATGTTTACAGGGCTGAATTTTTCCAATTTTGTGTCATAAAGCATTGTTAAAAAAACACTGTATAATTATGTTATATACATTGTAGCATATGAAATTACGAGACCCATCTTTTATTCCAATTTTTAACATG
Organism: Antedon bifida; assembly: GCF_963402885.1. NCBI lineage: Eukaryota > Metazoa > Echinodermata > Crinoidea > Comatulida > Antedonidae > Antedon > Antedon bifida. Next base: position 15,181,095 of record NC_136232.1, on the reverse strand, counting down.
ATACAGTCATTAAAATGTAAAATAAAGATAGCAATTTTTGAAGATAATTATCTGAAATTTCAAATATGCGTACTCGCGTAATTTTTTGCGTAGCACGTCATTTTCATTGTATCAAAAGTTGCCCCATATTATGAAATACACTTTCGTAAAGTTTCATTGAAAAATAATTTTTTTATCAAATTTTATAAAATCGTGTGTAACTTACGTTGCGCAACTCTAAGGTCTTATAACAAAGTTTCCTGCACATCTACAGTTTAAGGTCAATCTTCTGAAAAAGTTATACGATGTTCTGTTCACAAAAATTAGAGATACACATGCAAACAAATTCTGGGAAAGAAATAAGAACTAGACATGAACTCGTCACTTTGATGACAACAAACATCACGTACGTTAGAATATTGCGCACAGAAAAAAGATTATGCCATTATGACCTGAAGAAAATAAAATGTTGTTTAGTGTGCTCTCTATATAATACAGAATACACAGTATATACTGTATACATACTATATACAGTGTAGCATAGGTGAAATTACGGGGCCAGCCTTTTATTCCAATTTTTAACATGATGACGTCATCAAAATGAAACACGAAGATAGGAATTTCGGAAGAAAATAATCTGAGGAACAACATATTAGCATGTGAATACATAGACTTAAATATGTAGAATATAGATGCACGCTCTTTTAAATGTGATGAACTATGATGCAAAATCAAACTGGCAATATGATGACGTCACAATTACATCCGATTGGCAAAATTGTTACATGAATTCGTATCTACAATTTGATATGTTCTTATTCATGAACATCACTTTTTATTCTAAAGAACTATAACAGATTGAAATTTACTGTAAAGATGAATTTAAGTGACCTATGTTATTCAAATATTTTGACATAATAACGTCATAAAAAAATTTAAATATTTGTAAGTCATGTGAAATTCTTCACAGTTTATATTATTGTCATTGTTTGTTTATCCAGATTGCTATAATTTGTCTTTATTTTGTGGTTTTCTGTAATGTGTGTGCCAATCTAGGGTATGATTGAATTTTACCACGTGATCCATAACTGCTGATATATGTTGTGCACCCTTGTGTGAGGATCTGGTCCACCACCACCCTTATTTTGGTCTGTTGCATCTGATTTTTATGTTCTTTGAATGTACAGGTCTTCCTGTTATATGTTTTGAGGCAACCATCTACTTTTTGGCTTACATAAAATAAATTTCCACGTATATATTGACAGAAGCCAGATTTCACATAATGTTATTACTTTTTTTTTTATATAGACGGACCAGATTGCAAAAACGTCCACATGACATAAGTGAACAATTGCCATTGACAAAAATCATAAAGACCGGTGGACTTTTTCAGCCACCAACAAGTATTTCAGGCACACGTACAACACCAGTGGAGCTGACCCAAGCAATTCAATAAGAAAATATTCCAGTATTGAAAACAGAAAAGGATGTTGGTGATTGTGTATTCAATTGTGAAAAATTGGTCCTAGGGTATAGTTGAAGAATATTAATAATAATAATAATAATAATAATATAATAATAATAATTAATAATAATGATGATAAATCTTGATTATAAATATTTGAACATGGTAATCTTGAATCACGCAAATCATACTTTAAGTATCTTTAAAATGAATTTTGCTTATGAGATTACAATTACTGCATTAATCAAAATGTTGATTTGTATATATTGCATTGAATTTTTTGACAGAATAGAAAGTGTGCCTTTCTTAAATAGTACAACCTTTGCTGTTACATGATATGCATAGCCCATGTCAGGGTGTGATGCTTTGCAATGGATGTGTTGCATGATTTAAGATTTAGATGTTATCACTTTGTAAATCTGCAGTTAAGAGGCCATCATTATGGGTTTATCTTAGTAGATATTTTACTCACAATTTGAACTTTATTTTCATATGTGAATGAATCAGGATTTGTGTGTGTTTTAATGTCGGTTTGGGTAATTATTCAATAAGATTTAATACATACATGCCATCATCTGAAGTTTTAAAAATGTGAGAGGAAATCTCCTTTCCGCTGAGAAAAAAATCAGAAAATTATTACCGCAGACGGTCGTACAATGGCTTAAATATCATAATTTTGCTTGTGTGTACACCTTTTTGTTATATTTTAATGCAGAAAACCACACATTTACATCAAAATTCAGTTATCTTTGTAATCTGTGAGAAAATGTGGAAAACCGGGAGAACAATTTTAGGCCGGAAGACGAGTCCAATATATGGGAGTCTCCCGGGAGTGTTGGCATGTATGTTAATATGATGGAGAAATAGCTATTACTAGTAAAATTGGTCTTTAAGCACTATTGCCTATAATATATTTATGTACATTTAGTCTCAATTACACTTGCATATTTTTAGTTTAGATGGTGTAAAATATTTTTAAAAAACTTTTTTTTTAACAATATAAGCTTCAGATTTTCAACTTTAGCGCAAATTTATGGACACAGCTTTTTCAATCTTTGAATTCACCACATTGAAGATATTCAAACTGAATTGTTCTTCACATGCTCAATCGCAGTTCATTTCATATATAATGTTCAGTGGCAACTGGCCTTAATATTTTTATTTATCAAATACAGTTTGTGTATGGAGAGTATGCAAATTATTGCCAAAATGTAGACTTGCCATTGTACTTAACCATTTTGAGGCTTTTATATAAAATTTAACAGGGTTTTTATAATCATTTTTTATCATGTCTTATTTTTACTTAAACCCATGTTACATCAATTTAACAACATTTTTTTTTCAGCTAGCATAAATTAAATTCTAACACTATATAGAATACAAATAATGAATGTTTGTGAGTGTAATGGTACAAATAATCTTTTACCGAATGAAATTATGTTTTTCCATTTGATGAATATGAATATAAAACATTCAATTTTTGTTTTACAACACACCTACCATAACGAGAGGTTGATTGAACATCATCAGCCTCTGTGTGGCTGCTCACTGTGTAACACATTACAGGTTGATTGAACATCATCAGCCTCTGTGTGGCTGCTCACTGTGTAACACATTACAGGTTGATTGAACATCATCAGCCTCTGTGTGGCTGCTCACTGTGTAACACATTACAGGTTGATTGAACATCATCAGCCTCTGTGTGGCTGCTCACTGTGTAACACATTACAGGTTGATTGAACATCATCAGCCTCTGTGCGGCTGCTCACTGTGTAACACATTACAGGTTGATTGAACATCATCAGCCTCTGTGTGGCTGCTCACTGTGTAACACATTACAGGTTGATTGAACATCATCAGCCTCTGTGTGGCTGCTCACTGTGTAACACATTACAGGTTGATTGAACATCATCAGCCTCTGTGTGGCTGCTCACTGTGTAACACATTACAGGTTGATTGAACATCATCAGCCTCTGTGTGGCTGCTCACTGTGTAACACATTAATACAGGTTGATTGAACATCATCAGCCTCTGTGTGGCTGCTCACTGTGTAACACATTAATACAGGTTGATTGAACATCATCAGCCTCTGTGTGGCTGCTCACTGTGTAACACATTACAGGTTGATTGAACATCATCAGCCTCTGTGTGGCTGCTCACTGTGTAACACATTAATACAGGTTGATTGAACATCATCAGCCTCTGTGTGGCTGCTCACTGTGTAACACATTACAGGTTGATTGAACATCATCAGCCTCTGTGTGGCTGCTCACTGTGTAACAGTGCAATAGAACATTTATTTAATATATGACCCACAATTCTCCTATAAAATGATCTACTAGGGTTTTATAATAATGTGTAATCAAAGAATGCAATCACTAGTAGTTGTTGCAGTTGACAACACATTATTTACATTTTACTTGTTATCTGTAAATACTAATTGGGTATGAAGTATGAATTGTCATATCACAGACTTAGAACATAGGCTTAGTATGAGGCTATCGATTCGGCTCAATTTTTGTTATTTCATGTTTCTTACCGGCCTAAAATAAGAGCAAGCTTTTTTGTGTGTAGCATAAAATAAATAAATGATAGAATAATGTAACAATAAATACATGTTAAAAACTACCTGCTGTCCATAAACATTGGGGAGCTTTGTTTCAGAACGGTAGATGAAGGACAAACATTATATTAACCAAATATAGTCCTAATAATAAATTAAATGGTGTACATTATGCTGGACAATATACATCCGCAAATAAATGTTTTGTATAAATTACCTTTCCATTCCATCTTCTGTCTCTAAAAAACAAATGCTAATTGATATTAGCATGTACAGGTAGCAAAACTTCAGATCTTCCCAATATATTATGTGATTGCTTAGGCCTACACTGTCATGAAACTGAATTGCTTGATTTTAATTTGTAAATTGTTGACTTGGTGACATTAATCTATTGTTCTAGATGAAGTCAGTTAATCATGTTAATTGTCATTGACTTTAATTGCTTACTTCAAATTATATACAATGCATTGAGAACCTGCTTTATAATGCGCTATATGAAAATTATTATTATTGTTATTTGCCTTTTTGTGAGACTGAAATGTTATTTGATTTCAAAACTACTGTAGTTTACCATACCAGTAAATCATTTATTAAATTAAGAAGTGGATTTTTGTACATTTTACATCATTTGGCATTTTTTAAACGGATAAAGTAGGTTTCATTCCATTTTGGAATCGTTTCAGCTTTATGTATTATCTTATATTCATGTCAATAGGCTTACTGTAGTGTATCATAGAATAAGGTTTTCAATGTGTGGGTAAAAGTGTTTAATTTAAGTGTAAATAGATATACTGTACATACAAGGTATATGGTCAACTACATTTTCTATGTTTTTTATGTTATTTGTTTGTATCTTGTATTGATATAATACTCTAAATTACATTTATATCAATAGAGTATAACAGCCTCCTTTGGGACACATCTACTAAGGGGACGGGAACACTTTTGAGTGTGCCAGCGGTTGATTCAACATCTATTCCATCACAAAAAAACAAAAAATTATGAATTACACTAATTCTTTCATGGTTCGATAGAACATGAACCTATTCAGATAAATTTTGTGAACTTCGGCCCTAATAGTCGATGGGCTGGGAGGGAGTCCATGGGCTGGGAGGGTCCCCCTGCAAACTAAAAAATAGATGTTAACATCAAATATCCTCATTCCCGAGATGGGGTTTTAACAGATTTTTTAAAACGATTTAATTTCAGATCTGTTACCAATTTAGTTACAAATAGCCATAAGTACAGTTTTCCTTGAACAAATCATTCATTCTTGGTATGAATGTATAGAGTATTGTCTGCTCTACAATTTTATATAAAATATGTGGTAATTAAATAATTAATGACATTGCAAAAGGTCACATCTTTTTTGAAAATGGAAAAATGATGGTATCTACAAACATATGTTTTAAATATGCCAACATTATTGTTTAAAAATTGGCTAAAATGATGCATATATGATAGGTATATACATTCTGATTCATATAACCATTTTTAGGTACATGTATATAGCTATAAATATGTACACAACTTAACAAAACAATCAGTTTCATTATTTTCTGTACATTTTTGGGGTAGGGGTTCCTTGGTCAAATCTTTACAAATAGATATTAGTATGTAGGGTAATGTCTGTTTTACATTTTTATGTTAAATTTAGTGTAATTGGATAATTAATGACGTCACATCATGTCAAAAGGTTAAAAAAGAAGGTACTGTATTACCAAACACGTAAATGTATAAATAAAATACCTAAATTAATCTTCATCTGAATCACTATCTTCACTGTAAGAAAGTTCACTTTCATCAGAATTACTCTCCTCATCATCTTCGTGGAATTTTGGATCATCAAGTTTATCAAGAATATCAACTAGGTTTTGTGGGAAAATTTCGTCGTTAGATGTCCATTGTGGCTCTGATCCATTTTCTGTTGCAGTCCACCCATGATTAATTGTTGGTGATGGAATTATAGGTTTTGCTATGTTAGTGTGTTTCCATATTGCAACTTGATAGTTGGCTCTCTTTATGTGTTCTTTAAACAGTTTTTACATGGGGGCAATGTTGAAATATAAAAATTTGTTGATGGATTTTACGTTTGTAAAATCCATCAATAAACCAGCAAACCTCCATCCAATCTGCATTTCTCTTTTAAACGAGAATACCTCATCTCATTTACACTCCTCAATCCTGGTTTCCCATCCCAGTTGTCTCCAAGCTTGGCAATGCCCTCTGAAAATTAGGTATTTTTTGAATGAGTTTTATTTACCAATTCCGTTGAAGGCACTTGTACTATCACACCCTGTAAATGCGTGTAGACCCAATAATGCTGAACAGTACTGATGTGTGTACTCGTCTGCAATCTTCGAAATATTGATACATCTTCTTATGTTGCCTGTTCCAGTCTCAAAGATAATTTGTATTCCAGATAACTGAATGGCATGATGCAGCAAAATAAAGAAAATGTCACTGTCAGGACTCCTAATTCTAGCATATTTAAAGCCCCTCTCTCTTCCATAAAAACAATATAATATCACTCTCAAGTCTGTCTCTTCTTGACTAGATTGAAGGTTGATCAGCTCGGTTGTTGATATAGTACTACCGTCTGATATTATCTGATGTGCTTTTCTGTCACAAATAAGAATGCAAATGAGTTGCTACTCCATGTGGAATGCAATACCTGAATAAGTTGTTTTGTAACAAATGCTTTCCAATCGTTTTGTTTTTTATTTTTTTCTCCACTGATAATTAATTTCTATGCACAACCTCTTCTCTTACGTTCAGCTGCCTTAACAGAATCATTGTTGTACATACAGTATATGTACTGAACATACAGTATATGTACTGAATATCACCACATGCTTTTTTAGCATAAGGTTGAACAGTTTATCTGCTATCTGTTCATAAAAAAGTGCATTACCATCTTCAATTAGTATGGTTTTATCGTCTGGTGGTAACACATCCTCAACTTCTTTCGTTAGGTAATGGAAACCTTTTGCTTTGTTTGTCTTGGCAAGGAAACCATCTGCTGTCCCGATACTATAGGGTACAGGAGTTAGTGGGTATAGCAAATCACAAAGATCATGTTTTTGGCCATCTACATTTTGCGAATGAATTAGTAACTGGAATGCAATGTTTCCTTGCTGCTTGTATTCAATAAGTTTGTTAGTGGAAGTTTTAACCTTTACCTTTTTGTGCATATTTGCCATAAGTTTTAGTCTTTTGATCGGCTCAAAGAAATTTCTTTTTCAAACTTTCAGTGATAAAAGTATCTTTCGTTTCCTTTCACACTGTTTCCGCCCTTAACACATCTTTTTCTACGTCAGCTGCAGCTGGTGCACCGGATGACAAAACATACATCTTATTTTTATCATCAATAGCAAAAGGGTTACAAAAGCCATTTATTGTCTCAGTCGTTTTGGACACAGACTTTTCACTTCTCAGTCTTTGAGCAGAACAGAATTTAGAATATTAGTTATCCGCACTTATCCGTTTAAGAGAGCGTATCTCGTTTTTTCGTGCCCAAAATTCTTCAAATTTTCATTAGATGATCTAAAATTCATATTTCATATTACATTTTTATGTCAACATGTTAAAAATTTGATTCAAAGATGGGTCTCGTAATTTCATCTATGCTAAACTGTATATAACACAATATAACCCGATGACAAGTTCAAATCTAGTTCTGTATTATTCATTCTTTCTGTCCCTTTTTTTGGACACGTATCTTTAAAACGTGCAAACATAATATTTCATAACTTTGTCACGTGAAGTTGTGCACCACCTATTTTTTTTAATGTTTTAATTCAGAATTGCGCAACATGACTTACTTATTTCATGAATTTCAATGACTGATCACAGAACAGTCATTTTCAAGGTCCAACTTTCTGCGGATTAAAAATAGCGTGTTTTACACAAAGTTACGCGCGCACACTCATTTAAAAAATCTCAATATGCGCAAAAATAATTTTGTACATGATTCATGCCATTTTGCGCATATAAAAAATTCCCACGCATGCGCATTTTTTTACGCGTACGGAAGGTAAAAATCATGTTTTTTCACTTGAATTATATTTCTGAAAAAAAATAGGATTGTTGTCTCTTTCATCATAGCTCATCACATTTACTAGAGCACATCTCGCTTAGTATACCATGGAGAAATAAAGTTCTTTCTCCATGCTTATACGTAGGCCTACCTCAATTTTCCATGCATGAGTTACACACATTTTAATTTTGATGACATCATGTCAACAAATTTGCATTAGGTGGGTCACTTATTTTCATCTTTACAATAAATTTCAATCTGTTATAGCTCTTCAGAATAAAATGTGATACTCATGATTAAAACGTGGTCTGGAAGCTGTTGAATTGTATATGATTTTTTTGTGCGCATAGAACGTAGGTAACGCAAAAAGTTTATTTTTACAGCCATTATTTATTCTTCATGCCCTACGTGATGCTTTCATTTCCATGAACTCTAAAATCTAAATCTCAAATAACGACACACATGCACCGTTTGAATCTCTTACAGCTCCTCAATGAGTTCTGTACACGACGTACAAAATGGTATGACGCCATCATGTGGCCTCCTGAATTACGATTTTTTTCCTCTTGTCATGTCATAATCACATTCAAAAGAGCGCATCTCACTTCAATATAACCGATCAATATCGGATGTTGTGATGTTATCATATAACTAATTAAAGTTAAAAAGTATTATTTCATTTTCAAATTTCACCGCGCTTCTGTAACAATGAAAATCGTTCGTACTACCTAGCTTATTAAAACGGGAATATTGTATGATTACACCAATTATTAATACTACTGTAGCAGTTTCTGCCTTGTTATATACTAATTCGCATGGGATGAGTACTGTAAGTATAATAAAGCGCACTCTTCCCTAATAAAAGTAGGCCTACTCCGACAAAAATTATTTTTTGTTTAAATTGTCAAGAATAAAAATCGGAACTATTTACGGCCATTGATTGTTTGATTGTTATAACTTTCAAATAGTTTAAAACATTTCAATCATAAAATGTGAATTGGTAATTTATAGAATTAAGATTTGAAGTTTTGGAATAATAAAACTACAGCTGCTTACGGACTTGAAATCAACACAAAAAAGTACACATGGTGTATGGTGGTAAGTCGAAATTAGATTATGCGCGCAGACACTAACGAAAGTATAAAATACCGAACTATATTATTTTGGGTGTTTTTCGTGGTTTATTATTTGATATATTTTTTTTTTTTTGTGTGAGAGCTTGGTTTTTAATTTTGCTCAGAAATTGTGTATGCAATAAGTCACATTTATTTAAAGATAGAATAAAAATAAGTTGACATAAAGTAATGAAAAATACATGAAGCTCTCCCTGGTTTTCTCTCGCGATGTATTTTTATGAGCTTGGTTAAATTGGTTAGAAAACAACATCCCTAGCTACTGTATTTTTTTTTCTATTTAGAAATTGGGCCAGAATCAATTTTTCTGTAAAAATGAGATAATTTCATGAAAAAGGGCCATTATAAATATAATATTGGTCAAAATTATATAAGAATAGCTATTCATTTCTGTTTTATTGTTTAGGGTAGTTATTTAATGCAATTGTCGTGCAATCTGCCTATAGATCTGGTCGAAGCTGCTCAGATATTGTATAGGCTCAACGCATTTAGACATCTATTGTGGTTGAGAAATAATTGGACTTTTTTAAAATAAGACGTAACATGATTTCAGCTTTCGACACTAGAAGTACTATTATTAGATTGAGGCAGGTTGCTCATGTGACGATGCAAGATTAATAAGAATATTAAGAGTAAGAATTTATAATACATTGTCATCTGAATTTGAAAGTACAATTGGCAGTTTCCAAGGAGATAGTGTATCAGAGAAGGTATTTAATCTTACTTTTAGGCGGTGCCCTAATTCAATTTTAACATGTAGGCCAAATCCACCAATATCTATATGGCAGGTAGCCTATATGGAATTTAAATATGCAGATAATATTGACCTCCTTGATACTAACGAAAACAATCTTAAGGACATACGCCCTACTGTGAAATCTATATTTAATGAATGAAACCTATATATAAATAAATCAAAGACAGAATTTAACCCTAACAATAAGTGATGATAAAGCAATGTTTAAAGAAGAAACGTGGCGTAAACACAAAGCACTAGCTTCAATTTTATATAGTGACAACGATATACGCCAGCGTATAATTCTTGGAAATGCTGCTGTGGATCAATTTCGAACCTGCTGACTTTTATATCTATATATAAATTATGGTTAATTCTGACATAGGCGAGCACAATGGAAAAACTTCGGTACAAATCTCTGCCTTGGATACCTAGTTTATTTTAGGAACGGACCGCGCGTGTGAAGGTACAGTAGTTAAAAAATAAAAATTATACTGCAAATTAATAAAGATCAAATTAGATAGATTCGTTTTTCTTGGTACTTTTGCCATAACCTTTCACTGTGGTCTTTATTCAAACTAGTTTTAATACTGTATCTATGTTCTCTTGCAGCTTTTCTTCTCTCTAGGATTGCAACTTTTATTTCATTATCAAACCAGTGTTTTTGTTTTTTATTTATTTGTTTAGTTCCTATGCCATTCTTTGCTGCATCTATAACAATTTTCTTCCAAGATTCCCACAAAATATCTAAATCAGTAAATGTTTCTATGTCCCAATTTGCAAAAGTATAATAATTACAATCTAAACTAATCACTGTTTAACAATTTTAAAGAACTCCGGTAAATGAATGACAATTGCTATACAGTATGCTGTTACATATTTTTAAACCAAGTTGAACAATAAAAACAAATCAAAGTAATCGTAGTATGACTATATATTATGTTATAAAGAAGATTGTTTATTTACTCGTCCTCCTTTATGTTGAAATCACTTATAATCATTTTATTTTATTTTATTCAATTAAATCCAACAGCGATAAATACCGCCACTAACAGGTTTGAAAAATAAAACAATACAACATCGAAAACGGTTAACAACAAAATAGAGATATAAATATATATATAAATATAATATATTGAAATTGTTTACGGCATGCTGATCTATGTTTTTATATATATAAATATAAAAACATAGATCAGCATGCCATAAACAATTTCAATTTAAAATGTATATTAATCAAACAGGTTATGCAGGCTGTTCAAGAAGTGAATCTTCCTCTTAAAATAACCATGGAGGAAATATACTGTATATTTCCTCCATGAAATAACCAAGCTTATCATTAAAAATATCAATATGATTGTAATTTAGATTATTAAATGTATATGGTAGTCTATGAAAAATTCCTTTCCTGCACAGTCGACACGGCTAAAAGGAATATGCAATAAATGTCTATTACGTGTACGACCAGGGACATTTAAACTAAATAGCGAAATTAATGAACAGTCATATTTAGAATTTAAAATATTATATAAAAAAAACCATATCAGATATCGTTCGACGATTGCTGACAGAATCAATGGAAAGGCAAAATTAACACAGTTATAAGACAGGAACATGAATTTCCGTTAAACAGCGTCGATTCCACGGACCTGACATTGAGAAATTGAATTGAAATTACGGAACAATATTCAAGGTGAGGACGTATAATAGATTTGTATAAAGATAAAAGTGCCCTGCCGTCATTCATAAACCTAATATCTCTCCATATCAAGCCCATCATTCTATTAGCTTTTGCCAACACATGATTAATATGTGAACAAAAATTTAATTTACTATAAATAAAAAATACCTAAATCTTTCTGTACATAAACCATCTCAAGATCATGCCCATTCAAATTATAATTTAATAGCACAGGCCTTTTTTTAAGTGTTATAGATAAGTATTAATTTTGCATTTATTAGCATTCAGTTTTAGCCCCCACTTCTCCGTCCATTCCACGAGACCATCCAGATCCTCCTGAAGTGAAAAAGCATCCTGTGGAGTGGTAATCAATTTCAGATCGTCAGCAAACAAAAGAGACTAGGAATGATTAAATTTTAAAGGAAGATAGTTGATAAATAAATTAAATAAAAGAGGGCTCAGGATCGAGCCCTGTGGAACACCCGATAACACAGAGAGCCAATCAGATGTCTCTCCCCCAGTGACAACACGTTGTTGTCTTTTAGTTTGTTTGTTTTTATTGATTTTCTACACAAAATGAATATGATAATTAAGTAACAATAAACATATTTATATATAAGAAAGATGTGTGGCTGGTGGGCAAATAAGTTCAAAGAACTTTAAGGCTTACCCACCAGAAAAGATACATAAACATAATCAAGTATGACGAGTAAGATATACATAGTAAGAATATAAAATAAGTAAAAAGACATAAGTAAAATAAAACATTTAAAAAGTAAATAAATAAAAAAAAACAATTGTATACGTTAAATAGCTTCTTTAAACCAACTTAAAAGTGAACCGGATAAACCAAATTTTGAAAGTTTAAATTATTATTATAACTAATACTAATTAAGAAGCTTATTACCATGTTTGTTATGACCTCGCACCTTAAACATCATTCATACTACTCAGTATATGTGATTTTAATTAAAACTAAATATTATTAATTTAACAATTCTAAAGAACTTAGGTTTGTTTTGGTCAGATGTTTCAGTGTTTCCTCCATTACAATAAGCTGTTTGATGCAACATACTTAGTTATATTGAATCTTTTTAGTACAAAGAAACAAAAATATGTAAATTAGTTGCATAGTAATCTTTATTCACAAACCTATATTTAGGATACTAGTTTTAATTAAAATCAGCCCCAACCATGGTGGGACTGAGGTGGTGCAGAAGACACCTCACTTAACCGACCCTACCATTGAAATTGGCTCGACCTATGTGTATATTTCAGATTCAAATAGGCCCATCTTTTTAAGGTTTTATCCAAGCTGGAACTTTGATACGATTTTTACATAACTTAATTTTATAGGCCCATTTTCAAAATATCCTTACTCAATCGGGGGCTGAGGCTGAGAATTCCCTCCTAGTCGCCACATCATCCACCAGAGCCGGTGTATTTGGAATTGAATACACATACAATTAATCGTAATTGGTTGGTCCATCAAAGGCTTCCAAATTCGAAAACCTCTATAAAAACTAGTTTACGGGCCTGGAGTAGCCTACCGTATATGGTTATGGTGTATCGTGGGCAACGCGTTTCAATTTATCATGCGATACATGAAAGGCTCCATTTTTTCATAACTTGTTATTTCGTCATATTCATTCCTAGTAATTTGAGACCAAAACTATCACTTTGTGACCTGGTTGCTAAATATTTGTATGGCCATTTTCTTGATCAGTGGTCATGATATGTCTTTTGGCACTTGTTCATTAGAGTGATATCAATAAGAGTTTATTTTGATATTAATAAATATTACAATTACAATAAGCAAGACAATATTCGGTATTAATTATTATAATAAAAATTATTAAAAATGTAAGTGTACTCCACGCAAAAATGTTTGTAACAGCTAGGTTAAATGTCAAAATAAGGTGTTTTTTTAACAGTTTGTGTATTTCTGTTGTATTAGAGAGGAAATATAAATATATTGCGAGTAATTTGAGACTAAAATTATAACTTTCTGGTTGCTGATATTGATATGGCCATTTTCTTGACCAAGATCATTTTTGGCAAAAGTTGTCTATTAAAGTGAATAGAAATATGTATCTTCCGAGTATTTTGACACCAACTATACATTTTTTAAATGAAATGAAAAGTGTGCTCTAAGCAAAAAATGTTTGTGCCGGCTATATATCAAAATTAAGGGTTTATTGAAATCTGTATAAAAATTTAAAAGGAAAAGTCTCCTTTGGTGAATACGAAACTGACATCTTCAACATTGATGAAGGTGTCAAACAAGGCTGTCCACTCTCTCCTATTCTATTTAATATATACATTAATGAACTTAACAAAATTATTAAGGACAGAGATTTAGGTATTAATATATTTGATAAAAAGATTGGTAACCTATTCTGGGCTGACGACATAATCCTAATTGGAGATAGTGAAAGTGATCTAGAATCATTATTGAAAGCAGCAAACGACTTTGCAACAAAATTTAAAATGGTATTTAATTTTGAAAAATCATATGTAATTGTAACCAACCAACGCATTAACAAACATAGAAAATGGCCAATCGGTAATAAATTTATAGACGAAGCCAACACGTATAAATACCTAGGCATGCACATATCAAGACATTTAAAAGATACATGCCATATAGATGAAACGATTAAAAAAGGAAATAGAATTATTGCATATATAAAATCAATCATAAATGAACAAAATGATTTCAATAGAATTATGTATGGTAATATACTTTGGAAAGGCATTGGAATACCAAGTATAACCTATGCATGCAGTATTTGGTTTTGTGAAAGCAAAACATCTATCCAAAAAATTGAAAATATGCAATATCAAATGGCTAAATATCTTTTAAAAGCACCAAGGTATGTTGCAAAGGAAGCCCTTTATGGTGAACTTGGATGGCAATCGATTGAGTCCATACTATCGGATAGAGGAATATCCTACTTCAAAAGATTGAAAAACATGGACGAAGGTCGTTTACCAAAAGTTCTGCTAAGAGCGCTCTTTGCACTTGAAAACACTTTAAATTGGAATTGGCTACATAATATAAAATCTATTTTAATCAACTGTGATATACAAAAATATTTTAACTTAGAATATGCTAATAATTGGCTTAAAGGTTTCAAAGAAAAAAACACTATAAGAGATAAGATGAAATGGCTTGAGAATGCTAAAAATAAACCATCACTAAGTAATTATATAAGGTATAAAAATGAACCAAAACTAGAAAAATACTTATTAGATAAGTGTAACTACCATGCTTCAAACCTAAAATTTAAAATTCGCTCCAATTCACTACCACTTGAAGGTAGAAAAGAAGCATGGTCACCTCAAAATACAGGTATATGTTTATTGTGTAATTGTAATGAAAAGGAAACTGTATATCATTTCGTATTTGAATGCAAACGACTTGAGTACGTTAGACAACCAATACTCATAAACCTTAAAGATGAGCTAAACAACAATAATCTATCCATGTTCTGGGAATTGTTTACTACTAGCTCTCTAGATCTTAAATACCACTTATTCTTCGATGATCTTGAAATCCATAATGAATTTAAAATTACACCAAATCAATTGACCCATGATGTATACGAATTAGCAAGTAATATTTTCGACAAACATTGTAAAATTTTTCTGACCATGGCTTGGAACACACGAAATGATATATATAATACAATTCCTTCTCAAACTTAATTTAATCATTTTCTTAGTATTTAATCTTTTTCAGTTTTCTTAAATTTTTTTTTTTTGTAATTTGTTCTTATGTCTAATTTCTTGTTTTGTATTTATATTTAAGTGTGTATGTATTATTTTTCACTGTAAACTTGTTGCACATCTCATTGAGACTGTGCCTCTGATTTAAAAGAGATACAATAAAAGTTCAGTTCAGACAGTTTTATGATTGTTATATATATAAATATAAACATATACTTTGCGAGTAATTTCAGACCACAATTATCACTTTCTGACCAGTGGTTGCTGAGATATTCATATGGCTAATTTCTTGGCCAGTGGTCAGAAAAGGGGTTTCCGTCCACTTTTGGCAAAAGTTGCCCATCAGAGTGAATAGAAATATGGGTCTTCTGAGTAGTTTGACACAAAGAATAATATTCCAATACACCCAGTAGTTACCAAGTTACGCAAAGTTTTAACTTTGACCATATTGACCTTTTGTACTGACCAAGCATCCTAATTTGTTTTCGACCTACAGCAAAAATTTGATTTTTATTGATATAGCCTAAGGAAGCAAAAAAACATTGTTAACATAGTTTGCTAGGGTGCAGGTAACCCCTTTCTGGCTCCCCAAATTTAAGGTATATTTCACATAATCTGAACGACTTATGAAAATGACAGCGATTTCCCTGTGCGTTGCACTTTCACGTTCAGTGTACGTTATGTTATGTTATGCACATTTTTTCATTGGTCATCAGTGACTCTGCGAATTTGCATATGTGCAGTTTTATTTTTAGTCAAAATCAGTGATCCATAAAGAAAGTTTGACCATAGAATCTCGCAAAATTACGCCGGTCATGAAAAGGGCGATATATAGTGGTATTTTTAATATTCTACATTAGCTGGCATTTTCTATATTGACTGAATGATGACTGAAGTTATTGAATTTCTTCATTCTTAAACAAAATTTAGATTCAAATGCTATTTCAAATTTGATTGTTAAAATATGTGTAAAAAGGTTTAGTTGTAATGCAACTTGTAAATCAATAATGCTGAGGGATTGGCTAATATGAAATATAAATTGTCCGGTACTTATTATTTTCCTGTATCATATTGATATTTCTCAAGAACTTGCCAACCTTTTTTTTAACATTTTGAGACAATTTCAAATTTGTACCAAACAAGAAATGTTTGAAGAACCAATTTCTGAAGTCAAATTCTCTGGACTTTAAAGTCCATACGAAAGTTGATAACATTCTTATACATTCTTTACAATTATTAAGTTAAGCTGGGACAGTAAGTAGAGACAGCAGCTGCAGTCAGGCAAATATAGGGACTTTAGATTTCAGATATATGAATGGTTAGATTAAATGGACATTTACGTTGACGTGCCAGTGAACGTATGACGTAATGTAATCTCTAGTAGCACTCGTCCGTGGAGCTATTTCACTGCGCATTGGCAGTACACAGGTTTAGGCCAGGCTATGTGTAGCTTTGGCCTAGCCTAGATTTTTAATTTTCTATTTTCTAAACGAAGGCTGGCGTCCTAGTGACCCAGGCAATAACCTTATTAAAAGCTTTATTTAAAATAAAATTAAAAAATCAATAATTCACAGTTTGCAAATATAAATTGACTGAAATTCACTTTACTCTATTCTCAGAAAATGTTCGCTTGATTTTGGTAAACTTTTGCAGTGTTATGACGTCCACTCGTACTCGTGTTTTGAAGCAAACAATTTTATTATTTTTAACATGAAAATAATATGCTAGTGTAATATAAACTAATCATTTTAATTAAAAGGATAAGATGTACAGTAGTAACAACAGTATTAAAGTCATAATACATTATTTAGTCGACTGTCAAAAGCTAATGGTATCCTTGTGGATTTTAGATCTGTGCATGTACAAGGCAGGGACTATGAATTTAAATAGGTTCAGTATTTAGGTAAGTTCAGCTTGTTGAAAAAATTGACAAATTATTTTAAAATCATGTTTGAAAAAATTATTTTCATTATCTAAATATATGCAATTCATCAAAAGTTCCAATGTATGACCGTTGCTCCATGGACTGACAAGCGACAAACGGGCTTAAAACTTAGTAATAAGCACGTTTTCAATTCCAATTTTGAAAATATGTGCCCCTTTAGTACTACTGTAAGGGTATTGAGATATTTATCTTTAATCGTCATCACTCTCATCTTGGGTTGTATAATCTGAACCATCACTGTCATTTTCTTCCTTATCATCTTCATCGTCAGATGACTCACGTTTCACCTCCTTGTGTTCTTTTACAACAAGCTGTGGGTGAAATATTGTAGTCGTATTTAACTGAAAAATATATATAGTTTTCACAATGTACTTTGCCTTTTAGACATGTTCATGTTCATTAGGAATAAAATAATTTAATATCTTTTAATCCTGATTAGCACTAGGCAATTCACCCGACTGTTTTTGCATGAAACCAAATTTTGGTTTGTTATCTGCACTTGGCGGATAACTCTTGTGATAGGCTACTGAATCTAGCATATGAGCGTGATGAAATTGAAGGCAAAAGGTTTTCATACCCAATGGACTCACTTAAAGCTTTTCCAGTGATGCAATAAATGCAATTTAAGTCAAAATAAACTTTTGCTTCTAGCTTCTAGATCATCGTCTACCCTTTTTATTGGACATCGGGAAGTGGATTAATTAGCATAAATTCAAAATGGCCGCCATTTTTTATTTTGAGGGCCCATACAGTATTTTCTTAATGGTTGGATTTAGACCACCTAAGTGCATTATGAGTAGATATAATTGTGACGTCATATATTATGTTATAACTGCTTAAATGACATTAAACTATGCGAACCATTTTCCTAAGTTTACTCAGGAAGTGGGTTAATTAGCATAAATTCAAAATGGCTGCTATTTACTATATTATTTTGAAGCTCCGATTGACTTTATTTTATTTTTTTATTTCAACAACATTTTACAGCCAAAGCTGATTATTAGGCACCCTCAATTTACAAATAAAATCACATACACAAGGCCATTAGTGATCTGTAAACCCAAGTTATTAATTTTGGACAAAAATCACTCAAGTGTGAATTAATTGCATATTCACCTATTCATACCTGCCAACCCTACCGATTCACGCAGTAGGCTACCAATTTTTTCAACATTTCTACCCCCTACTGATTTTTTCCCCTGTTTCTATCGCTTTCTTTTAAAAGTAATATTTTCATACTAGTTTACTACTTTACTAGTCCTATATTAATTAAATATCCGAATTAACATGATGACGTAATTTATAAACTACTGTATTTGATTGTTCAGTCAGTTTTACCGATCGTAACGTTGAAGATTTTAACTATTTTTAATGTTGATTTGTACCCCCTTTTCAAATCCTTGATCGTATGTAAATGGGTGCATAATATATATATTACAAAAGGGGGCCCCCTCTAAATCTGCGCCTGAAAATGCAGTCTATAGCCTAGTTAGTGTAACATTTCTTGAACTGAAGCGGTACCAAATAAAAAATCTCTGTCAGATCTGGAAAAAATTTTTTCAAGTGCCTTGACTCGCTCGCACAGTGTCATTCATCCTTACATAACTACTGATTTGGAAGTCTTAAATGTTAGCAGGTACTATTATAAATGGTATTTGATCACTGAAAAAGCTTTCAATGTTTTCATTGGGTATGAAAACAGGGTTTCCCACAAAAATTGTAATGAATGGATTTTTAGTTTAAGAGATACCCTTAAAATATGAGTTTTATAGCTAATTTTCATATTTACCTTCATGAAGGCGGTGAATGACAGGGGGTTTATTTGTTGTATGTCAGGTCAACATATACATTCATTTAAAACTGAAAAACCTTTTCCTACAATTTTGTCCTAGTTCACCACATTTATTAGCTACGGTAGATTTAGTAGCCTATGATTCAGGATCTTATTTTCCCTTAGGCTCTCTGTAGACAGAAAAGAGTTTTGTCGCTCCATGTGACATTGTGGTCTATTGCAATAACAATAAATTTGCAATCGAGTGACCAGCTGAATTAAAATGTTTGGCTACAGGTTTTAATGATTTGATAGCTGATCTGTGTTGTGTCATTCTCATACGAAGCATGATTTTTGGTTCCCCGACATACTGTTTACCACAAAAACATAACATGTTGCATAACTATATATATGAATCCAAAGGCAAATTACTGAAAAAATGACAATGCTGTGAGTATCAGTGGCTGGATCTTAATGGAGAAAAAAAAAAAGCGAAAAGCTAAATCAAAACGCTAAAGTAAAACAGCCAGAAAATTTAGCATATATATATATATATAGTTATGCAACATGTTATGTTTTATGAGAATATCGTCTTGTTGCGTAACCACGCATGATTTTCTGCAATTCTAAGATTTATTATACCTTTAAAACCAATTTATATATTTCAAAGAAACTTGACATACGCATGCTTCATATCAAGAGACATTTATTTATTATCAGCAAAATTTTGAAAAATTGGTATTTCTTCTTTGAATATTAAAAATGCTCAAATTAATTTCTAATAAAATTCAGGACATCTTGAGCATTTAAAATTTTCTATGTTGCACATGCAACATAGAAACATGTGTGCATTTATGAGTTGTAGTTATAGAATTAGAATTTATGTAAATGCCTATGGCTATCCTGTTCAAACAATCATGCTGCCTATAATATAGCATGTGCATGTTGTACGATGTGTTGTGCAATAGCCAAACTGTGACTAGTTATTCTTCTTTCCTTACACAATTTTTGTTGCAGACTGTAAGATGTGTGGGAAACTTTTATTTTATAAAATTATCGTGTACTGTAGAATGATTTTATGACATTTTTAGATTGATCAAAAATGAAACTTGAACGTATGCTTCATATTGTATCATTTGTTACGTGCATGATTGCTCCAAATGTGAAAAAAAAACACGAAATCAATTTTTAATCAATTTAGCACACATTTCAGGAAATTATCTGAAAATTTTAAATTGAAAAATAATGACAACACATGCATGTCCCATTTAAAAAAAAATGATTATAGAAGCTGATAAGTTGTAGATATAGAAAAATAGAATTTTTTTCTCTTTTGCACTAGTTACATCTCGCTTCTACATGCTCGATTTTCTTCCAAATTGTAATACATACCTTCACTGGAATATACTGATTGAGGTCTAGATAAGAATCTGATATGACGCAAATGTGATAGTTGAAAACACCTTTCTTTCTGGCATTGAATTGTAGTAAAACCTAGAAGAATAAAAAATAGAATTTTTGACCCCGATTTTGTACAAGAATGTAGTAAAAATAAATGTAAATATGACCCTAAAGATTCAGAATAATGCATTTGATTTTTTCAAAAGTCAATTATCTCTCTTAATTTGGAATTTTGAATACCATAAAATGTACATTTAGGACAAGGAATGACCTGTTTTAATGTTTTTAAAGTAATATAAAATATATATATATACGTTAATATAAAAATATTTATATATACGTCAATACTTTTTGCCCGATTTCTGTTTTACAACCTTTCTTTAGTAATTTCATCATATTTTATTCACTTTTCAACTTGAAACCACGTTATACGAGCACGTCAAAAGTTACAGGATACGCACGTGTAAGTTAACAAAATGGTGAAAATATGCTAAATTTTAAAATTCACATAGATAGTCAGAATGCTCGGGAACCTCTATTTGGTTATCCGCACTTGGTGGATAACCCCTTGTTATTTTCAGGATCTTTATTTTTAGGTGATCATTTAGAATAAAATGATCACCTATTGTTATTGTACAAAATCTTTATTGTTATTGTTGTCATTGTTGTTTTTATTCTTCTTTCTGTACACTTTTTGTGTAACTATTATCTAAAAAAGTTGAATGGCAATGATCACAAAAATTACACAATGTCTTTCAAATACTTTAACTTAGACATAATAAGCTTTTCAGCGTGATCACTCATCCGTGACGTCACGTATACGCCATTTTGAGAAAACACATTATCAATCATATCTCCATAATTCATTATCACATATATTAATGAAATTCACTACACGTAAACTTCAGGTCAAGGGTAAAAATATTAGCAAATAAAAACTCTCGCGTTTCAAGGTCATGCGCGTGAAATCGCATTAAGTTTTGATCAATTTAGAGATGAAATAGGCCATTTGCGTGTTTTAAAAAAATACTGCGCAAAAACATTTTTTGCGCGCGGGGTTTTTAAAAAGTGTAAAAAATAAAATTTGATGTATACATCACATTCTACTCATAATCCTTAGTACATTCTCCGACTTTAAGTCCATTCAGACTTAAAATAACGCTATTCGAGCACGTTAAAAATGACAAAATGCGCACATTTATTTTACAAAAGTGCTAAAAATGGTAAAATGTAGGGCCTTTTTAAAATGAATATAACTCTTCAGAATGGAAGATGACCCCCCATTTTTTTAACTTAATATGGAAGCCAATGAGTTGTAGATATAAATATATATACACATTAGACGTACAAAATGGTATGACGTCATCAAATGGCCACTTGAATTTAAAAATTAGTAATTTTTATCTTTTTGTGTGGGTTATCACATTCAATAGAGCGCATCTTCGTTATTTTAACCAAATTTTCGCACAAATTTTAGTATGTGCTTGCTCAATAGTATCTTTCTCATGAGTTGTCAACATTTTCATTTTGATGACATCATCATGCGTAAAAACTTGAATAACCTAGGTCGTGTATTTTCAGCTACACCATACATTTGAATATCTTACAGCTCTTCAGAATTAAAGGTGACCTTGAAGATTATAATTTATTATAAAAGCTGATGAAATGTAGATATGAATTCATATAAAAATTAGGCCTATCGGATGTTGTGACATTATGAAATGGTCAGTTGAAGTTAAAAAGTAGTTTTTTTCTCTCTTTCGTCAAATTTATACAAATTTTAAAAAGCGCGCATTGCGCTTCTACATGTCAAATTCTCTTCCAATCCAGATTTATTTGCTCAATTCATTATCTTTCGAAATTGTCATCTTCGAGTTTATTATGATAATTCCATCATACCAAAAAATTAGAACATGATGTGGGTCCCGTAATTTCACCTCTGCTACACTGTATATAGATATACAGTATATACTGTACATATTGTATATGACACATAATAGGTACAACTCAGCACTATAAGTGTATATGCATCATGTCATAGGATGGCGTACATCAACTTTTTACGATCGCATGTTAACGTACATGCATGTTTAAAAAATGTTAATTTCATTAAAATGATAAAAATGATCACCTATAATTCGTCAAAGTGACGAATTAAATTCTAGTTTCTATCTTATTCTTCTTTCTTTCCCAGAATTTTGTGTCACGTGTATCTCTAATTATTATCAACATTACATCGTATAACTTTTTCAGAAGATTGTAGAAGTGCAGGACATTTCGTTTTATGACTTTAGAGTCGCGCAGCGTAAGTTACGCGCAATTTTATTTATATTTTTTTAGCATAGATCGAAACCCATATAACAATTCAAATTGAAACTTAGCAAAATTGTAATTTATATCATGCACTAACTTTCTGTGGGAAAAAAATGGCATGTTTCACAGAAAGTTATGCGTGCATGCGCGTTTAAAAATATTTCGATCTACTTTCTTTACGGCGCTTTTGTAAACAAACCGCTAACCCGAATAATGTCATGTTTGGTACCTATCTGTTCGAAAATATATCAGCTACCATCATTTTTAACAACCTAAGGGATTTTTTATAATCTAGCCAATGGAAATTGGTTTTATTAAGGTGTTAGGTTGCTAAAATTTCTAACAAGAATTTGTAAATACTTGACTGTGATTGGCTATAGAGATAAATTACACTTTCTGATTGGCCGACGCTTTTGTTTACGATGAAACAGCATGGCTTCCACCATAGTTTTTCGAAATGAATGTTTCAACATTTTGTGAATATTTAGGAATTTAATCGTTATTTTTATTCATATATTTTTTAAAAATAACAAAAAATATAATATTATGCACCACACAGTGATATATTTTCGACTAGTTAGCCATTATTGAGGAGATAATAGCGAGTTTTGACAGACAGTCTTGTGTCGCGTTGATCGGCAGGCTAGGCCAAGCCCAGCTAATAGGCGTCGCTACTTCATTGTTGATTTTCTCAAAATAAAGATTTCCTGAGCTAGAAAGTGACTTGTATGTTTTCATTAATAACTCTTCATATAATAAACTAATTTTAATAAACAACGCCTCATTTTAAAGCTTATTGAATATAGATTATGAATATATAATAATCTAAAAAATGATTATTTCCGACACTACGCCGATTTTGTGATGCCATGCCTCATATATATATATATTTCCGGAGAAATCTTATGTAGGTGAATTTTACATTAGGTGGAGTATGCAATCTCGGAGTGCCGTTCTACTTGGACAATAAAGTTATATTGTCCTTTTCTGGCGGAAGCTTATAAAAAAAAAAAACAACAAAAATACTAACCTCTTTCTGTTTTCCAGGCTTTAAGTCATAAACCATATTTGGCAAAGTGATTAAGGTCTTTGATTTTCTATCAGCAATGTAGACCCACCACCATTCATTTTTTTCCTAAAAATATAATGAATAAAACTTTTACTTTCTTGCTCCAGTATTATGTAAAAACCCCAATCAATTTTAGCCGGGTTTATCATTATGGCAATAAAATGGCAAAGAATATAATAACAAAGAAATATTTGACTTTTAATGTAACAGTTTAAATTATTGTTCTAGCCTACTATACAGAACAAAAATATATCATAAACTAAACTATAGTACTGTACATAGTCCAGGGTAGGGGCGTTACTTCCGAAGGTCATAGTTACCAACAAACCCAAACATTCACTTAAACAAATGTTTTAATTTCCCAGCTGCCGACGAACGTACTCACTATCAAACAATTCTTCATCTATAGGCCTACACATCTTTTGCCAAAAATTATTATTATTAATATAGTATTATACTCGGCTCATTTTGACAGCCAAACCTGGCTTCATATATAAGCATTTTGGAGGTATACAAATGTTTAAATGTAGTAGTGACAACATTAAGAATTATGTAAGAATTATGTAAGATTGTCAACAATTTGCCCAAATCCACAAAACAAGAATGATTTTCTTTCTCAAACATTGTGGAATAATCCTTATATCTGTGTAAATGGGAAGTGCATCCTTTATAACCTGTGGTATAAAAAAAAAATGGAAATGATCTTTATATGACATACAATGTTTTTTATTTATAATTTTGAACCTTCACAACTTAATGTAATAACATTTTTGGGTGTAACAGATGCAATTCCATTATATTGGAAGAGAGAAATCAATAATATAGATGATAGCGTGTCTCTGAAGATAAAAGGCTAGCAATTTTTACCACAAAAAAAAATAATAAGCAAAAGTTTTTCTCAATTGACAAAACAGAAAGGATACAAATTAAAGGCATTGAAAAATAGAATATTGTAGAAGACGTGCAATTCAATTGGGAGCTATATTTATACCTTATGAATGTACAATGGAATCCACATTACACAATATACAATACAAAATATTACACTGAATTATCACAACAAATACATTTCTGAAGCTAATTGGTAAAGGGAAAACTGAACTTTGAAACTGTTGTAAAGAGATTGAAACGGTGGAACTTTTTTTGTTGAATGCAAGCCAGTCTCAACATGGTGGCTAAATTAAAACATTATATTACACAGCCTATGTAAATACATGAACGTGATTGGTTGAAACTGCATCATATGACTACCGCTGCAAGGATTGTAAATCGTATATATTCTAGAGTATGATGATATTGACTGAGTAATTTTCGCGTGATTATTGTGTCCCTGTCATTAAACATATAAAATCCAGTAAATTCTCGAGGAGTTTGATATTGACTGTGTAATTTGCGTTTGGCGATAAATAAACAAAAGCCATCTACTGGGACTCGAACTCGCGAAGATTAGGCCACATCATCACGAGACAACGTTTTACAAGCCACGCCACGTAACTTGCTTGAAGAAATAAATCAACTAAACTATTTAAACTATGCATACTTAGCGCCCTCATTTTTTTATTTGCCCTCTATAGATACTCACGGTAGTAACCTGGTATGCGCGGCGTGCTGAACATCCGGTGATTCGTCTCCTCGAAGAAGACGAATTATTATTTATTCGGCCTAGTAGCCTACCTAATAATAATACTATTATAAATAATGTAGGCTTTATTGATGGAAATTCTTCTGTTAATTTACAAGACCTAGACCTAAGTGAATATTTTATTGCCAAGGAATCATTAGTAATTATCTGTATATTTTTCTTCGCAAGTTAGTTCACTACTTAGGCAGGCTCATTCAATACAAAGGAGGCCTAGCCTAGCTACACGATCCAGCAGATATTCTACTTGTTGTTGGCTATATAATATAACAGATATTGCCTTTTATATCGGTAATATCATTCCTTCGGGGATGTAAAATCTTATATTTTACCTCTAAGCAGGCAATATCTGTATAATATTAACAAGTGTAACGCCCGTATTCTTAAACCGGACTTTAGTTCGACTTAAAACTTTAAAAAATGACGTCATTTGATTTCATAAACCAAAATCGGCGACCAAATCAGGCAAATCGAGACTAAATCGAGACGGATTTTGATTGATTTTTTTAGTCCTCGAGAGGGCAGGCTAAATCGCCGACTAAATGGTTTTTAACATTTATTGAGTTGTTATATTGGCCAGTTATTGAAGAATGAAATATACATTTTTATATTAGCTTAATTCGATATCAATTTCTATATGTTATAATACAAATCATGATTATTTACAACCGTATACAAATTACATACATTTTATTTACATATTAAGTCCGACTTAAACAACATCACGTCATAGCGACAACGGGAGATGCGGGGGGCTAGCGCTTTCTGGTCACGCTAAGTACATGGTTCGTCATGATCATACTTTATATGAAAGTTACCGAATCGCCATGGTTCTTACACACATTTTAAAGTTTATGTTTGTTGTTAATCAAAAGTACCTTAAATTAATACTGATCTTTATCCAATAATAAACGATTATAACTATTTTTCATGTATAGTCCTGATGCGTAAAAAGTTTTGTTGTAATAAAATGGGAAGCGATATTAATAAGCAAAATTTTGTCTGCTCCTCAATCCTAATTAACCCCAGTGGTATTTAGTAGTAATTATTTTGTTCTGCATTAATATGTGGTTATATACTTCGCATGGGAGGAGTGTATAATAAAATCGCACTCTGATAAAAGTACTTTTCCCTGCTTGAACTCAATAAGTCGTTTCATTTCAATGATAAAATATCAATTGGTAATTTGAAGTATTTGATTATTAAAATTACAGCTGCTTACAGACTTGAAATCAACACAAAAAAGTGCACATGGTGGTGGTAGTCGAAATTAGATGATGCGCGCCCGACACTAAAGTGGACATAAATGAATGAAAACACGCATTAAACCATTTGGATTTGTTTGTGTGTATGTTTTTTTTTATCCATTTACATTTTGTTAAATTTCCATGGTTTTGATAATTTTGGATTTTTTTGCTTTAAGGGTGATATTTATCATTCACAACGCCGTTTTACTCACTGAGCTAGCCGTGATTTACGAAATTCATTCTGTTCCAAGGATAGGTGTAATTAATGAAATATATATAAACACAACAGGCACAGAACATGAATTCTAAATCGAATCAATGACCTCGGCTCCTAGTAGATATCTCTCCCCATCATCCCTGGAATATGAATCTAAAGATTTGAAATATCTTTAAAATAAGGGGAAAAAAGAATTTACGAGAACTATTGATTTCCTTAAATTAAAGTCTGGATACATTAAAATGAGTATGTAAATTAACAGAAATAAAAAAAATTACATCTGGAAAGTATGGACAGTGAACCAAGTATGACTCTCTTGATTGACTTTCTAGAACTTTTTCTTTTCTTTTGGTATCTTTTTGGTAATTATTCCAGTCTTCATCCTCAACTTCATCAGATGTAATGTTTGTGTCTTCATCTCTGAAAATAAAATTCGTAAATATGTATGATAGTAAAATTAGAAACAGCGACCTGGTTCATGATAAATATGTATGTTTTGAACAATTTATTGTTGGTCCTAGGAACAAAATACAAAAAGTAAAGAAAGAAATGGACATTGCCAAAACTCATGATACGATTTATTATATTAACAGTTTTATGCAAAAAAATGAGAGTAAATGAGGCGTACAAGACACACACACAAATATTGTTCAATGATAAGCGTGTATGAAGTGAAAATCTATAGTAATAATTTTCTTAGTCAGTTCGTCAAGCTCACGTGAAGTCTTCAGGTGTCTCAATATATTCTCAGCGGTTAGAAAGACTCCTGCTAATGTTTAAATGAAAAGCACACTCAAAACACTGATATAATTTTTTACACATAGTTTTTTAAAAAATGCCTCTTTATTTACAACATTTGTGTACAAAAGAAAAGAGATTTTACTGTGTAAAGAAAGTGATTATTTTCAACAAGCTCGTGTAACACAAATAAAATCCCAAAAATTATGAAAAATAGGAGAAACTATAGATTGATAATTATTGGATCAATAGAAATTTTTGGCCCGCACCTGGCCTTTAATGTGTCTGTGGTAATTAAAAATATACTGAAAAAATAGCTAGGTTCACATTCAGAAATGATCGTGAGTTTCTTTATCATGATGTTCTATGTGAACCTGCAGGAAGCCGTTAACGTGATCTTGTTTATCACGTTAATTCCGGCTAACATGCTCTCGGAGAGCCTGTTAATTATCATGATCTTACAAAGTTATCATGATATATTAGAAACACGTTAAATGCAGAGACGAAATTCATCGGCCACCCACCCAAAAAAGTTACCATTGTTGTTGTTTTGATTTTTTTGACCGCCAGCTTCAACAAGTTGTTTTTGCTTTGATAGTTAAATTTCTTAGGTTTAACCCACTATATCGTTTCGGACATCATACATCAAGTTAGTTAGACGATTAAAGAATGAAATATCGAAATTGGGAGAACAAACCAGAAATTAATGTGAAACAGCCAGGACTATTTCGAAAGCTAGCCTAGACTGTCCAACCCACACTCGATCCACCACTAAGGCATGCACGACCTTACAAAAAGTCTGACACTTCTGCTATTTGCATGCACGCCGCAATTTGCCTTTATTTTGTAAACTTTTGATTTTTAACCACGAAATGGATAATAAAATATCGTTGTGATGCATGTGTAGATGATTTCATATTCTTCAATTTATAGACTTGACGGGGAACCGATTTTTTAAACAAAGCTAATTCCTAAATAGACATTGTAAATTTCTAGGCCGAATTTAAAAAACATGTATTGTACGTAAACGGTGGGGGTAGGGCCTACTTACTAACTATTCTAGACCTATATATGCATATTAAATATTGTTGTCATGAATTTCAGTTTAAAATTAAAGTACTGTAGTGTAATAATAAAATATTCAATGTAGTACAGTTGTGGTGTGATTTAATAGACCAATGTATCATGTGATGTGAAAAAATATGTATAGCCTGGTGAATAAATTCGTCCACGTTCAATCCGTCGTGCAAATAGAGAGTGTACGGTGGAATGTTTGTTTGTGTAAATAAATCACTTACCAACTCCATTTTCAAACAAGATGAGATTTTTATTTTTTTTTATTTTAACACTTCATGGAAATCATCAAAATCATTTGACTAACAAACAAGTATTAATATTAAAAATGTGAATGATAGAAGTGATGGATACTTTATAGGTTCTTAAATAGATATGAAAAACATACATATTAAACATTAGACTAAAAACATTACACATATGACATACCCAGAAATCTTTGATTTATCATCACAATCATCATCATCTCCTTCTGATCCGCATTCAGAGTTCTCTTTTTCTTCTTCCTGTAAAAATATTTTTGAATGTAACAAAATGTTCAGAATAAGATTTTGTAACTGGGACAAATTTTTCCAGAAATAGTAATATATACTATAAAAACCTCTTGTATTGTCCCCAAAAACATGAATAATGAAGATTAATAAAAAAGAAAAACTTTAATACGCCATTCCGCAGTTTTAATAAAGTTAATCACTAATGTAAAAAAAAAAATGTTTTAAAAAAAACAAAATAAACAGTTAAATTCAAAACAAAAACCCATTAGGCTAGGCAATCTAGCATCCGAAGTGGGATAAAATACAAGTTCTATCGCCCAGTGCCATCCCACTCGGACAGGGAAAATATATACCCAGCATCACAGCCGTGGCTTCTTTGATCGTTTATGGTGAGTAGTTAATGTCATTTCATTTAACATAAACTTGTTGTTAAGTTGTTGAGTTAACTCTTTTATATATCCAATTTTGTAACTTTGTCTCATAACATTTACTATGAGTTGTAACTAATTGTTGAGTTGTTTTATATAATGTTGAGGGTGATGATGAGTGAAATATGCACGCCTGCATAGACAATGCATGTTTTGTTATGCAGGAGATCTAAATGATCAGATAAGAGCCGCCCATTTGAACTCAGCTGTGACGTTCCGTACTATGAAAAGGGAAAAAAAACCTTCGATAATTTACGGTGAGTGAGTAGTTAATGTCATCTCGTTCTATTTAACATCCATTTTATTAACAAGTTGTTAACTCTTTTATATTTTATACTACAAGTTTTAATTAATTGTTGAGTTGTTTTATAATGTTGAGAGTATTACACTATAGTTTTCCTAGCTGATGAGTGCAATATGCACGCCTGCATAGAATATGTTTTGTTATGCAGGAGATCTGATCAATAGCCACCTCCCTAACTAAGGATCGAAACAGACATATATCAGCAGTGCCATATCAACTACATTAAACAAAATAATTGGCTTAAATATGCTTTGACTTAATGTAGCCTAAGGCATGTGTTTGGACTTTATAACTAGTTCTCTAATGTTTTTTAAACACGTGTAATTATAAATGATGATGATGGCTGTCCTGGGATATACAAGCCATTTTATTTATTTTTCACGAATTTGATAAAAAACATCATCAACAGAAGTTTACCAAATGCTCTATGATCAGAGAAAGGTACGTGGTCTAATCAGCATCTCTTTATGTATGCCATACCAAAGCTAAAAGTGGTAGCTTTTAACCAGGTACCTATTTTTATGTTCTATATTTCACTGAATGAATTTATTTGCACGAATTGAAAGAGCGCATGCATATTAATATTTTCATCTACTTTTTTTGAGGTGGTCAAGAATGTTTGATTTGCGCAAGTATATTTGGTAATGGAAAATCGGCTTTATGCAAGATGATGCTTTATTGCAAAGAAAACCAATAATATATCGCAATACCCGAATAATTAATTTAAACCACACCAGAGACAGAAGATAGACACTGCCTTACTTACGTGAAATTATTACTGTAAACCGCAAGTGTTTTGATTCATATTTTATACACATAACAACCTAGCTAAATAAAACATTGAACCATCCAAGCATATCTTAGCCTTACTAAACTAGGCCTACTAAGGAGTCTAGCCTAATTAGGCCTAGGCCCTATCAGATAGTCTCGAGATTAGCCTCTACCTAACGAGCTAGGTATAGTAGCCATAGGCATAGTCCGTATAGTAACAGGCTAGGCCTAGTAATAGTAGTATAGGCTGTTTAACTACTGTACTACTAACATTATAGGCCTAGCCTAGGACTATTTAGGCATATCCTATTTTATAAATTCATTAATATTAAATTAAATATCCCAATTCAATTTCTTTGGTTTTTTAATAGGCCTCTAGGAAATAAATGGATGACATTCTCAGTTTTATTGTTAACCAAATGCAAAAAAAATAAATGATTTACCACTTAAAGATGATATGAAAGGATTTTAAAATTTCAAACAAAATATTTTGTATGAATCCTTTAAATGTGAATAAACACAGCAAATTAGATTCAAGATAACTAGTAAAACTGGCCGACAAAATGACACTTTATCTTGATTTTTATGAACGTTCTATATGTACGTACCTAATCGTCAAGTTTAGAGTTTGAAACACCCGTGGTTGTATCCACACACACGCTAATTTATTCAGAAATTGATATGAAGCATTTTAAAATTTCAAACACTGTTCACTTTCTAATGTTACAAAATTCGGTAGCGATAAAAAAGTTAACTAGTAATGTAAAGCAAACATGGCTGCAAATTTTGTTTAAAAATATTTATTTGTTTCGAAGTTATGATCAATTTAAGAATTTCAGGAAATCTCGCGTAACTACGCTACGTGGCTCTGACAGCTTCAGTTAAATGTTTACCAAGTTACAAAATGTTGTAGAGTAAAGTCGCGAATAAAAAGTGGTGGAAAGAAGAATAAACAAGAAATATTTCTTACAAAAAACGCTGCTCGCTTGTTGACATAACAAAAATATTTTTTATTTCAAATTTTGAAATTGTTGAATGTGTCATTTTATTTTCACATAATAGTTATTCACGTTAACCAAACAATTATTTACCTGAAAAAAAACTTAAATTGTCAGACAATGTTTTTTGGGTTATAATTAAATGTTTCTTTTCTCTTTTTATAAGTGAATACACATTATGTTTTTGTTATAGAAGTGAATAACTTTTGTATTTGAAGTAAAATACAACAATAATTCATACTTTGATGTCATAATTGTGCAATTGAAATTGAAAAATAAAAAATACTGAATCTATAAAAGATGATGTGCTTATTAAATAATTTAAATAAAAATGATGTCTAAATAATATTACTTTATTTTACTAAACAGACTCAATTTCTGTCACTTTAGTTTATTTTATTGCTAAGGTAAAGTCTGGGGGTCACTTCATCAAGCCTATATGCATCAAGTGTGAACATGTATCCTATTTATTACAAACAAAAACTTGACTATTATATGGACTGTTTTGATAATAATTCAATGATTATCTGACAGCGAATTACAGTATTATATCGGTCTAGATTGACAGTCAAATGGTATTGTAAATACCAGCCTAGACAGCCAAAATAATGTTTGGATTATTTGACAGTGAGTTATTATAATAATGGCCTAGGTTGACAGCAAGAACAAAGTCATTATTTATTGAACAAGATTTTACAGATTACTGTCTACATGCATCTATATAATACTGTATTATTAGCAAATGTTTTCATAGAGTCTCTTCTCCCAGACTTGCTTTGGAATTTGTAATTTAAGCATGACCCCGACCCCGACCCAGTTTACAAATTATCAAAAACATCAGCCTCTAGAACTATAACTGCTGTTTGCTTATAGCTTCTGAATGAGTAGTCCTCATGTATGTAGCTGGCTAAAGCAGCAGCGTGAAAAAAAAAAGAAACACTACAATTACAACGGCTTATCCGCTTGAGGCAGATAACCATCTAGCCTAGGCCTACAGTAAGTAATACATAATAATTGTGGGAGCCATAAACACAATTACCATAAAAAAAAAAAATACCATAAAAACCCCAGTGGTCTAAAGGTTAAGAAAAATCTGCATATCAAGCAAACTGTTCCGGTTTCGAATTTCGATTTTAGCGACTTTTCCATCTTTATCGTTTTGAATTTTTCTGTACCTGTGATGAGTATATGTATAATATGTATATATATATTTAATTTAATAGATATACAAATATTTTAATATTGATGTATAAAGTTATTTTAAGTCTTTTTATTGGTATAGATATATATATATATATATATATAAAAGTTTTACATCCGGGTATGAAGCGTCTCACATACACACAGAGCCAAAATACTATTTTTGCACAGTGTATGGACTCTAACCTTACGGTTTTCATTAAATACATCATTCCATCCTATCCATTCTAAATACCTTATTTTTCAAACTTTTGCATTCTTCTTACTCATCTCATTCATTTTTGTCTTGGTGAAAAGGGAGGGTATTTTATATTCCTCCCCTGAGTTTATAGCCTCTCTACCCGAACACGAACACGAGCTTTATAGAATAATTACAACTGTACAACAAAGTATGTTTTTAATCAATTTTTATCGTCTTTTATTAGGCATTTTGTTAATTATTTTATATATTTAAATTACTTTTTTTAAATGTAAAATAATGAATGCAATGTTTTTATTACAATTACTTTTAACATTGTAAGACATAAACGAGAGGAAAAAATATGTTTAAAAAATATAATATTTATAACAGAGTATGATAATAAAAGTGGGACGAACCAACACAAGACAAAAAAAAAAATAAAATAAATACAATTTTGAATGTTGATAAACTAAAACCAAAAATATACATGTACCATTC
The DNA here is from genome assembly GCF_963402885.1 of Antedon bifida. Classification (NCBI taxonomy): domain Eukaryota; kingdom Metazoa; phylum Echinodermata; class Crinoidea; order Comatulida; family Antedonidae; genus Antedon; species Antedon bifida. The sequence continues at coordinate 15,147,479 of NC_136232.1, read as the reverse complement.
ACCTCCTCGCTTCAAATAATATATATAATAGGGTTTGTGGTAGATCCATCTGCAGTAGCATCGCTGCCTCTCTTATGGATTCTGGCTAGGCTAGGCCTACTCGCTCCTACTCTCGCTCCTTCCTCTAGCTAGCCTATTATACAGTGGTAAAGAAAAGTAGGACCAGTTCCTTGGTCTATATTTATGCGATCGGAAAATTAAATGGAGTCTACACAAAAAGAAAAATTGTATCTAGCGCATGCGCATTATTGGTTCGTGTACATAGCTTGTATAGGCTTGTACAAGCTAGCTGGTATAGGCTAGGCTGAATATTTCTGTAAAAATGAGCATAAAAAACAAATTAAAAAAATCGATTTTCAAAAAAAGTTGCAGGAAATATTGATTTTAATGATTTACGATGCATTAATCATTTACAAATGAAACTGCCAAGCTGATGACGATCAACCCCAAAATTCCAATCTCCTCTGTAGAAAACATTCTGCTTGTGACGTCACAATCAGATTTTTTTTCCATTTCTTAGGGCTGTTTACTATGCTTTATCATCATCTCCGAAATGTACTATTACAGTCAGCAGTATGTGACATTATATACTTGTTGAAGACATAACATGAAACTTTTTTTTTTATTAAATAAATATATCGCTTATATACAGACGGTATTCTTTCCATGTATTGGAATGTACTCTATTCGGTTAAAAGGAATGACATAAAAAATACAGTAAAATGTAATGCATTTGTCATGACGGTATGCATGATCAGAATGTTGATCGTTGTGTCTGAACACCTTGACTTTTAACGCCACGGATTACCGTACGTCTTGCGTTAGATAACAAACCCAACGCCGTGAGTCTGAACATACCTTAAGAAAACAGTTAAAACAATTTCACCAGCACCAAAACTTGATTTGCTACAGGTATAACGCTGTTATTTCAAAGTTCGGAACGTCCATTATTACTACGGAAATTCGGACTAATATTTCAGACGAAAATTAAGATAAATAGGGTACTACACGGAAATACAAAACTATACGCAAAATTATGATTTGTTCTTAGGTTATGGAAAACCTCCGGTCGGCAAAACGCATTAATAACAAATCCACATATGACAGGTTTTTCCCGAACACAATGTGTGTTGGCCTTCTTTCGAACCTCTCATATCTATAAAAAAAAATATGTGCTGACCACCGATACATTGTGCGTGGTATTGGTGACTCTGGTGGTTACATTTTATCATGCAATCTGCCAATTTACAAATATTCTCTTCCAGTCATGGCCTAACATTATATATGGATATTTTATACGTTGAAATGGGATCTAAATTTCAATTTAGTGGCAGAAAAAACATTTAGTATGAAATTTAGGGTGTTGCCAGGGCCACTAGGCCAACACCGCTGCGTCCGCCACTGCAAACCAACTTTTTTTAAATAATATATATATATATATATATACTGTAGTGAATTTAATATGAAATATATATGGTTGATATGGTGAATTCGCAAAATGCTGCCTTGATGACGTCATAGTTGAGTGATCTCGCTTATGGCCAAGTTTTTTTTATGATAAAGATATTGTAAACATTTGAAATCATTGAGATTTAATTTTTTTAAATTGGTACACTTATTACTAGAAATCTTTGCTTTCTTAATAGATTTTACATACCTTAGAAGACACTGGAGATACTATGCCATTTTGCTTCTCTTTACTTAATAAAGCTTTTTTGACTTTCTGCTTTTTCTTAGCATTTCCTCCTCCGCTTTTTTTCTTATGCACTTTCTTCTTCTGCTTTTCCCAAACTTTAGGTTTAACTTTTGCTTCAAGCTAAATAAATAAATCAGTAGGTTCATTTAAGCTTCTGGTTACCATATAGGTTCTATCTGAGAATACACATTTTTGTAACCAATGTATTGATCAATTTGTCCCAATCACAAACCGACTAAAGGAGCCTGTATTTATAAAACACACATATATACATTCATCACAACGTTTTGTAGCATATATTCCATCGTGATGTCATCGCACTGTCAAGATTTTGATCAAATATTTTTGTACTTGTAATATTTAGCTGAAAGTCTATTGTAGCCATTAATAATAAAAAACATTTCTTCTAATTACTGCAATAAAGCAGCGAAAGGTCGCATGCAGAAAGGCCAACATACGAACAGATAATATTGTATTACAAGTACCTAGATTTTGTTTTGGTCACATGGCATGCCACACAATATATGCGAGAAGTGTTTTTTGAGTATTATTCAGTTGAATAAAATAGTTACTTATATATATATCTTCAAATAATCTAAATAATATATATAAATGAATTCATAATAAAGGAAAATTTGATGTAGAACCTATACACAATAACAACATGGCGTCGATTACGGAACACACATTTTTTTCTGAGGGTTCCAATCAAATATTGTTTCCACCATGAAAGCAGTGTGGTGGCAGGAAGGGGAGTATCACCACCCGAAAGAGGACAAATTGCCATCCAACTTTTCTAAACCAGATTTCCGCAGATTACGAATCTGGAAGGTAATTGATCAGAATAGGAAGCGTTTTCGAGATATAAGAGCTCAAAGTTCAAAATTTACCAATTACAACAGTGTATTATATGTATGTATTATAACCAATTTATTGAAACACAATTTGGTCTTTTCTTACATTTTTAGGATTATAGGTATCTATTCAATCACCTTATGAAAAAAAAAAATCCTTCGTGATTAGTAGTCACACAAAAATAAAGAACTTGAGAAAATTATTCTGTAGAGTATACAGAGTGTAAACAGCTTAATTCACCAAATCTACCCAACCAGAATATCTTTGAAGAACACCAGTGACTGATAAAACATATTCCCTGTTTTTATCCAAATTAGATTTGTTACAAAATGAGTGTCTAAAAATGCAAATAAACGGAAATCCAAAAATCCAACTTGCTGGTGCAATCAGACATCACCCTGCTAAAAAAATAATTGAAGCATTGACTTATAAAATGTTTTTCGTCTTGTATTATATACATACAATTACAACCCCAAGACCTTAATTTAGCAAGGAAAAAGTTATACTCTTCCCTGATTTAGCAGATCGAAAAGGATATTATTGTTGAATATGTGCTGTGAAAAGAAAGTACATTTCTGGGCATAACAAGAACATTATTATCTGTATATAATTCTTTACGTTAAACCATTCATGAATACGTACTTCTGCTTTTCATGTAAAATGAGCTGATCATACCGTATATACTTTAAAACCCAACATCTTCGCGGCCATAAATTTTCGTGATCTTACATTTCCAAATATTTCGTGACCTTTTATTTTCACGATTTAAGTTTCTTGTCGTCTACAATATGTATTTCACCTCTATGATGAACGTCAAACAATGGAATAGCGTTAGTAAAATGACCGAATACGTGATTAATGTACCAAATTATTGTTTGTGTCTACAAACCGGATCATGCAGCGGGGAACCTCCACACACACACCATTGGGGTGTGAGGCAATGATATTTTTGCAGTTTACTACACACATGAAATAATTACTTATACATTAGAGCGTATTAAATGATTTAATGGACAAAGGATTCGTCAAGCAAGTACACGTTTTTAAAATAACTTGTCCTCCGAAAATACGCTTCCCTGCACAGTATTGTTGTCATCGATCCAAGATATCTTTCGTTTCTTGAAATAGGTGTATTTCTCTTAAATATGTTATTGCTCAAACTATCCTTTCACAATTCTCTTTCCACTTTTCGCGAAAACATCACAATTTTGCAATGTCTTATAAATACAGGCTCCCAAAATTGAAAGATAAAAAGGGAGGAAAACTTACATTTCCAGATCTCTCCTCCATTTCCTCTACATTAGCTTCTTGATTTTCAACTTCAACATTACCTTCTTCAACATGGGCCTAGAACAGAACAGAATATAATGAATAGCGTTAAACACAACGAAAATAACATAGCGTTTTCAGAGGATTTCAGGACACCATATTAATTTAAAAATTGTAATTCCGGAACGTAGCGTCGTATGAAAAAAAAAATGACTAAAATGTTCCTTGAAGATTGGCCTACAATACTGAATGATGGTTTTGATTGCATAAACAGAAAAAAGACACAATGTTAACATAGGCACACTGTCCATACAGTTTTATCGCGGTGCCTATGCTTATACACTGTGTTTTCTTCAACATTACCCTCTTCAGACCAATAAAAGACATTTCTGCCATGTCGTAAGGTAATCCACAGATTAAAATACAAAAATATCTATCTATCTAATATTATAATAGCACTAAGCCAAAATTTGTTCCTCTATCTCCTCCAAAACCGCAAGTCTGATACTAGCACCATTCCGGCTAGGGCACCTTTTTATTCCCCTTTATCCATTAGTCTATATTAGAAGTCATGTATTGTTTGCTTTTTATTTATATTTATATTTCAAAATGGAGAAATCGAAAAATTAAGAAATGAATACACTTTATAGACCGTCATTTTTTAAAAAATTTTTAAATTAACTTTTTATACACAAGATTTACAACGGTTTTAAAATTGTTAATATAACGTTCTTAAATTGAGATCATCATCATTAAGATATTTACTTCAATAATTTGCAATAATCTGCAATACGCCTAGTCTTTCCACAATACATTAAGTTTTAGTTTAAGTTACGTGTGCTCTTTTATTTTTTTGTTGTACTAACAAGTTTTATGTGAATGATGTACAGTAAAACTCTATATAATTTTATAATTGTTATGTATGTAGTGTATCAAACGACACATTTCCAATTGTATGTATTGTGTATGTAATTGGACAATAAAAGTTTTTTGAATTTTGAATTTTGAAACCTCAAATTTCTTTGAAAAATGTGTTTTTTAGACAAGTTTCTTTGCAACTACCAAACACTGCATTTGGTATTTCTCGGCCATTTTCATTCATCACAATTAGGTCACTCAGGTAATTAGCAATACGAGACATTAGCACATGTGATCAGCGCAGCTGCTGCAGTTATAGAGTAAATCAGCAGTGCTGCCGTCCGTGCGCCATTTCAAACTAGAATAGAATATTAGATGGACAATTCAGAAAGTAAGGACTAAAATAGTGATACGAACAGTGGAAACAGTAATAATGATTATTCAGTCAGTAGTACTAGATTAAATACATTTTTGTTTATATATTGTATATTTTAAGTTTGAGTGTAACAATATTATTTGTACACTTCATTTCCTACTGGATAGGTTTACAAAATATCTTTTCTCTACACCACCAAACTTCAAGCATAGCCCAGAACATCATCATATCTCCTTAACAAAACTTTTTAGGCTCTGAATTTAATTTCTAGTTACTTATTTTGTCTGATGCAATCGTAGAATATATAAAAAATAAAGTTGAGCACATAAGGAACCTATAACCTATAACAAAGTGACAACAATGACATTCAGAATGACAACACTAAACAATAATCATTACTATTTATACTTTGCAGTGTAAATACGATACTAATTTATATCAGATCGTATACACTTGTGAGATTGTACTGTTTTTATTTTCAATTTCTATACATCAAAAAGGATCCTAGAAATCACCCAGAATGTGTTTGAGAGGGGGGAGGGGAGATCCAGGGGAAGGGGATTTAAGGGGTTTTGACACAACCTTTCCGCCCAGCTATTTGTCAGTTTTTGTTTTTTTGTTATGTATTGACACACCATCGATAAGATTGGCCAAAATGGTCTGATATGACATTGTTTTGTCAGTTTTTGTTTTTTTTAATGTATTGACACACTAGATTTGTATCAATTTTGGTCCATGGCTAGGGGATGAAATTAACATGTTTGGGAGGCGGTGACTTTAAGGTGGTCTGACATGACCTTTCCAACCTGATGTTTTGTCAGTTTTTGTTTTTTGTTATGTATTGAGATGGGGTGATATTAACGTGTTTGGCATGACCTTTCCATAATTGAAAATTGAAATGTAAAAAATTATAGACAATTATTAAGAAAATTTCTGTAGATTGTTTGATATTAAACACAAAAATATATTGTGTAAAACCATAATGAAATTGAATAAGGGACGTGGGTGTGCCGGGTTAGAGGCTCTGACATGACCGTTACAAACTGGTATTTTGCCAGTTTCTGACTTTTTTGTATGTGATGACGTACTATATGTTTTTATATACTAAGGGCAGCTGACACGACCTTTCCGACCTGATATTTTGTTTTGGTTTTTTTGTTATGTTTGTAAAATTTTGGTTCATGGGTCAGATGGGGTGAAATCAACCGTTTTGGGGGGGATTTTCGACCCCCAGGGTCAGGCTGACAAACTTCTTTTTACAATGTTTTTGGCAGTATTAACAACATTAAGGGGTCAACCCTGAAATGGGTGAAAACATATGTTACAGGCTCCCAGACTAAAAGAAGAATACGAAAAAAAAATCACAAGGGTTATCCGCAACTCAATTATAACCAAAAAAGAACCTGATAACAAGGGGTTATCCGCCAAGTGCGGATAACCAATTAAAGTCTGGCAAATAATAGGGAGTAATAAATATAATCTCATTTTCAAGATTGATAAAAACAACAAGCCAACAACTAATGTACTTTACCAGGGAAGAGTGAAATTACATGCAAAACTCACGAGCTGTCAAGGCGTGTTAATACAATTAAATTGCTATTGTCCTCTATTGCTTTTTTAGTCCCACATGTGCGGCATTGCCAATTACTGAATATGCTGTCACCAACCTTTTGAGGGCGCCTCATTGTTGCCTGTGGAAGCTTATTTTGCTCTCCTTTCTTTTTATCTATTTTTTACTATATTTTTACATCTTGACTTTGTTTTGCGCCACGTTTTGTGGATTTCTGTTGTTTAGATGCTTATTATCATGGAGATCATAAATGTTTCAAAGAATACAAATTAGAAGTTTATTTAACTATTTTATATTCATTTCCTAGGCTAACTAAGACCAAGTGCTGGCTAGCCTGGAGCGGCTCCTCGACGTCACCACTGTAGCGATCACGGACACGACGGAAAAAAATGTCTGGGCATGCGCAAAGCAATTACTTCATCTTGAGTGCACATCCGTTGATTATGTAATCGAAGCGGTGGTGCCATGTGTTGTAACGTTTGAAGTAAGGTTCGAGAGTTTTCTATGTAATTTCATTCTTCCCTGGTCATTCACCCCTCACTCTACAGTTCATAATGGGTGGTTATTGCCCAGGTGGTTATTGTCTTACATTCGAAAAAAAGCACTAAAGATATAAAGTTTCATCTTTGGGGTAATAAAAAATTACCAACCTCTAAATTATTCCTTTCCAGTCGGACCACAACAGTTACATAGCAACCTTCAGTGACAGTTGATGTGTCTTCATCATCACGCACTATGATTTAAAAAAGTATTATTGTTGTAATATAACATGTTATTAACAGGGAAGAGTTATCTTTTTTTTTAAAAAGACAGTTTAAATTACATTTGTTGGTCTAGCTGAATTAAACCTCTATTCAATATCACTCACAGAAAAATATGAGTGGTAATTAATTGTTTGTTAACACTACCTTCAATATCATATTCAACACTTATAAAAGGCAGCTGTAAGCAAACATTCTCTACATCATTATATTCATTGTCACTCATATGGGTGAGCATTTGTCTGTAAAGAAAATACATAAAGATAAGTTACAAAAAAAAAATATTTTATAATACTATAAAATATATACTACTTGATTACATACAGTATTCATGGACATACAGAAGCAAGGTAAAAACTGAACATTTTGAAAACTAGATCGTTTTGCTGTATTTTGGAACGTTTTTTTAATGAAATTATTTGCATATTATATATATATATATATATATTTAACTTGTACTACTAATTTGCATACTTTCGAGGTGACAGAGTGACAAAGGTGTGATGCTCAAATTTTGATCTCCTCATCATATGTGACCATATAAAAAAATAAGAAAAAATCTCTTTTGCAATTTGTTTCACTTTGGGCTGTTTTTTTAGATAGATTGCCTAGCCTACAGCCATGTAGTAGCTAAACGTTCTTCAATGGGATGAAAATCCTCCTTTTTAAATTTATCTGGTCAATGATGACATCATATCATCTGATAAGCAAAATTTTTACATGAATTCATATCTATAGTTAAACACATGGCGGTCACATTTCATTATGATGATCTATAACAGTTTTTCTTTCAACACAAAAGTTATGATAACTCAAAAAAGAGGAGATAACCAATTATTTTACCTTCGTTCACTGTTGCTCATCTTTGCAAAACTGGTCAAAGTTTTGATTTTCTAGAGAAAAAAAAGAGGAATTTTTAAAATTGTTAATAAGAAAAAAAAACTATGCAAATTAGTGTAATCTACAATGGTAAATAAACATTTTAAACTCAACATTATCTCGTCACTTTGACGAGTTAGTTATCCGCACAACAAATATATGTATGCGCAAAGAAAAAGATTAGGCCATTATGACCTGAAGAAAATAATATGTTGTTCAGGGGCAACAATTTCGCCCCAAAATAAATCTAGAAAGGTCAAAGGGTCTCACCCAGAATTCACAGTTCAAAAAATTGTAAATACACGTTGTAAACTTGGCATAAACATGTAGATTATACTAACAAATAAAGTGGTTTATGAATTGAAACTCTGGAAACAGGTATATTTATTTTATCTGATTGGTCATCAAGTTTCAAAACCATTACAATTTCGACGAATAAATGTGTTTTTGAAAGAATTAGTAGGCCTAGCCTAGGTAGTACCAAGCTTTAAAAAGTAATTTTTATGTAAAGTATGTCTTGACAAATGGCGGGCGTACAAAGAGCAACATACCATTATCTGACAATTATTCAATGAAGAAATCGTACACAATAACAAACAATGAACAGAACAGAATGAATATCCAGAATAAAGAAAGATTTCTATCTATATGTATCTAGATTTCAAACAGAAATCGAAATGCAGCCTGGAATACTAAACATAAAATAACTAGAGACTTGGGGCAAGTCTAGTGATGACACTACTTTTGCTCTGTTATGTCTTCGTACTACACCTGAAGCAGGAATATACGATTTTTAAATACAACTCAATTTTGGATTTACTTTTTTGTCATCCATATGAGTTTTGGTCTGCAAAACAGATCTTTTGACTTTTCACCCAAATGAACTAATCAATTGACATCTTACCTTTTTATTGATACAATGAATAACAGTCTTCTCATTGAAGTGTGGTAATTGGTATAACGGTGACTTCTTTTCCAAGCATGCTTGTACAATCAGTGCACACAATTTCATCATATTCTCTATAGATTCAAGTTTAGGCTCATGTTTTACTGTAAGAAAAAATGAATATGACCTCTTCAAAAAAATTCCTGTTTTTTAAGTCCAAAACTTGAAAGAAATCCCCTAAATTTTTATTATTTTTTATAAAATTTTATTTTATATCTAAATCATGGGTCATTAAACAGGAAAGCTGAATCGCTCATCACATTCAAACAACTTTTCAAATCCCACCTTTTTAATTTTCACTTTCATCATTAATCTTTTGCTCGTTTTAATAACATTTATTTTGATTTTTCAGCACTCAGAGGCTCCCTGCATTTTGTACTATATTAAATTGAACATTATTATTAAATATTATTACTATTATTATTAAATAAAAACTGTAAATATATATATTTATAAATGTTATCATACCTCTCCCAATATGTTTGTATATTACAATTTGTCCGGCTGTGCTAACCATTTCATGAATCAACATTGGACATTTGCGCACAATGTAGTCTTTATCTGAGGAATGAAAAACATTTTGTGGCTAGTTACATGTGTGCAGTTTATGTGTAATCTATATATTTAAAAGGCAAAAGTTTGTCCTCTGCACGCCGTGGTACAACCTATGATTGGTGTGAATTTTGCACTCAACATACGGAAATGGTCATGGTCTATATAAAAGTTTGTAAACCAAATATTTATTAAATTATGACTTATTAAATATTTAAAAAATTCCCTCTGAATCAAAAGGCTATGAAATGTGGAGAAAACGGCATCATTATCGTTCAGAGAGGCGAGTCGATAGGGTAGGCATAATTTTTAATGGTTGTGGATTACTTCAGTTCATTTTCATTTGTAATAATAAACATTTATAGGATGATTTATGCAGGCTATATAACTATATATTAAATTTGATTTCGTTTATTTGTTTTCTTTCATTCTCAGCGTGCAAAATCGTACCCTGGCTATGTCACCTGTATTGTAACAATGGGAATGCAAATTATTCGTTTAAGTAATGCGATCATTTACTATAACCTTTTTGCTACTTTTTTTATTCTAGGCATACTCTAGCCCTGAGCATCTCTACACAATTCCATGTTATACCTGCGGTTTGAACATAGTATTCTTCATTATTCTACTAATCCGCCGAATAATTACTAGCTTTTCATTGGATCTTAATTATAATTACGGCTACCTTTTGACGCCTATCATAATTTGTTTACTCTGGATTTCTTAATTTGTAATCAAAAGTATGCAATGCATTTGCAATCAAAGTTCATCAAAAAGAATTAGAAATTAATTTGGTGTATTTCGAAAATTTTATTGCGCGTAACCTGTGTAATTTTGTGTGTAGCACGCCATTTTTATGCCAAAAGTTGCTCCATTTTATGAATACACTTTCGTTAAGTTTCATTGAAAAATACATTTTTGTTAAGAATTTATGAGCAACCATAAAATCGCGCGTAACTTACGCTGTGCGACTTTAACATCATAATAACAAAGTTTCCTGCACATCTACAGTTTAAAGTCACGTTCAAGATCCTGACAATAACAATAAAAAATAATGTTAATTAATTTATTATATTACATAGCCTATGTAAATACGTGAACGTGATTGGTTGAAACTGCATCACATGACTACTGCTGAGAGGATCGTAAATCGTATATTTCGTCGAGTACGATGATATCGACTGAGTAATTTTCGTGTGATTATCCTGTCCCTGTCATTAAACATATAAAATCTAGTAAATTCTGAACTTTCATGTGGCAACACTCGCGTTTGGCGATAAATAAACAAAAGTCATCTACTGAGAAATAGAATTTGAAAACTAGAATCTTTTATCAACATTTTATCTATTTTTCAAGTGACCGCCCTCATCAACGACCACCTCTTGTAACGACCAACTCTCGTAAACGATTAATTCTCATAATTAACCACCTCTTGTAAAGACCATCTCTCGTAAGCAACTGCTTACAATGGTGATCGCTTGGTAGAGGTGGTCACTTTTTGATCAATTTATGGTTGTGGTAATTTACATGGTGAGCAGTTAAGTGATGCTTCACAATTTTAGTAAGGCGATTACTGAGACTGATGCATTTGCACAATGTTAAACCAGGGAAGAGTGAAATTTCTTCCCTGAATAAACTTACCTATTTCAAGTGTACTAGGTGGTAGTAGATAGCGCTTCAAGTGAGCATGTATGAGGGTTCGGGCTTTCACACTGTAAGGCTGACAAAATGGATTCTCCTTGTTCTGTCCAACTTCATTTATGGCTCGCATGACCTGAAAAAAATATCCAATGTACTACATGTACTATGATTACACTTAAAAACATTAAACCTAGGTATACAATGTTTTTTTGGTGATATATAATAATTATTGCTGTATAGCATCTATTCATATTATGGACAGAAAATTGACCTCCTGTCGCACTTCATTGCTTGTCAGTACCATCCAGAAAACATCTCATATACCATACACACTCAGTTTTTCCGCGGACGAAATTACGACAAACACGGGTAATTAGGTAAGGACAGCCCACATTTACTCAAGCATTACGTTATTGAGTAATTCATTTCTTAAAAGCAAAATGTTTGTTTTATCTTTAATCCTTGGAGGGAAATTGTTTATAAACAAAACAAAGGGCAGGGCATTTAATTATTACCGAACAGTAAAACTGGAAATAAAATTTAATTTTGTTAAAGTGACAAACATGGAATGAGTAAACTATACAGTATGTAGAAAAAATATGTTTGCTAAGAATAAGAAAATTTAAAATCGTCATTTTATGATACAATATTTATTAGCATACGATTGCAATGGGGTATTTATATACATAACATCTTACAACTCGTCGAAATATTTGCACAAAGGTGGTTATTTGTACAAATGTGACTTTTTGCACATTTCACAGTTCAACAAGCTTGGATCTGGCCTAAAAAAAATAACAAATGATATGGAAATACCATTGGAACTTCTTCATTGTCACTAGGCCTACCGCAAACTTCTTTATTATGAACTTGATTGAATTCCCGAGATGCACCTAAAATCATCAATGCACCTGCAAATAGATGTTATTATTATCATCAATGGTATTCATGCATCATTACTTGCTTTGTAGTTATCTAGTTATAATAATTAAGGCCCTGTTCATACCGATAGTGTTACAGTATTTTAGCGTATAACGCTAACAAGTTTTGTGTCTTAACAGTGAATTAGTGGAAAATGCTACTGATCACTAATCATTCATTATATCCAATCATAATCTGTCATGCAATGCTATTCTGTGTCAATGTGATGTTCTTCAGAAATACAGACTATTAGGTAAACAATCAAAAAAATAATTTTAGCTACAAACTACCAACTAATTACCATTTCGTTATTTAACAAATGAAACTTCATGTCATGTACACACCTTTCTGGTGACCAATACTGTAGATTCTTTACAAGGTATTGTCTAGATGAGCAATTTCTTTTTTAGACATGTTGGGTTTATTTTCAACCGGTTAATCACAATAAAATTTCTTTTTTCATGGTAGCAGTGCCTATACTTAAATAATAGGATGATGCCCTTGGCTGGCTTTACTGACCCATCACTTGCGTAATTACAACAAAGAGCTTGGGGTAAATGACTTTTTATTACAAATACAAACCATAGGAACAGACATTTGCCTGTACTACATTAAAATAATTGCTGAAGTCATTTAATCCTAATTATAAGGACTGAAAGTACAGTGGAGAGAATGAATTAAATGTGGAAGAGTTCATGAATATGCAACAAGAAATGTCCTAAATGATGCATTTCCATTATAATGATAAACGTTTTTTTTCTCTTTGCTGATTAAAATTTGATATAGTTGATTGATAGTTAATTGATATAGTATTAGCATTAATGTACCCTAATACATTATAACTCCTTCGGTGTGAATAAAGCCAATCCAGCTCTAGATCCGTGTGAATAACCCCTTATTGAGCAAGTTGAAAAAAGGTTATTGGTTGGCAGTAGATACTGTATGCAAAACATCCAATAATAACTTTATCTGCGGTATGCTGTTTCAATGATTTTATTAATACATTTTTTAATTACTTTGAATTATTAGAAGAATAGCATTTTTTTTACAATCTAGAATACATACGATTAAGATTCATAGTTGGTGTTTTATGAATAAAGTAGAAGTAAATTTGAGTTGTCTCTATCAGAACTTTTACAGCACTGTAACGTATAGATTGATACCACCAGGTACCCTGTAAAAATAAAACACCAGAAATAAAACAACAGTATTAAAACAAATGAGTAGACATATACCCCAATAAAGAGAAAAAGATACCAATTAACCTTAAACATGTAATGTGAATGATAAAATTAATTTAGAATAATAATATAAAGCATTCGTAACAGAAGTTTACATGGTTCTTTTAACCTTTATCTCAATAAGCGAGCTGGTAAAAATGCAGACATATATACAGCATTTTGTCAGTATTTCTGAGAATCAAAAAACATTGGAAAGAGAGACGCAGTTGATAGTATAGCTTATTTAGATTTCGATTCATTAACAATTTTAGGAAGGAGGATATACCTTAGAAATTTAGGAAAATCTGCAAAATTTCATTGAAATATAAACATCAGTAATTATTCATAGAATAAGTTAATACATTTTGTTATTCATACTGAAAATAAATTAAAATACTTACAACTGCAATTGGAAGAATTACCATGAAAGCTAAACCATATATGGCAAGAATCTAAAAAAAAAGTTTTAAAATTTGGTTTTTCATCTATTTTATTTTTTGCAAAGGGTATAACTGCAGCTGCACTTATCACATGTGCTGCTATCTCGATATTGATAATGACCCGAGTGACCTAATTGGGATGTAGGAAAATTGCCGAGAATTACCGAACACAGCATTCGGTAATTGGATAAATTCGTCAAAAAAAACACATTTTTTGTATAAATTCGGCGTTTTAATATAGACTAATGGAATTAGCCCCAGCTCAAACGGCGCTAGTATCAGACTTGCGGTTTAGGAGGAGATATAGGAAGTTCAAATTTTGGCTTAGTGCTATTGCAATATAGATATTATAAATTGAGCCAAACAAACACAAAATAACAAATACCAGGAAATACATGATAGAGTTGAAAAAGTGCACTGTATATTTTGCGAGAGTTACACATGTTGATTTTCAAGAGAATGGAATGTCAAAAATGTCTTTGGCACGTCACTCAGGGAGAAGTTTGTGCGAGTGCTGAAACAATGTGCTATTACAGGGCTTTTCAATCCCTCAGGTCTCCCTGATTATCGAGGCGGGGTGACAAAATATTATACTTCCATTTATCTAAAACCAGAACCTAACATACCCACACCGAATTACTTTGGTCAACAATCCAAGCTGGTAGTGCAATGCCAAATGTGGCAGCAGTAGGCCCATCTGGATTTCCATACTTTTGCCAATTAACTTTTGAATCTTCATTGGTCAGCCTAGAAAGAAATTTAGAAACATAACAATTTGTGAATTTTTTAATTTACAATATATCGCATTGCATTGCTATTGTTCACTACTGGTATTCGCGGGCGTATTTGCATATGAAGGTGAAGCATTATATTGAATAGGCTGTGTTAGCGTTGTTTCAGCAGAAGCATTTTTAGTTGTTGTCTAAGTAAGAAATGTTATATATCATATACATGTTATATATCGTATTTCTATAAATTGTGGATTTTTCGCCAATACTGTGAGTAGAAAAGTATACTTTCTAGGTTTTAATAATAATGTATTAATACTATTAATGAATTAGGCCTACTTAGTTAACCCTTTAGCACCTAAAGCGCCCGCAACATCCCTGGCTTTTAAGCATGATGTAGCTCTTGTTCTGTGAAGCCTAGCAACAAAAGAAAAACAGTGACGTAAAGCTTGAAAAATCCCCTTTTAGAATATGACATCATCTTTTGTGGCTTCTGTTTGACTATTAGCGACGTTTCCATTTAAAGTTCACAGGTTGGATCTAGTATTTATGAAAACGCATACTATACTCAGTAATTGAAACAGTAAGGTTAAAGAAGTTTCGTTTGTCTGTAAGATGATGTAATCAACCGGTTTACAGGAGTAATTAACAAGGCCATATACATGGCTGCTGTCGCATGCTCAAGTTAGTGTTTACCGACCAACCGATCAACATAGTGAGCTGTAGAGTTGCGTTGCACGCGGGTAAGCCTGAACGTTCCATAGATGGCACTATACCAAATACGAGATCTCATGGTAACAATTCCAAGTCACATAGACTCACTCATGATTAGGCTGCGTCGCTGAACTAGCGAAAGCTAGAGTAAAAACGTAAGTTTTACAGTTTTATTCCCTTTGGATCATCCAAAAAAAAAAAAATTATTTGAATGTGTATACTTCATAAATAAGACCACTTTTAGAGTATTCTGCTCCTGTTTGGCATGGCACTTTGACTCGCTCAAATTGCAAGACTATTGAAAGAGTATTTCACATTATTTTAGGACCTGACTATCTCAATTATGATAATGCTCTCTCAATTTTTTTCTATTCCCTCACTTAAGAAAAGAAGAGATATTTACACTTGTGTTTGGCAATAGGCTATTGAAATTCATTACAGAGATTTGCTTTCCTTGCTTTCCAAACCTTTTGAGAGTAAATCATTTGCTTGAAATACCTAAATTTAACTCAAACTTAACTAACTCAAAGATACAGTATGTCACCAATACCCACTTTAGTGCAATTTTTAAATAAACATCATATGTAAATTTTATAAGCATTATTCTCACATTGGATTTTAGGTTAGAGTATATAAAATAATTAATTTTATATAAGCTTTAAACAAATAATCAACTATCTTTTTGTGCAATAGGATCTCACAATTTTTCTTTTTTTGTAATACTATTTTTATATGGTTTTTGTTATTGCTCAATATCATTTTATATTTTTAGGGTACATATAATGCTTTTAGCTTTTGTATTATATTTTTATACCGCAATAAATAAATAAATTACTGTAAAGCCCAAAATTTTCGCGACTTTCGCGATTGAACAACGTTCTCGAAAATAAAGGGCACGCGAAAATTCCAACGATGTTGTTTACAGTCGATCAGGCCTAGCTTAGGCTTAGTTAGCCAGGCCTAGCCTAAATATGTAAAAAAAAGAATGATAAACTTCTAATTGTGTAAACATTTCAAACCCTAATTATTATTTATATTGTTTGTTCAGGTGTAATTAAAACATTAAAATAAATTGCAACCAACCGAAAATGCTAGCTATGTCCTACTCAGCCTGCGCTGCCTCGCTCAAAGCAATGATGAAATACCTCCTCACATTGATCGACACGCTTGGCGCTGTGGGAGGATTGATTGCTAAAATAATGTTTGAATTGGAATAAAAAAGCTTACGACATTTCTCAGGTAATTTTTTATGAAGTGTATAGTGTACTTGCTTGACAAATCTTTTTGGTTCAACAAATTACACAAAAAAAACTCAAATCGCAAAATAGTTAACAATGTAAAATCGCGAAAATTTTGGGCTTTACAGTACTTATCCATGGTACAAGTTTTTTTTTAACAACAATTTCGATGAACTTTTTTAGGACGATCAATTAAGTCAAAACCATAATGGATATCAGTTGCTTTCATAACCAAAAAAAACTGCATCCAATATATTATTATTTTATCTATCAAACGAAAAAAAGCACAGCTAGGTACTGTATCTGCCAGTAATCAACCTGCATTAAACATAATGTCTGCATATGCTTGTTAACCATGCGATACAAATTCATGTATAGTAAGATTCTTTATGGACAATAACCACCAGGACCATTATAGACTGTACCATTGTTAGAGTGGTAGGTGTTGGCTTGTTTTTTTTTTATCAATCAATTTCTATGCTCACTTCCTATGTTGATAGGCAAGTAACGTAATATCTTTACTTCGCAATTGCTTGGACTGGCGACGGCAGCGCTGATGTCGTGGTTTACAGACAGTTTTGTGAATGATTTTTTTCCCGCAAATTGACAACTCACATTCATGTCATTTGTATTGTACATGTAGTTTTCACACACAAACACACACACATAAGTAAAGGACAAAGCCAAAGATACCAAACACATGTGTGTACATTATATCCTTATGCATTTTTGTGTTAACTTTTAATAAGACTTGAAACAAAAATGACGTACGCTTCATAAGCTTTGGCGATTCTCATAAATGTGACTTCATCTCCACCTTCTTTATCAGGATGGTGTTGTCTACTCAGAATGCGATACTGTTTTCTTATTTCACTATCAGAAGAATCCTGAAATAACAAAAGTAATGTGAAATAAATGATACATCCTGTTTCTCAATTCTCAGGTGCTTGGATAGCAGATTAATTGTTAGTGTTTTAATTTGATACGTAAATCGTCTTCTTTAACCTCGCACCCTGGGCATTTTAAAAATATAGTTTACATACAGTACAGCTAAAAACTACTGCAACTTTACCCACGTTCCAGTTTTATAGCCACGCATGGTACTTCGTGGATACTCGTGAGGCTTCGTAACCTCAATACAGTATAATAACAGTTTCCTAACAAGTACTACATAAACCTACTTTATATAACACCTAAATAAATTCCTGTTATTTGATTGGACGATTGTGGGTCACATGGCGTGCAATAGTACGCACTATTAAACGATCGTTTAATAGTACTTTTTGAAACATTTTTGTGTACGAAAAAAAAAACGTTTCGCGGATGAAAAAAAATTTAGTACACAAATTACCCTATGATATGGCTCTGTACTGGGAAATACAACAGCGCCACCTGTCGTCTGGTCTCGGTTTCATTTGTAAACACCACCGCGAGATATGCAACAGCAGCAGATATTTGTGTACGATTTGGACATATATGTACTAATTTCATTCAAAAAGGCATTTAAATTAGCTTTAGATCGTTTTTAGGATTTTGATTAATTAATGGGGACATGCCTACAAGACGTGGAATTGTTGGAAAAACCATAATTAGCCTAGATAAGTTCCAATTGTCTGTCGAAGTTTTGCCTTTCAGCCAAGCTAGTACTAGTAGGCTACTAGGTCTAGCCTAGGCCATGCTCTATTAGGCTAGGCCTAGTCTAGGCGTTTTAGCCTTGCTAGGCCTAAGATTGTTTGGGCGTTTGTTGACATAATTAACACTAAAGTAGGTGTGTTTATAAAATCCATATAAATATAATATTAAATATAATATTAAAAACCAAATGTTACTGTTTTTAATCAATGTGAATGAAATGTAGGCCTTTGGCTAGGGCTACCTTACCTTATTTGATTCAAATGACAAGAATCTATTTAGATGTTATATAAAACAAATAATGAATGTTCTATATTCGTGTAATGGTACAAATAATGGCATTTGGTGAATGATGAAAGGTTAATATCAACTCGGCTGTCGCCTCGTTGATATATAACCTTTCATCATTCACCTCATGCCATTATTTGTACCATTACACTCATAAACATTCATTATTTGTATAATATGAAATGTTGGAATGTTGTTTTTGTAAAACCACTAAACAATCCTACCATGCAAGTAACACAAAATGCTTGCTCCAATACACAACTTCGGCCTACACTGGCCTACTGTAATTGCTACCGAGGTCAATAGTTCATAATTTACCAGAAGTCACATGGATTGTAGGTGGATTCCATTAATAATGAAGTTTTGTATTTAGAAATAAAATGACCTTCTAAACAACAAGTATTACTGTGTATTTTGGACTTAATACCTGTGTAGTTTGAAGTGCTCAAATGTTGCATATCATTTTTTATAATATCCGGCTACTATTGTAAGATTTCCTTTTTTTTTTAGTAATACGATTTCTCAATAACTTTTTTGTCGGCTATCGGTTTCAGTTGGTACTGTATGTAGAAGTTACAGTTCTATGATTATTGTAAATTATTATTATCGACAGCTTCCATTGTTTCGGCGCTTTTATATGGTTACATAATAATAGATAACAAAAGCACATTTGATGTGCTAGGCATTGTGAGGAGGGACGGCAAGCGTGCACAATGAATGTGCTACAGTTATTGTATACATTGCTTTTCAATTTTTTTTAATGTTGCCATGCAACAAGTATAAAAACACACTGACAACTCAACTGGTGTTCATTATCATTTAGTCTTTATTGTTTGAAGGTTTGCATGGCGAAATCAACTGTTGATATAAATTTTGCTTTGTGCATGGTTCTCTTGCGGATGAGCCATTCCATGTTTGCCTCAATTATTTCGTGTCAAAAAGTAGGCCTAAGTAGTGAGCGTGAATTAATTTTAAAACAAACCTGGCCCGTCTCTAATTTCACCTCACTCACGCTTACCTTTAAATTTCCGAAGTTGTTACAATTTCAGCAGTAATGAAGAAGTATTCCCCTGTTCATTGAATGCGTGTTGAACAGATTTGGTATCGTTGGCAAACTAAACCAACTACTATCATCTTACGCGAGCGGAAGGCAGTTGGGGTCAGTTGTCTAATTGGTTACCTATTCTTTCTGGTGGTGTTGTCAGCATTTTTATCAACAATTTTACCACAATTCTTAAATTATCCAACTTTCTCTTATTTGCGGATGAAATTATTATTAATGATTAAATTATATCCTATTATTTCTTCTAACGACGATGCAGTATAGCTTCAGAAGGATTTGGATGGTCTAGTGCAGTGGTCTAATCTTGGGGTATGAAACTCAATGCCTCCAAATGTAAAAACTTGTCACTGACCATTACTCTTAAATCAAAACCCATTTTGTTTAATTATCAAATTAATAATCAGAACTTGGACAAAGTCCAATACCATAAGGATCTTGGAATATTGTTTGATTCCAAACTTTTATTTTCCAAGCATATGGACCAGTAATAGAATGGTTGGCTTCATTTAGAGGCACTGTAGGGGAATTAGCTACCCAAAACCCCTTTTAATTTGTTTAAAACGCTTGTTAGACCTAATTTACAATTATCCTCTTATCTTTAATTCAATTTCTGATAATCATGCCACAAGGTTCCAATGTGTTCAAAATAAGTTTGTTAGGTTTCTTTGTAAACGTTAATAGTCTTGAACCTCATAAGTTTAGGAGAAGTGTGTCTGATTTAACGTTTCTTTACAAGATTGTAAACCGTTTGTTTAGTTGTGACTGCTGTTCTCTTTTCAATTTACATGCTCCTTCTCGTAAAACTAGAGTTAAGTTTATTTATTATTTATGTTCCTTTTAATACAGTAAATGTCTTGAAAAGAGGGTTTCAGACACATTCACCTTCCTTTTATAACTGTTTTAAGTGAGTCCAATGTATTTAATGTTGATGTTTTTTCAATAGTTATTCTTCCTTTAAGACTAGTATATACTTTTTTTAAATAATTGTGCTTAATAGGCTTATTTTTACTATTCAACATATTTTTATTTAAGTTTGCTTCAAGTATTTATTGTATCCGTTTTCTGTTTCATACCTTTAAAAGTGGCAACTTTGTTGGTCTTGATGAAATAAATAAAAATAAAAAAATAGAAAAAAATCGGGGAAAATTTGAAAAAAACTTGCAAATTTCAGGGAATTTGGGACCTCTGCATCAATGTACCCTGTGATGCAAAACAAATTATATGGACTAACTATTAAGATTACTCACCCTATCAAGGCCTAGTATTTCATATGGATCATACTCTTGATGGTCTCGCTCAAGCTGTGATGCTTTGTATGCTAGTAAAATGAAGACACACCATGCCAAAAGAAGTACAATCCACCTGTAAGATGAAATATTTTGCCTATTAAATACAGGAAATCATGGTTATTAATTTTTGGAAATTTAAAGATTGTTTTAAAGATTACTAGAGGGGTTCCTTATCTCCGGTCAATATTTCAAATTTAGCTTTTAAGTACAGTACAGTACAGCAACATACAGTATTTCCATGCAGTATTGCATTGTGCAAGTTAACTGCTCAAACCATTCTAGATATCACAATTTTAATTACATTTATTTTTAAAGTATATTTTTGTTGGTAGCTGGTAATACTAATACTCTAGAAATCTGCACAAATTACTACATGGTAACTGGTTTATATGATCCCAGTATAATGTTGAATTAAGATACAAGCAGTTAATAAAAAAAAAGAATGATTTCCCTCTTATTTCTTTTACATGTTAACTAAATACGAATACTAAATGTCAACGTGGTAAAATGTCATATTAGGTCCAGATTTATTATTTTTAAATAACTTCTATAGTATTGAGTTAAATATTAAACGTGAATAGAAAGTAGTACTATGCCATTATTTTCGTGTTTCTAGGATGTATGGTTTACGAGTTCTGAGGAATTGGACATTACGGCCATACAGCGTTGAAACACCGGTTCTCATCAGATCACCGAAATTAAGAAATGTTGGGCCCAGTTGTATTCTGGATGGGAGATTGTCTGGAACTGTGGCGGGTGCTGTATATACCGAAGTAATAATAATACTAATAAAACAACCAACCAAAGGTGCTCAAGGCGCTTTTGAATGCTTATAGTATGCAATCACCTCAGATTAAATGCACAATAAAATTGCAAATTTAAAATGGAAAAAATTAAGCTTATGACTATGTATAAGCCTGGGCAAAAAGATGAGTTTTTAATAATTTTAAAATCCAAGTGAGTTCATTGGCGAATTGAGATGGGCAGTGTGTTCCAGAGTGATGTGGCAACCATAAGAATTTTAGAATATCATTAAAAAACTTACTTGAATGTAGATAATACAGATTTTTTGGGTGCGACTGCCACTAATGCTTTCTTCTTTCTATTACATTCTTCACACTGGCAAGTATATAGTTTACCTTCATTAACTAGAAAAGAAATCATTTAAATAGGCAAATATCTATATTAATGCATGCTTAATTTCAAGACACATGTCCATTGTTTTAACCATAGTCAATAGAAATTCCCATAAATTGACTATGTGTAAACCAAGTATGTATCTCTCATATATAAATCCAGAAGGCAAATGACTGTGATGGGTATTTGTGGCTGATCTCAATGGAGATACAAAATAAAATAAGTATAAAATGAAATCAAAACGATGAAGTAAAACAACCAGAAAAATTAGCATAGCTTTTGGGCTTTCATCAGTGCAAGTGAGAGTACTAAGTATACACTTTACCAGATTGACCCATAATGAAGGAAATAAAAGAAAGCTTACTACCTCAGCCCCAGACAATGTTGGGAATGTGAACCATTCACCGGAAATTGCTAATTTTCTTAGGGAGGGTAAAAACTGTCACATGACCACAGTCAAGCAAATTCAATGCAGCCCTAGTATTTCCCTTTATAGCACACACGACATCATGTCGTGCCAGTCCACTGAAGGATTTTACATTTAGTATCATGATTTTCGGCTAGTCAAGGAAAGAGTCAAATTAATTCTAATATTTCCTTGATATTAACAAATCACTGTTTTATACGCATTTTCCGCTCAAATAGTGATAACAAATTATCATGCATGACTTCTGCTAAATGCGTGACAAATGTGTGACCATGCATGTGTTTGTTCAAAATGCGTGTTTCTTTAAAAATCAGAATGTCCTGCACAATGCGGTTTATCACTTTTTTTATTCAGGGTTAAATCACCCTTTTACTACTATGTATAAGGTGTGGTACATGATAAAGTTAGTTAACAAATTAATTGTCGAAATACAAGAAAGGTACGAAACGGAACTAGCCTAGCTAGCGCCAATTGGGATGTTTTAGACCACAAGTTGAAGTGGGCCGAATCTTCATCCCAGGACGAATCATTCCGGAATCCTGGCCCAGGTAAGGCCTACTATAACTGAGTATGGTAGAAGCGGCCGCCAGTTTAATATCGTTATTTGTATGGAACACCATGTGCACTTTAATCTTTGATGGCCTACGGCAAATTGAGTTACAGTTAAAGGAGTGTGGTCAAACTAATAAATATAAGCCAAAAATCATGTACTATTGAATCTTTATATTTCTATAATAATTATGTTTGCCTGCCGATAAATCAATGTATATTTTATTTGTATTTTAATATTAATTTACATGCTATCGAATCGAATGCTATCTAATATGTTGGTAGTGAATGGAAAAAATAACGTTGAACTCGCCCAACGTTTCTCGAGCACCCTCCTATCGAATCTATATTCAGTATTGCATTAATAATTTACGTACGGTACTGTCGAATCTCTATATCTCATTTACATACCATCGAATCTTTATACAGTATTGCATTAATAATTTACGTACAGTATTGCCGAATCTTTATATCTCATTTACATAATATCGAATCTTTATACAGTATTGCATTAATAATGTACATACGGTATTGCCGAATCTTTATATCTCATTTACATACTATCGAATCTTTATACAGTATTGCATTAATAATTTACGTACAGTATTGCCGAATCTTTATATCTCATTTACATACTTTTGAATCTTTATACAGTATTCCATTAATAATTTACGTACGGTATTGCCGAATCTTTATATCTCATTTACATACTATCGAATCTTTATACAGTATTCCATTAATAATTTACGTACAGTATTGCCGAATCTTTATATCTCATTTACATACTATCGAATCTTTATACAGTAGGTATTGCATTAATAATTTACGTACGGTATTGCCGAATCTTTATATCTCATTTACATACTATCGAATCTTTATACAGTGGGTATTGCATTAATAATTTACGTACGGTATTGCCGAATCTATATATCTGAATATTTAAATATCTGAATGGCATAAAATGATGTAGGATTGTAAATAAATAAATTGCTGTCATGTTATTGTAAATAAATTTTAAAAATATATAATTCTTATTAATTGGCTTATTATATTATATATTAATATACAATTATTTATTAAACATTTATCATTTAGAACAGATAAAATAAGTAATCATCGATTCGGCATTTCGTTTAAAAGAATGTATCACATTCAATCTGTAAAAAAAAAAGAGAATAAAAGCGCACACGGCGTTCCACATAGATTACCATTATTGAACTAGCGGCCGCTTCGACCGTAATCCACTATAAGTTTTATAACTAGGCCTAGGTAAGAAAAACTGTCCAAACATACGACCTAACTAGGGCCAGGCCTAAGTAAAGAAAACCTGTCCAAACAACGACAATCAAAGATTAAAGCACATATGCCGATGGGCCAATCAATGGCATTGTAACAAAACAACGTCGACGACAATCAAAGCGCATACAGCGTCCCATACAGATTACCGTTATTGAACTAACGGCCGCTTTGGTTGGCGGCCGCTTCGACCGTAATCCACTATAACTAGGCCTAGGCTAGGCCTTAGGCATCATAGGCTAGGCCTACTACTAGTTAGTAGGCCTACCTAGGCATAGGCCTAAACACATAGGCCTATGGCCTAGGAGGCTAGGCGGTGCTAGGCCTAGCCTAGGGGAATTACCGGCTAGGCTACATACTTTCTTTTTTACTGTGAGGAAGTAACCAATATGTTATCGGAATCAAAAACAAAGCATAAAAAGAGACTAGAAAATATAACGATGTTCCCCCTGACTCATCATATTCAAATTGTGCCATATTGAGTTCTTTCAGAGAGTGGATCCGTCAGCATGCAACAACAATCGATCAGCATCAAGCCAAAGAACATCAGAATCAGATTAATGAGCTCTCCCAACAGCAGTAATGTTTTCCATGCGGTAGGGCGCCGCCTACGTCGGGATGTCTATAACTTTTTGTGACGGTCACAATATTTAAGCCTGGACGATCGCGACCGGTAGGGTTTTCATGATAAAAATGTTATAACATGTTAACATTTTAAATGCTATTTAGATATTTAAATATTCGTTTTATGGAATTTATTTAGCAAAAAACTGCCGAATAGACAGTTCGCGTCAACCGGGCGCGTTTTTGTATCACGAAGAAGAGGCCTAGTTCAATAATATTTCAATATTATTGTTTCTGGAAGAAAAAATAAAGTTTAATTGAATTTAACATTTTAGCATAATAATAAAATGTATCTTATAGTAATTGATGTAAATTATTTACATCATACAAACATTACTTTATTTACCGGGCGTAGATCAAGACAAAATACTAATATTGAGTTGACAAATTTAGACCAATCTCGCTTATATGTATCCTAGCTAAGGTAGCTGAGAGCTTCATTAATTAAAAAATGGCTCTTAGCAGATAGCGAGAAAAATATGGTTGCCGTAAAAACTTTTCAACAACCCATAATTTGGTTGATCTACTAAATGTGTTCTATGAAGGTAGTAACATTCCCAAATCTGTTGGTCAGTTAGTTTTAACTGACTTTAGAAAAGCATTCGATTGTGTTGACAACACAATAGCAGTTTATAAATTAGCAACTCTTGGCTGTAGACCTGAAATTGTACCGTGGATAATTAGCTTTTTGTCTTACAACCCAACAAGTACGCTATATAATAAATCCACATTATCAACGAGTGTTACTCATCTAACATGTGGTGTCGCTCAAGGCTCGCTCCTTGGGCCAATGATCTAACTTAACCCAACTAAATGTAAAACTATGTATTTTAACTTAATTAAGAAATCAAAATGAGCAAGAACCCCTTTGATTGGTAATGATACAATTGAAATTGTTAATGAAACTAAGTTAGGCCTACTAGGTCTATGGATACAAGCTAACCTCAAATGTTAAAGAAATTGTATCCAAAGCCAGCAGACGCCTGCATATATTGTGTAGATTAAGAAAGTTCAATCTTCCGAAATATGATCTTGTAGATGTATTTAAGAGTTACATAAGACCAAGTGTTGAATATGCTGTCCCAGTATGGCATTCTAGTCTCACTAAGAAACAAAGTGATATGATAGAATCTGTCCAAAAGAGGACACTCAATGATCTTTCTCTATTAATATTATTCATTTAGAAGCGAGATAAGGTATGGGACTGCACTTTTTCTATATCTTTCAACTCTGCATTTGGGTTGTTGATAATTTACACGTCTTAGTTTCATGTTACTTATATTCTTCACTGGAAACCATTTTCCAAAATGAATACTTTTCAAACAATATTTAGAATATGCAAATATCCTTGTAATTCAGCTTTGGCTGCGATGACGATATTTGAAATAAATGAAATGAAAACTCTCGTTTGGGTTTAGATTTTGTTGCTAGATTCATCGTTTTTATTTATTTTATTTTATTTTATGTCTTTAGGCAATGTGGCCAAGGATTACCAATAGTAAATTAATCACTGTCCTATCAGATAGGTGGTAATCCCCCTGATACAGGGGCTATTTTGTGAACCAGTTCACCGAGGTAACCTCCTACTACCTACTCTTCTCGAATACTGAACAAGATGGCGGCCGTAAATGTGTTCAAAAACATTATTTAATATAAAAAATAATAATCTAAAATAATACATTAAGACCACAAAAATTACAACACACATTCTTGTATGCACAGTGAAGTTTTTATAAAATTAAATATATTGTTAAAGATGTATTGAAGGTCAAAATATTCTAAATTTAAATTGGCCATATCAAAGTAATATTAAAGTTATTCACTTTAAGTCGAAAATTCGAGTCAAAAAAAAACAATTTTACGTAATTAAAAGCTAAATCAATTTGTTTTAGTATTATTATAATTAAAATTTTAATATTGTTATTGCGGTCAGTCTAATTACCAAAAACAACCGAAAACAACCATAAACAACTGAAAACAAAATAAAATAATCTAAATACCGAAAACAAATTTTGTATAATATTTTACATGTCGCCCTCTATTGATGGGTGTTTCTAAAGACCATAACACTGAGAGAAAACCGCCCGCGCGGAAAAGCCAAGAAAGACCCTACGAAATGGTAGTGTGCACAAAATACAACTAAAAATCGTACAAACAATCAATGATAACATCGCATTTACTTACAGAATCTATAGAAATATTTTAATTTTAGTCTTTCGATTTTTATCCAGAAACGAACGCATTTACTCATCACAATAATTGGGAATCACGTGAATCCATTTAGTATAGAAAGTAGGCCTAAATTGAATATGGTTAATCATGATCAACTTAATTATAGATTTTCAAAGATAATAATACAAAAATGATATTTTTAAGAATATTGATAATATTAGGAACTATAAAGTATACTTAAAACCAGCTCACGATAAAGGATTCACAATAAAATCTATTCAGTAAAATTACCGTAGTCGAGTAAATAACGTACGTTTTTATCCTTAATCACTTCAGTATTAACTTAAGTGACGAAACCGGGGACGAAAACACAAAGTTAGGTAAAATCATCCTTTTTTTTTTAAAAGACTAAAAACGAAATGTATTTCATTGAATTTGTACGATTTTGAGTTGTATTTTGTGCACACTTACCATTTCGTAGGGTCTTCCTTAGCTTTAGCGCGCGCGGTTTTCTCTCTGTATGGTCTTAGCTTTAGAAACACCCATCAATAGAGGGCGACAATAACAAAAATATTATACAAATTTGTTTTCGGTATTTAGATTTTTTTATTTTTTTTTTCGGTTTGTTTTCGGTTGTTTGTGGTTGTTTTCGGTTGTTTTTGGTTGTTTTCGGTTATTTTCGGTTGTTTTTGGTTGTTTTCGGTAATTAGACTGACCCCTGTTATTGTTAATAAATAAAAAACAAAACTTTTGAATTTCCAGGTTATTTATGCACTGAATACAAAAAACGATGACCATGATGCAGTCATTAAACAACTCAAAATTTCTCATGAAAACGAGTTACAACAAATTATTTCAGAAACAAAGAACAAACTTACAGGATATAAAAGCAAAATTAGTGGTGAAACAGAACTGAGGAAGCGTATAGAATCTCTAGAAGCGTGTATCCAAGAACATGAACGACAACGCAAAAGCGCCCTCGATCAGTTTACGAAATACAAACATAAATCTGTTGAAAGTGAAAATAAATTAAAATCTGAACATTCTCACAAACTATTAAGTCTTTCAAAAAATGTTTCTGAAGTAAAGAAAGACTTTGAAATGCAATTAAAATCTTTTGAATCTATGAAAGATAGATTTGAGAAAGATAAAGAAGCATCGTTGGAAGAACTACGACGTGCACATACGAAAGAAATTGATGAGTTATTAAAAGTACAACTTCAAACTAAATCTGGAAGTATAGATGAAAAAAATAAATTAGAAGAACTTTACTCAAAATAGATTGCAACTTTAAATTCCGAATATGAACGTTTAAAAGCTGAAAAAATCAAATGACTGAAGATTACGAGTTGAAGCTTGGGAAATTGCAGACTTTCCACGAAAAAGAAATTGCAGTGTTACGAGAAGAAGAAGAGAAGGAAAGAATTAAGCAAGTGAAAGAAAATGAAACAATTTTACAACGAAAATTTGGTGACAAAGAGCGAAGTTTAAATTTAAAGATTGAGGATTTGAATTCACAACTTTTGTGTGTTGAAGATGATCTTAACAATTATAAAGGAAAATTACAAGATGCAGAGCAGGCCTTAAAGCAAAATACTGGCGATTCAGATTACTTAAATAAACAGGTTAGAAACTGGTCTATAATTTATATTTCATTCAGATTTTAATTGTTAATTTTTTATTCTGTTCATCATAAGTCTATTTACTGAAAAGGGCTCTTCACACCACCAAGTATTGTCATTCATTGATTCATTGTCATTTTGTTGATTTTTTGTGATTTACATTTCAGAAGAATGTACCATAGAGGTATTATACAACTAGAAAGGGAAATAAATATTGATACTGTACATTATTATTAACAATTTAAATTATAACTTTGTTTACAGTTGTTGAAATCTAAAGATCTTGAAACACTGTGATTAAACTGAAAGAGATTGAAGTACAGTTAGCAGCATCTAAAGAACGATTCCAGTTACAAGCTCTTGATATGGTCAAAAAACCAAGTAAGTGAAAAGTTTAAATTTAATAGAAATCTCCATACTACAGTAGAACCCAATATGATAGGACACCTTCAGGACCCAACAAAGTGTCTCCTTATAAATACTGTAGAGGTGTCTCATGAACATGGGTTGTCCTCTGAATATGAGTTTTTCCGTACCGTTAAACTATATATTTCTCCTTTGTTTGACAGTAACGTGTACTGTCCCCTTAATAGAGGTGTCCCAAAAAAAGGGGTTCTACTGTATCCCTTTTCAGTTTCATGTTATTAGTTTCTACATTGTGAGGGAAAGAGATGCTCAGTATATAAATAAATATGACAAATTTAAACTTTCTTTTTTTTATTTAAAGGTTTGATAGGGTCACTAGAAGCGTCTCAACTAAGTAACGAACAAACTATTGTGGATCTTAAGACACAGCTAAGAAAGTTAAATGACAAGTTAGCATGGCTGGAAAAAGAAAGGAACAATTTGGAATCAACTAAACACTCTTTGTCTGAACAGCAATCAGCGCAACTTAAGTCTCTTGAAAAGGTAGGTAGCAGTTTATGGTGTGCACAACAATTCAGTTTATTTTCTTGTCTTGTTTTTATAGACATAGATCAACTTTATTCGTCAAAAATTGAATATTTTTGGAAATTTTCTTCCTTGAAAAGAAAAGAGAGTTTTATGAATTTGTTGGATACTTGTCTTTTAAAAAAAATTTTAATCTATGTACAAGATCATTACATCCAACTATTTACCAAACTATTTACACTAATATAATCAAACATCGTATTCTCTAAAAAAAAACATTTCCAACTAAAGCCGAAGTATAGTCATGTCCCGGGACCACACTCTATTAGTCACCATGGATAGACTTTCTTCATCAGTGAATTTTTGGGAGCAGGAACACTAGTAGACCAAACCCAGTACCGTTTTTGATTTTGATCATTAGGGAAATCTCCTTTTATTACACAACATTGGATATACCTACTCAGTTACATACACTCCCTGGTACACACAAATAGAATAATAATACTTCTAAAAGCTCTTATCTAGAACTATATTATAATATTGATGACATAAAGTTTGTGGTACACATATATTTAGTTCTGAAAAGAACTGTTGAGTTATATTATAATAACAAGATCATGTGATCTGTACCCAGTATTCATGTCAGCGGCAGTCACAATAGATTTAATTTTTCTTAGGCTCTTGAGGAATTAGCAGTTGAGAAACAAACGATGAAAGAACGCTACGAGAAAGCATTGACATCAGCTGAGACAAGCAGGATAGATGGTTTAAAGAAAAACAAAGAAGAATTTGAAAAAATAATAGAAGACCTTGAAAGAAAACATAAAGAAGAAAGAGATAGGAGAGATAAGAATGCAGAACAAGAAATAAAGGAGCTGAAAGAGGTAATGTTCCGTCATATTGGTTAAACTATAAACTACTACTTCTACTCCATCAGCTACTGTACAGCCTTTCAAAAAGCTCTCTTGCTGATGGTACTCATCTTCTTTAAATCAAGAACAATTTGTAATGCACCCTTGTTGTCTTCAGTTCACTATTTTTGGTTCTTCATCTGCATCCAGTATAACTTTGTTATGGGCTAATTTTGATCCGCTTACATTTTATATATAGTATACTTCTAACGCTCTGTCTACACTATCAAACTAGTTCGACAAAAAGTGTAATGTGCCCAAATATGGTAGTGATATGACATCATCATGTCCATATATGGACATACATTTTTTTTGTTACATACAATTCGATAGTGTTGACAGTTTTTTTTCTGATCCCTGAAACAGTTCTTATTTATTGTTACCATTTAAGTTATTGTAAATGTACACTGCTTTTATTTCTAGAATTGTTTTTAAATAATTTTCATAATAGTAAACATTACACTTCTTTTATAGGATCTTGAGAAGAAACTAGAACAAACATCTTCCCGTCTAAAACTAGAAACGGAAACTTTACAGACCAAGTTAAACGAGACTCAAACGTCTCTTGAAGCAAAGCTGCAAACATCTGAGAAAGAATGTGAAAGATTACAAGCTATTGTAGATAACCGTGAACAAGGGCTAGGCTCAGCCACATCAGAGATTGAGACACTTGGCAAGGATAACATTAAGCTGAAGACAGAGCTAGATGCTGCTAGAAGTCAACTAAAGAATGCCAAGAACAAATCTACACAATTACAAGTAAAGTCTATTATGACTTATTATTTTATTATTTTAATTGTTTTTAATTTTTCACACAGGGTGCCAGTTGATATTCAGGTACCCTATTAAATTCTACTAAAATACACATTAAAGAACGAAAAAAAAAAAGTTTAAAAAAAGGACTACTAAGAAAGAAACTACACTAAAATTATAATAATTGCTTGCTAATTCAATAGGCCGTCTTCCAATTATTTATTACTTATTTCTATTTTCATTCAATGGTGCAACAGAATCAGAGCATTTTTATAATCTTTATGCTATTAGTGTAAACACACATTATCTAGTAGTATTTTTTGATCTTCCAGACTGAGCTTGATAGACTTAAGAAAGTTCATGAAACAAACTTAGCAAAGGCAAGAGAAGACTTGAAGAACCAGTTGGATTCATTATCTACAAATCTGGATGGAAAGTGGACCGATACATTGAGGTAATTTTACATATTTTGTCTAGCAATTTTGGTGGTCACTAGTGCAGTTGGATAAACTCTTTGCTGTAGGTGCCAATAATCAACTAAAGCTCTGTCTACACTCTATCAAACTAGTTTGTCAAAAAAGGTGTGATGTGTCCAAATATGGAGTGATATGCCCAAATATGGTAGTTATTTGACATCATCGTGTCCATATATGGGCATAAAGTTTTATTGTGTAGGCAGAGCTTAAGAAAAAATAATGATGTTTTTATTGCAACCGTGTATTATGACAGTATGTGAAGGGCCGCTGAATATGAGCTTATAGAAATGAGTACTATGTAAATGTTAATCCTAATGTTATATAAATTTCACTTATGTAATTTTGATTTTAGGCGTGAATGTGAAAAATTGAAAAGTGAACTTATTGAGCAACACCAAGAAGACAAGAAGGCTGCCCTCAATCAGATGACCTTGATAAAAGGTCAAGAATTAGAAACGCTTAAAGAAACATGGCAGCAAAAAGTGCATGACCTTCAACAACAAGTAAATCAAAATGATTTTGTTTATTCTACAGTTTTTTATGAATTTTTAAATAATTGAAAAGAATGTTGTAACATTTGGCGCTACTGCAGTTTCGCACCACACCTTTATATCTTCGATTTCTTACCAAAATTTTCTTTTTTCACACTCACAACATTATTATGTAACAAGTCTATACGATTTGACCACTTACGATGTAAATTTCCCAAAAAACAATATAATTTCAACGATACTTGGCTCGCTGTCATCAACGCGACAATTGCTCGCCATTTTCGTTCAACAACTAATTGCCAGAATGTTTCATTTGCCCAAAAATTCATAACTATACAAACTATAGAGGGCAGTGTTATAAAATCTAGTTAGACTTAAGTGACGAAAAAAACCCAGTACAGTAGTTGTAATTCAATGACATGAAAATGCACTAATAACACAAACAAAAAGATATTTTCTATAACTTTTAATACTAATATGCGTACGTACGTACGTACGTCACAACATATTATGTTAAAATATTAAAGTTTGTCGCAGCTGAACTAGAATGGTTTATAGATAAACATTAAACAAAATCGAATGTCTTTGGTCAGAATATGGTGAGATTAACAGCTATGATTTTATGGTCGTGATAAATAACTCAACTATAACGGTTGCATATTGTTTATAATATTAATGGAAAATTCACTAGATAAAAATAACAGACAACAGCATTGTTTTAAAAAAACAAAATGTTTTTAAAGTTCAGGCGTTTGTCAGCAGATAATGTTACAGAGGATAGAGTTCCGTGGCTATCTGATTCCATAAATGAAAAAAAGGCGCATCGCTAAATCGCATAATATCGCTAAATACCACATGAATTCTGCGAGGTAATCAGCTATCATTGCTCTGTTCGTTGGACCGTGCATAGCCTTCATCTTGCTTTTTGCCCTCTTCCACATAGATTCCACCCGATTGGTGGTAACTCCCGTTTGAGGGTCGACAAAGTTTCTCGTATGGTTCACCGTCCCATGGACGTAACCATGGTTGGCGAGTTGACCATATGCGGCCCACATGTCGGACCAAATTATTGATCCCGGACGTATTCACTGCGTGATTATCGGAATCAAAGTTGCGGCGTTTCTTCGTGGCACTGGTACCAGTAGACCAAGATGGGTGGCCGGTTCATATGCTCCAAAAATCCACTGCTCTGGTACAATCCTTCCTGCGTGATTTTTCCTTTTTGCGAAAAGAGATTCGTCGATCTCGACCAATATTCCCGGACCTCCGAGCTGTTGTGGGTGGTTTACGAGGTAGTTTGCAGCAACGTCTCTGCAGAATTGCATCCAGTCCACTACAGTATGATCTGACCCAATCTCGAGTTCTCCCTTTACTGTTTCGTATGAGGATCCTCTGGATCGTCCACAGTTGGTTGACCAGATGTAGGTTAGACCAACAATCTGCCAGAGTTCTAGGTGGCTCTTTTCAAAGAAACTTCCCTTTCTTATATTGACCGTTTTTCGGCATTGGCGGTTTGGACATCTCCACGTTACTTGGTCAATCGATCGAGCATATACCTTTTGTTCACACTGGACATTGCATGTCGGACACTCCATGTTTAAAGCCAACAAACCATATCGCCGACACCAGTTTATTAAACCGTTTCTGTCGTCCCGAAACCTACGGCCAATTTGTATTAAAGTGATAGATTGAAACTCTTCTTCTTCTGGTAAATTCGGATGTACTGCTTGCTGAGCCATGATGTTAATAAATGTGAGTTTGTCGTGTGTTGTATTTTTTTAAAAATTGGACACCAATGATAACGAAAAAGCGCGTGCATTTTTGTAAATATTCGTTCTAAAAAATGTCGGTCCTTCCATTTGGTTTATTTCGGCGTCGTTGATGATACGTAACTTTAGTTATAAAGTTTGTAAATAATGTCAATTATAGTTCCGATGTCGGCAAAGTTGAACTTTGGTTTATTCGGCGTCGTTTCATGTCATGCGTAAGTCGGTATTGTTTTTAGTTAAAGTTTGTAAATATTTTTCAATTATAGTTCCCGAAATGTCAGCAAAGATGAACTTTCGGCATCGTAGAGCTTGGTTACCATTAGAGATATGTGGCATGGGCGTAGACGCAACACAAGCGAGTTGACCAATGACAAAGGACAGTTGGTTCGAATCGCTTGTGATGATTGGTCAAATCGCTTACGTATCGCTTACGTCCAACCTATGCTTACACGTAAAGGACGGAATCAACGCGACTTCGGTTGGTCTATCACGTCGTAATGTTTTATCATATTGTTGTGTGGAAAGTAATGTTTTATAGTGTAGCTTGAGTTAATTTGTTCTAAGTTTAAAAGAAAAAATTTCAAAGTTGTTGGTGACGCATTTTGCGAAAATTTAAAGCCTGTAATATATATTAAGATTTCATGTCACTCCTTAGTCTAAGTCATTTCCTTTTATCATACAAGATACAAGATACTACACTACTACTACTACTAGAATTAATGTCGGTTGTCAGCAAATCCGATTAAAAGATACATAATTATATAATATATATATATAATATATTTAATATATTTAATAAATATATATAAATATATAATATAATAGATTTAATGTTCTTTGCCTGTTGTAGGCAAATTACATTAAATCGAAACTGGTGTCACATCACCCTGACGAAGGGCTATTGTTGCCCGAAAGCTCTGCAAACTTTTCTGGCTGTTTTATTTTATCGTTTTGATTTAGCTTTTCGCTTTTTTTTTGTATCTCAATTGAGATAGTAACAGCCACTGATACCCACAGCATTGCCATTTTTTTCAGTATTTTGCCTTTGGATTTATATATATATAATATATATAAACGAACTAAAAATGACAAAAAATGCAAAAGTGTAAAACAGTAATATTAAAAATCTTTATCTCGGACTACACCAATTTTAAGAAGCAGCGCTTAGATCCTGCTCTCACAGAATTAATGAAAAGAGCATGGAGGGATTCTCGTGTCTTCTCCGTTGAATAACTGCCCTCTATAGTTTCAAAATAAAAATTAAAAGAAATACTGTACATTGATTTCTGGCAATTTTCTGATTCTAAAATGGCCCTTGTTTGTGGAAGTTTTCGAGAAAAAGATGCTGTTTTGAAAGGCAGATTTTGTGGTGAAACAGGTACTTTAGCGGTGGCTAATTCATGTAAACATGTTACATAATGACCCAACATGGTATGTTGTGAGTATGAGAGAAAAATTGGATGAGAAATCGAAGATATAAAGGTGTGGTGCGAAACTGCAGTAGCGCCGAACATTTTAAATACCTAAAGTCTTTTCCATTGCTTATTTGATGCTCTATAGTTAAGCTTGGTTCCCACTAGCGATGCAACGCAAGGATGCAACGCAACGTAAGTGCATTGATCAATCACAAGCAATGGATTATTCGAACAGTGGCTTGTCATTGGTCAACTCGCTTGCGTTGCGCGTACGTCCTTGCTTAAACGAAGTAATTAGCACTAAATACCTTTATCCTTTTTTTTTTTTTATATAGATTTCATCTTTAAAAAATAATTTAAGTAAGAAGTCGGAATGGGCTTTGGACGAGATGAGTAAATTACAAAGCAAAGCCGATGGTGAGGTGAAGAGACTTGAGGCGAGAATTGAAAAGTCACAAAAAGAATACGATGCAGAAATGGAGAAGTTAAAGAAAGCAGCGGAAGAAGAAAAACAGAAACTGGAAGATGATAAATTAAAAAGGATTAAGGTTTGTTTTCCTAGCTAAATTGTTACACAAAATAAAACATTTTTTTTTAAAATTTAAAACATATTTATACAGGATAAAAATATATCAGGTATAGATGATAGATGTTTTGCATATGGTCCTGTTTATAGAAAATAAAAGGTTAAAACATGCATAAAAACCCTTTAAAACAATACAAAGACAAATATATATAATTGTTTATATATATAAAAGTATCTCTTTGGAGATCTCGCCTCGTGAATAAAAATACTGAAAGATGAGGGGGTATCAATTTGATCTCTGTTGCGCGTGCGTACAACTGAGGACTAGTGCTGTTCCGCCGTACCACGCGGAGAATGTTAAAGAGTCGCTATCCAATCGAGTTAGAACAATACCATGAAAGCCCCAGTGGTCTAATGGTTAGGGCAACTGCATATCAAACAGACGGTCCGAGTTTGAGTCTCGGTTGGGGCGACTTTTTCTCATTCTCACAGATTACCTCATCTTTATCGTTTCAAATTAATTAATTAAATTTCAGTATATCACCGGGCGGTTTAAAATTAATGTTCTTTGCCTGATGTGTTTATATATATATGTACATTGGATATTTTAGATTGATAATTTTTGGAAAAACATTTATCTGTGTAATTCAATGCACTGTATGTTAATCTACATTAAGGCTTGCAGTAGAATGATTTTACCAGTAATTTGTCTTTTGTTTTAGACGATTGAAGCGGAATTGGAGAACAGTTTATCTGAGAAGCTTAGTGCTCAAGAAAAGGCCAGCAAGGCAGCAATGCTTGAAGCTAAGACAGAAGCAGAGAAAGAGAAGTGGGCCTCGTTGGACGCTGCAGAAACCGGTCATAAACAGATGACAGAGAAGCTCAAGATAGAGTTGTCACAGCGACATATGGCAGAGATAGATCAGATCACTAAGGCACATAGAATGCAGATATCGGCAGCTAGAATGGAACTGGAGAGGGCTGTAGAACTTAAACAAATGCATGTAAGCACTGTTTACTAATCTAAAGAATATCTAAAACTCTGTCTACACTATCAAACTATGTAATTTGCTCATATGGACATGATGATGTCATATCACTACCATATTTGGGCACAACACACTTTTTTTGTCAAAGAAGTTTGATAGTATAGACTGAGCTTATTGGTCATTTTTGGAAAAAAATCCCTGAACTATATAGTTCAGGGATTTTTTCAAAAACGGCCAAAAAGCTCTGTCTACACTGTCAAACTTTATGTGACAAAAAATGTGATGTGCCCATATATGAACATGATGACATGACATGATGTCATATCACTAGCCATATTTGGGCACATCATACTTTTTGTCAAACATATAGTGTACACAGTTATTTACAGAGTATAAGTATACACAGTTTTGTCAATGCGAAGTATTATAATTTGACCAAATCTAAAGGGTGGATTCATTTCATTTATTTCGTCTTTTATAAATAATAGAAAATCACGATTGTAGTCCAAAGTTTTTTGTCCAAATTTAGCATAAATTAGGGAGTGTGGAATTATATTTAAGCATTGAATTATACTCAGTCATATATACAGTATTTAGAAAAAAAATCTCTTTCTAAGGTACAAGTTTTTTCTTTACAGGAAAAAGAGAGTAAGTTACGTATACATGAAATGCAGGACGATCTACAATTCAGACAAGCTCACATTGAGAGTATGCACAGCGAGATGAGAGGACTGAAGAACAACATCGATGAGCTGACCAGAACACTGGATATTGAAGGTCAAAAGTAACGCTGATGGTCAGCTTAGAAAGCATGAGCAGAAACTACAAAAATCGCATCAGAAACAGTTGGATGAAGTGGAAGCTGATTATTTAAGGGAAAAACAAGGAATGTTAGCCGAGTTCAATCAGGCACAAGAACTTCTTAAGGATAAAATATCAGCCCTTCAAATTATGTAAGTATAATATTATGATAACAAATTCACATATTTGCAATCAAAAAATGTGAAGGGCCCATATATGGACATGATGATGTCATATCACTACCATATTTAAGCATATCGCTACCATATTTAAGCATATCACTACCATATTTAGGCATATCCCTACCGTATTTGGGCACATCCAGCAGTTAGTTTACCATCTTGTAATGAATTTTTAATGACTGTGTTGGAGAACTGAGTAGTGAAAATGTTTCCTATCATCTTCATTCATTTTTGGTTATTTTTAGAATATTTCATTGTTCTTTTTTTGTGTGAAGCTCTGTGTACACTATCAAACTTTATGTGACAAAAAAATGTAAATGTCCATATATGGACATAATGATGTCACATCACTACCATATTGAAGCATATCACTACCATATTTGGACACATCACTTTTTTTGTCACTAGTTTTGATAGTGTAGACAGAGCTTTAGCTGTTGTTTGGCACTATATAAGACAGTTATTCTTATGTTATTGTGTAGGCTTGAGGAAGCAGAGGAGAAGTATATGAAGAGAGATTCTCGACCAGAAGACTTGGAAGAAATCTTTAGAATGAAGTACAAGTTGACAGAACAAGAGCAGTTGATGAGGTATGGCACGCTACTCCTGCATCAAGTAGTTCTTTATTTTGTGTGTGTATACTATTTACACATGATATGAAAAGAAAAATAAATGAATGAGAATTAAGTCTTTGGCCAATAATCGCTCTGATCAGAGAAGTTTTTGAGTGCGTTATGTTGCAAGACGTCTATTGTCCGGGATAGTGATTAGGAAACTGTGGATCCATTATTGTGTTGTTATTGGGATAGTTGCATGGCTCAAAACAAACACTCCCATCCTAACGTTTTTGTGAATATTATATATAAGCAATAAACCAGCTGTACGAGACCGCCACCACACTGACTAATTCCAAATAATCAGAATGATGATTGTAGGAACTTAATGATGACGAAGAAGCACAGTGTTTAAATGTTATAATGATTATAGTAATATAAACATAACAGTGGATATTTTAGAGATTCAACTCATCATTTAATTCTAATTTTTTTTAATAGGAAGAAAAGCGCTACTACCAAATGGAATTGGTAAATCGTGAAACAAATTTCAATAAAGTTTTCAACTCTAGTCCAAACATTGGTGTAATGAACCCATTGTTAAAGGTATGTCATTATATCTGAATATATAACACTAGCAAAGCTTCTTAAATACAGTTGACAATAAACCCTCATTATTATACTCTTGTGTCAAATGAAAAAGAACAAACAAAATATGAATGTTTTTAAAAATCATCTTACAGAAAAAGAAAGGTGACAAAGCTCCACCAGAGAGATTTGCAAGTTCTCAAAGTTTGTCCAGTTCCAGCAGTGTCAACGGAAACAGCAACCAGCGATTAGTTCCGCTTCCCGATTCACTAGTGCACGACCTAAAATTAAACCCCAATCGTCCTTTACAGCTGCCACGCTCCCACCCGGCAGATCAAAGAAATTTTTAAATATTTGATATAGCTGTCTAAATATTAATGTAAATAAGTATATTTTGTAAATCATATAAAACAGCTATAAATTGTAAAATATTTTATGCAGTGTATGTGAAAATAGGACAGAGAACATTTGGTGCTTTCGATGTGGTTCGTATAGTACCTTATCCTTGTATGTTGTTTGTGATATTTATTATTCACTTAGCATAGACAAATTACCATGTTGTGCCTAATACCAGATTTTTGTATTTAAAATGTACATATAATATGACATGTGTTTTTGTAATTGTTTAATTTCATACTCATCCAACAGCGAATAACTCGTCAATTACAGGATGGATAAACTATTTTATAATTTACCATGCGCCAGTAAGGCAAAAGGCACACCACAATAAAGACGACCGGACACGTAAGACTCAAGTGTAATAAGATCTTTATTCGTCAAAACCAAATATCACAACAATAACATAACAACCAGCGGCCATGATATGTGTGTCAAACCAGGTAGGGGGCGCTAGACTGGCGTAATCATTTTTTTTTTTTTTTCTTATAAAACACAAAAGTCAAAAACAAAGCAAGCAAAAGCACTCAAAATCTACATTGAATGGTCGAAACTTAACTATATAATACGTATGAAACATCATAAATCAAGAACGTAGTCAGAGAGATGACTAGGGAATCTGCGTGAACGTGTGGATGTGCGATGAGACAACTGAGCTGGAACTTCCATTGGTGATTCTTCCAGGGTCTGTATGGATGATGACTTGTCGTTCACCTCATTAGGAGGCTGAAAGAGTTGAAGGTACCTCGGGTGGAGGAAATGGAGACGGATCAACTGTGAAATCAGGTTCTTCATCAGAGGTGTCGCAGTGGCGTTGTGGGGTTGGTGTGGGAGAATGATGAACGTCAGTCGGTACAG
Organism: Antedon bifida; assembly: GCF_963402885.1. NCBI lineage: Eukaryota > Metazoa > Echinodermata > Crinoidea > Comatulida > Antedonidae > Antedon > Antedon bifida. The sequence continues at coordinate 15,107,116 of NC_136232.1, read as the reverse complement.
TAAAACACTCTGATTTCTTTACACGATAAGCAGCGCTTCTCAATTGTGAGTGCGTAAACTTTCGGACGTTGCACCACTTTCCATCTACAGAAACAACGAGATGGCGATCTCGTGCACATGTCTTGCGACGATCTGTCCACAGGTAGACTAAATCACCAACCGTAATAGAAACGTCAGGTGCTGCACACGCGACGGGTGCCTTGGACTTTTCACTGTGCGCGTGATTAGAGGCTCTGAGGTGCTGTTGGCTGATAATCAACTTGCGGTCAGAAATAGGGATTTGGTCATGAGTGAACTGATCTCGCTGTGTCCACATTTCGCGAGACGACAATCCTCGTGTTCGGATACGGTAGTTAAAACGAGATGTGGCGACAGCAAGCACTGTCGGTGAGATGGGACCGCCACCAGGCTCTTGCCGAAGTAACTCTTCTGTCAGTTCGCGTACAGCTTTCTCTCCAACCGGGTTTTTGTTGATGTTCTTAACTCTGCCAATTTCGATCGAAATCCTATGTTTCAGTAAGACGGGATCGTGGACGAGTGCCATGAAGCCCGGGGCAGGGTCTGTGCGGATGGTTGCTGAAGGGCTCTCCACGGGACACATGCCAATGCATAAGCGAATTAAGGTATCACGGAGAGTATCGTGCTTCTCATCGCTGATTAAACACGAAAGGGTGTAAGACGTCACCGTCTCTCTGACAACAAGAATAAGTTGACGCTCGCGTTTTAGGACATCGGCGGCAAAGGTGACTCCGAGCTTCGACGGAGGATCATCAGTGGACTGTTCAATTGCGGTGGTGGGTACAGTACGGATCGAGGCACAGTGATTCTGACACCTGTTCGATGGTTTTGTCCAAGTCAAGCGCAAAGAAGTGGCGGCGAACGGATAACTTAAGTTGGTGGCTAGTTGGCTGATCTAGCCGGACGTGAAGTGATGTCAGCAGTCCGTTTAATACAGGGCGAGGGACAATGATACATTCATGCTTAAGTGAGAGTGGTTCAGTGCGGTTGACTACAAGGAGACCATCTCTTCCAATGGAACAACAGTTAAGGTACTGTTTAATGTCCCTGACATTGGTTAACTTCTTAGATGGACGCGTTCCTTGAATAAGATGAGCTTTTACACGCCGAAGGTCTGGACACTCGGATTGGATGGCTAGCCAAGCTGGCCGACTGGTGAACGGGAGTTTGACGTCTCCAGTAATGAAATCACGTATCGATGAACGTAGTACCGTTGACTCTATCGCGCCGTTGACAAATGAGCAAACCTGACAGTTGTCAACTGAGCATGGTGTAGCGCATCGGGATGAAGTAAAACTATGACCTTGTTTGAGTCAAGTGCGTTCTGTGCTACTTTAAATGCTTCATGTAAGGCATCGTACCAATGTATTGTTTCTTTGGACTGTAAGCCGGCTATGGCTTCTTCCAGTGGAGCGATGAGAGATGCGCACTGAGGTAAAACGCGTGCTAGCACCTTATATGCCCCGATAAAGGAGCGTAAACCTCTTACCGTCGGTGGTGGAGTGCATGCCTTTAACGTTGAAATACGATGAGTATTTGCACGAATAGACCCTAGGGACCAGGTCCACCCAAGAATGGTTGTAGTTTGTGGACAAATCACCGTTTTGCTAGCAGACAATCGCAGACCACACTTGTAAATGCATTGGAGTAGACGCCGCCAATTGTAAATTAACTCCTCTAAACTGTCCCCTCCACAATAAAGGTCATCCGCAAGCTTTGCTACTACTCCCTCCTTAATCAAATCCCCCAGTACCCGACAAGTCAGCTCTTCGAGGGCGGTCTCTGAACCAGGCATACCCATGGCACACCGGGCATAAACTCTGACACCTCGAAATGGTGTGGCAACGCCGCAGTACTTCATAGAACCGCGAGACAAAGGAATCTGGTAAAAGGCCTTTGTAAGGTCAGTAGTGATTAAGTGCTTCCATTTTGCGATGTTACGTAGAACGGAGTTGACATCCGGCATAAGGGAGGGTTGGGGTTTCGCATATCGTCCGACCTCGGCGAATGTTGTAACCAGACGGTAACCACCACTCTCTTTTTTGACAAGGAAAGATGGGGGTTAAGATATTCGACTTGGACACCGACGTCCTCGGGGCGAACAAATACTCCCACTTCCTCAAGCTCATCAAATTTGTCCTGTAGCTCAACCAGTTTATCTCTGGAGTACTGAGGAACTCGACCCTTCCTCTGAGGAGGCTGTACAGGTCCCATGTTAACAACAGCCTGGAATGGGCCAACAGAGCCGTTGTAGGCTTTAATCATAGGATCGAAAACAACATCGTATTCAGTAAGAATGGATTGGAATTGGGATTTCACATTCTGTGGGAGGATATGGTCTGGATCTAGCTTGACATAATCAGAAAACGCGACAGAGGAAGGAGGCTTACAGGGCTTAGATGGCGACTTTTGGGGAATAGCATTTTTGGCCGACAATGGCACAAAGGTGGGTCGGACTTGGCAAAAATGTTTGTGTCGTTTGATGACCTGAGGTGTGTCGGTGGAGTTTGGGATACGTACCCTTCCCGCAACACTAGAGACCAAGTCAAACTTTGGCCAGGTTCGAGGAAACGTACCCTTACTATTTGGTTCGAGAGCAAACACGTCATCTTGTTGGATAAAGTCAGACGGAATGGCTACCTCGATAAATTCTCCCGGCCATATAGTGGTCTCCCCTTCAGGAGCACGAAGCACACAAGCACGACGAACCGTGTTATGGTGAAGGCCCTGTACCTGGGAACCATAGATGTACGTGGTACCGTCATCCAATTTAATTTCCCGCTTCGCGGGTCGGAGGGCGATATCATTTAGCTCCATAAAAGGAGTTCCGGCAAGAATGTCGACGTCAAGTTTTTCGACAACGAGACCCTCAAATTTGAATTCCCTGTCGTCCCTTGTGAAAATAATTGTTGTTTCGCCTACGACCGAAAGTGGGGAAGATCCATCAGCCTGATGGGCAGACTGAGAGCTACTTTTAATGGTGGCGCCAAGGGCAGTGGCAGCAGTAAAGGCAATCATGTTTCCTGTAGCACCACTGTCGAGTGTGATTCTGGCTGTGTGGTGTTGGTGAAATGTGTCAAGGTATGGGGACTGGCGAACTTGGACTCGTAAAGCTGTCGACGGTGCACTATTATCACCAGGCTCATCCGAGGTGTTATCATCATCGATGATGCCAACGATTTGTCGGGCCTTAGCCATGTATTTCCTGTCTGACTCGGGCAAATGAGGGCATTCACTGAGGAAATGCTTGTCGTCTGATCGGCCGCTCTGTTTACAGATAGGACAGGACTTGTGTTGGGAAAACTGTGGTCGGGAGAATGACTGCCGAGGGTTGGAATTTCGGCGTGAATCAGTGGAGCGGGGTGTGAAAGCTGAAGGAGAGCGAAATGTGGATGACCGAAAAACACGCGCATCAACCGCAGTTCGTAACTCTTCTAAGAGAGAGTCTAAAGCCTGAGAAATCTCCGGTTTCACTGACGCCAGAGTTCGAGTGCGGAGCTCGGTACCATACCTTTGCTTAACTAACTTAGGAAGGCCTTTGTGGATGAGAGAGAGCCAAGTAAGAACTACCAAATTTTCCAACGAGGGTGAAAGTTCTTCGTCCTCCTGTATTTGGGCATCATGGTGGGAAATTCCCCCGTCTTGACGTAGTAAATTATCATGGACGAAAGCAACTAAGCGCTGATAGAGATCTTCCGGCCTTTCATTATCTTGTAAATGTATATCAGCAAAATCAATAAAATGGGCGCCGGTTGACTGGAATCCATAATGCAGTCGGTAGTTTGCCAAATTTGTGAAAGTGAGGAGGAGCTTTTAACAATGGTATTCCGGGAAATTATAGGGCAAAAATTAGCGATCTGACCAAGCATGAGTTCAAGGATAGTGAGTTTTTGTTGGGCGGTATGACGACGTGCAACAGGTACCTCCTCATTGTCGTCAGTTAAGCCGCGAAGGGGGGATGCCCTGGTTTTGGAACGCCAAACAGAACCATCTAGGAGAAATAGGGCAAAATTTGCATCAAGTGAGAGTGTGTAGATAAGGTTTTGCTTCCAGTTTTCGAAGGTATTTATAGTTTCATTCTTGGTTAAGCACCATTGCTTGGGTGCTCTAGTACCGGCCATGGTAAGAAATGTATACATAGGACTAGGTGTTGTCAGTTGCACGTGTGAAGCAACAGCCGATCGGCGCCTGTGAAAGCGTAGAGTATGTGATGATATGCTAGCTCGATTTGTTGGGCTAGGCCTACTAGATTGGGTAGGCTACTCACCAGTACTAGTCGAATAATGGTGGATGGGCTCGTAATCGTATAGCTGCCACCACGCCAGTAAGGCAAAAGGCACACCACAATAAAGACGACCGGACACGTAAGACTCAAGTGTAATAAGATCTTTATTCGTCAAAACCAAATATCACAACAATAACATAACAACCAGCGGCCATGATATGTGTGTCAAACTAGGTAGGGGCGCTAGACTGGCGATGCTTATCAACCAAGTCTCATTTTAAGTAGTGGAGTTGAAAGAGTTACAACCATAGAATTAGGTTCAGAATTGAACCCTGGACCTTGAGAGTGGAAGGCAAGCATATTAACCACCAAGCTACAGCTCCACTACAAGTGTTGCATATGTTGTCAAATACTGTATACTGTATGTTGTATACATACAAATAACATAATAGATGTTTTTAAACACACTGTAATATATGGTGCTGTAAATGCATAGCTGCTTCCAGTGATAAATGTTTTATTTGAAATGTAAAAAAAAATAAGTCTAGTTTGTTTTGAAGTCCAGTTTTAATATTTTAAATGTAATATTTCTATCAAAGAATTTATATAGTATAGTGTCTATTATAGGCAAATCAGACTGATTAAAACTGCCTTGTTTTAGGTGTACAGTCCTTTATAATATCTCTATAATTATAGATAAAATAAGAAAGTAAATAAGTCGCAGCTGAGGGTCCCCCAAACAAAAGAACTAATGAAGAGTAGGTTTTTAACAATCATATACCTGTTATAAAGTCTACTTTTGTCATAGTCAATTGAGACTTTTTCCATTGAGAATTTATTCAACATTTCTTAAACGCTAATCGTCGTTAGACATTGCGCGTATGACTGTGTTCGTTTTTGAGCAAGCATGTGTATAGGTCCGCATGTGAAAAGTTCTGTTCTTTTTTATGTTTGCCATGCAACATTTATATATATTATGTATTTTGGTCATTGGCTACGAAAAAAAAAAAGGCTTGCATTGTTTAGGGTTTTCTCTTTGAAATATTTTTTGTTGAGCCCAAACATTTTACAATCTACAATTTGAATACAACAAATCTTTATGATGTAGACCGCAATAGTTCTCAATCGAATATGACTACACTATCAAACTTTATGTAACAAAAAAATGTTATGTGCCCATATATGGACATGCTGATGTTATATCACTACCATATTTAAGCATATAACTACCATATTTGGGCGCATCACACTTTTTTTGTCAAAGAAGTTTGATAGTGTAGATAGAGCTTTACGTGTGGAAGTATTCCTACTGTATTTAGTTATGCGTGAAATAAAAAATAATAATAAAATAAATGACCCTATTTATTTTTTAATCATTCACACTGAGAAGAATTAAAAATATGCTATTATTAATTAATTGACTATAAATGTAAATAAATACACAAAAAAGCTATGTTCATACACAACAGGACAGATATATGAAAGTGTTTTGTTGCGCTTTTTGCATTGCATACACTTGTGAGGCGAATTGACCTTACAAATATGGTACTGTAAATCAAATCCTGATTCGAATGACATGTGAAAGGAGGTATATTCAGAGCGTCATTCTGACGATGGAGCATTCTCTACTTCCCTACGGAGCGCCATTTATGCCTTTATTTACTTCAGAAATAGAAATAGTACTACGGTAACTTGTCCAGTCACTGAATTGTAATATATTTTGTATGTTCATACACTGTGCTCAATTGAACCCAATTTGCCACCAGGGGAGCACAGTGTGGTATATAGAAAATTCACTAAGTTTTAATAAATTTAAGAAAAAAAAATCCTTTGTTGATATAAAGTTTGCGGTACACCACGTATATTAGTTCAGAAAAGAACTGTTGAGTTTCTCGACGTTTCGATCAATATGCTTTGATCGTCCTCAGGAATAATATCCTTTGTGTTCCCTTTAGCGGAGTCAAAAAGTTAAAATGTTGATGATAATTTTTACATTAGAAGATTGTTCAAACATGTAATAAAAACATTTTCCAGCCGGGAACCTATCAGCTTCCCTCTTTTAGTTTGCAAAAGTAATCTTTAAAAAGAACTCCATGTGGAAAAGAAGGCCACCCAAGAGTACTAAAAATGAAGGGCACATGGGCTTCTTTTCGAGGTTTTATGGCAGTCTATTCATTGCAAAATAATGCCATGCAACTTTGCTTCTGATTTTAAAAAGGTACACTTGTTTAGGCCTGACATTTACAACCCTCAAAATATCTCTCTTTCAAAATAAAAGAAAAACAATATTCATTATTTTATTTATTTTTTTTTTTTTATTAAAAAAAAAATATCCGTAGAGGTTCGAACCCAATCTACTAGAGCTGAGAGCACCCAAAGCTGAGCATTACCCGTTAGGCCACAAAGTAGTACATGACAGAACAGCTGATAGTAGTTATGTATACGTGTATTACATAATTCATCATCATAAATATCACATTAACCTTGTTAAAACCAAAAATGAATGCCATACACTTTTGTTTATGATTTAAGGTCCACTTGCCTGGGCCTGACATTTTCAATCCTCCAAATATCTCTCTTTCAAAAAAAAAAACAATTCATAAAAAAAATATCCGTAGAGGTTCGAACCCCAGCTGATAGCACTCAAAACTGAGCAGTACCAGTTGCACCACAAATTGAAACATGACTGAACAGCAATGCATCTGGTGATGTGGTGGAAACGACCCCAAAAGGCTGTGGCAGGGCCTTAGTGCTGAGGCAGGGAGAGCGTGCATTTAACATCTTTTTTTTTATTTAATTTTTTTTTCTACCTGTATTCGATCTCGTAAATTTTATGTTTGCCGCCCTCAATTTTAAAAGAAATTGAATTTTATATTTTCATCGCAGGTGTACGAAACGGTTTGGTATGCCGTGCGTTGTTATGCAATGGTTGTGCAGGTGTAGTGGGAAAGATGGTATTGTTAGTCATTAGCGGTCAACACGCCACACTGTTAAATTTTGATTTTGTTAATCAATGTTGCTACATTGGTAGCGAAATGTCCGATTCATGCAAGATATTGTATTGTAAAATGTTATGAATAAACTTTTATGGTAGTTGGTGTGTATTGCCGCACCATCCTCAGAATGAACATGTTTTAAACAGATAGTTTGTCTCCGATGGTTTTTGTATGGGGTTAATGGAGAGTGAAATAAGATCAAATATAGAACATTTGCAAAGATGCCGATTTCTAGATCAATTTCGAAGCTTAGATCAATTCCGCCGCCGGGTAGGCCTTATACGAAGTTGAGTTTTAACATTATAATAATTATCATTAGGTGATTATGTATAGTTATAAGTATAAGTGCAATTCTTGGCTCTATTTTCATTATTAGCTCTGCCCCAACCATGGTGAGCTAATGTCAATGAATTATAGGTGCACTTTACGGGGACATTAAGCTCTATTGTCCTGGTGAGTCTTAAATAGTTTGTTTCATATAATTTAAAATCATGTAAAGTGCCATTTTTTTCGGGCGGGAACCTATGCAGGTTCTATTTTTCAAAATTGGCTTTGCTCAGCGCCAAGCATGGTGGGGTACTGAAGATTCTCATTCATGTTGTTTGAAGAAATAATAGATGTCATTTCCGGAGACCTTGCAGCTCTATTTTAAACAGTTTGGTATGTCGTGCGTTGTTATGCAAATGAGTTTGTGCAGGTGTATTATGGGGAAGATGGTATTTTAGTCATTCGCGGTCAACACACCACACTGTTAAATTTTTATGTTGTTAATCTTTACATTAGGAGATTGTTCAAATCATGTAAATAAAACCTCAGCTCCCCTCTTTTTAGTTTGCAAAAGTAATCTCGAAAAGAACTCCATGTGGAAAAGAAGCCCACACAAGAGTACTAAAAATGAAGGAGCACATGGGCTTCTTTTCGAGGTTTTATGGCAGTCTATTTGATGAAAAATAATGCTATGCAACTTTGTTTCTGATTTTAAAAAAGGTCCACTTGTTTAGGCCTGACATTTACAACCCTCAAAATATCTCTCTTTCAAAATAAAAGAAAAACAATTTTCATTATTTTTTTATATTTATTTATTGTTTATTTTAAAAAATAGAGCTGAGAGCACCCAAAGCTGAGCATTACTCGTTAGGCCACAAAGTAGTACATGACAGAACAGCTGATAATAGTCTCTGTATACGTGTATTACATAATTCATCATTAACCTTGTTAAAACCAAAAATGAATGCCATACACTTGTGTTTATGATTTAAGGTCCACTTGCCTAGGCCTGACATTTTCAATCCTCCAAATATCTCTCTTTAAAAAAAAAAAATTCATAAAAAAAATATCCGTAGAGGTTCGAACCCCAGCTGATAGCACTCAAAACTGAGCAGTACCCGTTGCACCACAAACTGAAACATGACTGAACAGCTGATAATTGTCTATTTATACGTGTATTATGTAATTCATCATTACGTCATTAATATCCTATTAACCTTGCTAAAACCAAAATGATCAGTTAGCTAAGTCGTCTGAGCGTCGTGTTAACACACGTATGTCGTGGGTTCGATTCCCACGCTGGTCGGTGGAATAGAGTTAAGGCTATGCGAGCCACTGTGTTTGGGGTTCACAGATCATACGTCCCCCTTTCCACCACACATCATGAGGCGACAACATCAATGCATCTGGTGATGTGGTGGAAACGACCTCAAAAGGCTGTTGCAGGGCCTTAGTGCTGAGGCAGGGAGAGCACATTTAACATCTTTTTTTTTATTTAATTTTTTTTTCTACCTGTATTCGATCTCGTAAATTTTATGTTTGCCGCCCTCAATTTTAAAAGAAATTGAATTTTATATTTTCATCGCAGGTGTACGAAACGGTTTGGTATGCCGTGCGTTGTTATGCAATGGTTGTGCAGGTGTAGTGGGAAAGATGATATTGTTAGTCATTCGCGGTCAACACGCAACACTGTTAAATTTTGATTCTGTTAATCAATGTTGCTACATTGGTAGCGAAATGTCCGATTCATGCAAGATATTGTATTGTAATATGTTATGAATAAACGTTTATGGTAGTTGGTGGGTAGCGGCCGCACCGTACTCAGAATAAACATGTTTTAAACAGATAGTTTGTCTCCGATGGTTTTTGTATGGGGTTAATGGAGAGTGAAATAAGATCAAATTTAGAACATTTGTAAAGATGCCGATTTCCAGATCAATTTCGAAGCTTAGATTAATTCCGCCGCTGGGTAGGCCTTATACGAAGTCGAGTTTTAAAGTAGAAAACCCCATCTAAAATGTTGAAGTCGCATCTGGATAGTTTAAATTTTAACATTATCATAATTACCATAGGTGACTATGTATAGTAATAAGTATAAGTGCAATTCGGGGCTCTATTTTCATTATTAGCTCTGCCCCAACTTAATATTTAATTTCATATTTCAATGAATAGGTGCACTCTCCGGTGACACTAAATAAGTATTTATCTTAGACAAACGCAAGTTATTAAAATCACTGATATGGCTTGAAACTAATTGTTATGGAGTAACCGATATTTAACATAGCCTATATACCTGGAAGTTTGAAATATTTTTGAAGTATTTTTTCTCGATGTTTTTGTATTTGACTATTTGTGCTCCACCACTGGTGCCAAATTGGATCTACTGGAGCACAGTGTATTAACATACGAAAAGATATTAACATTCAGTAACTTATTTGTTGTTTATATCACTGTGCTCCACTGGTGCCAAATCGTGTCCACTTGAGCACAATGTAGACCTATTAACATACGAAAAGACATTTAAACTTAAGTGACTTCAAATTAGGTCCACTTGAGCACAGTGTATTAACATACGAAAGGATGTTGAAATTAAGTGATTTTATTTCTATTTTTTATCACTGTGCTCCACTGGCGCCAAATTAGGAGCACAGTGTTTTAACATACGAAAAGATTGAATCTTAAAAGCCCCCTTCCCTACGTTTTTTAGATCTAATTTAAGATCACAAACTATATTTAATGTAAAAATAATACTATATGGTCCTATTGCGATAACTTTTTTCGTCTTTAAACGGTTAAAAATGTGAAAAATAAGTCGATTCTAATAATTATAGCGGCCCGCTATAAATCCCAAAATGCATTGCGCGCGGATTGATATTTTTTTTTTTCACCTGTAATTCGCCCACTTTTCGATCGATCGTGAGGCCAAAACATGTGGTAGACTCCTAACTTTTCAGCGAAAATACCGGGTTTTCCCCAATTTGTATCAACGGAGTCTGGCAAAAATAGAAAGACAATTAATGCAGCAACTATACAACGTCAGGCTAGGTATATAGCTAGCTTACGATGTTCGTACGTTACCGATGTTTACCAGCTAGGCCTACAAAACTAAGCCTAGCTAGGCTAGGCCTAACTAAGACCGTCCACGAGAGGTCGATCGCCGCGAGCTACTTTCTTAGGTAGTGCATTGTTTCTCACTTTTTATCATAATTTACCATAAAACGTACATTTAAGACAAGGAATGACATAGTTTAATGTTTTTAAAGTGATATATATGTATTATTTTCCAAAAAAACGTCTAAAATTGCAGGGAAGGGGTCTTTAAGTGACTTTATTTCTATTTTATATTACTGTGCTCCACTGGGGCCAAATTGGTCCACTTGAGCAGTTACCGTAGTACTATTTCTATTATTATTGTAGTTAATGCATGAAGGCATAAATGGCGCTCCGTAGAGAAGTAGAGGATGCTCCAGTCGCCAGAATGACGCTCTGAATATACCTCGTGAAAGAAGTGTGTTGGAGGAGGCGGAGCGATCGAGTTTAGGAGGCCTATACAGGGATATGGCATTAATGATGTATAATGCCAGAGAAAAATGTAACTAAACATACCTTTCTGTCTGATTGATACAGATTTATAACTCTTCTCATCAATTGTTTCTCTGCAAATGATGCAGTACAGTACTGCATTGTTTAATAGTAGTACAAGATATCTAAGGTAAATGAAATAGATATCACAACAAATGCAATAGAATATAATCTGTAGTTTACACAGAGGAAATGTATATCGCATAGGCCAGGCCCTACTAGGCCTAGTAGGTTTGATAAAAAATAAATAGGCCTAGTATTAGTATTACTAGAGGCCTAGCCTCACTACTATACTATTTAAGTTACTAAAAAGTTGGCAACTCTTATATTAATTATATATACATTCCGGGGTTAAGATTAGTGCATAGCTGTACCTACTACCCAGGCATATGCCCTATCTATTAGATCTAGACCATGGCCCGGTCGGGTAGGAGCGGCTGCCTGACCTTTTATTATTAGGCAGTATAGGCTAGCCTAGCTAAGCTTACCTAGGCCCTATTTTTGTGCTTAATTCATTAAAAAAATGAAGAGCGGTTGGCCCTAGGCCTATATAATAATATCCGAATTTTGTCTTTTCACGCCTAGTCAGAGTAGGCTGAAATGACAGTAAATTTAAGATCGTTTTTAGTATCATCCCCTATTATATCGGCGGTCTTCTTTTAGCTAGCTACATGGACGGGGTGCCACCGGCCCACCTTCGTTCGTCTCTCACGTGTGTAGGTGGTACGACGACGAGCGGAGGCCTACATCATCAGTACACGCAAATTAGCGTGACGTAACGTTTTTCAACAACATCGCGAGTAGATCCCCGCTCCCTATGCTATATCTCTCTTTACGTATCTACTAAGACTAATTTACATTGCCGCATTCGTTTAAATAGTTAATGAAAGAGTAAATGTTGCTTTTAAAATTATGAATTATGAAAAAAAAATTAATAAATTACCTGATTACAAGATTTAAAGTCATTACTTGTTGGGGAATATCTGATTTTCCGTCGTAACAACAACACAGCACAAAACTTATTCGACCAATCAGAGACAAAAATTTCTGACAATAATAATTACTACGCCGAATACGAAGATATTTTAATGAAATAGTGCTATGATTTATTGTCTTTTTATCACCTTTCCAGTTGTCCGATTTTGGTAGACTTTTTGTATGTTTTTTATCGTAAAATTAACTTCAAGTTGAATATAAAAAATCTTTTGTTGCAATTTTGTCTACTTTTGGGAGTTGAAACTGTAGATTGACTGGACTACAGGCCTAGGCCTAGTTGGGAATCGGAATTCAGGAATCAGGAGGGTAAAGGCCTAGCCTAGACCAAAGTTTGTTGGGGACCTTTATTTACTTGATAGAAATTGGATTTTCCAATCATTATACATGGAAATTCCGTTTTTAGGCATTTTTCGGAAATTCCATATCACGTCGAGTCATGCATGGAATTTCTGTCGGTTGTATTTGTTATGCGCAATTTGAACGATTTGCGCAATTTAAAATTGCGCAAAGAATTCCTTGCGCAATTTAAATTAAAACATCTGTTTCAAATTGCGCAAGAAACGTAATAAATTGCGCAAGTAATCTCCAAATTGCGCAAGGTTTTTCGACAGATTGTGAAATCATGCACACCCATATTTTTATAGTAATTTCTAAGAATGATTAAAAATTAAAGATAATATCGCATTTCCTTATTTTAATAGTGAAAATGTTGTTATTGCAAAGGAAAACGAAGCGGTGGTGTTCTCCGGCGGGCGGGTATTACTCTGCCAGGCACTACTACTGGCTATGTTTTGATAGCAAGTCTAAACGTTGGTGGCGGTAGACTATGTTGTGTATTACTACATTATTTTTTGTTATTTTTACATTTATTTTGATTTATTTCAAGTTACAATGAGTGATAATATTATTTAATTGTGTATGCCATTTATGTTGTGTATTATACACATGTTATCTTCGCATTTATTATGTTTCATTTTTAGTTTCAAATAAATTATTATTGTTAACCAATCGTCGACGTTAGCACGCATTCTGGTAGAATTCTGTTGCGCAATTTGACAATTTTACAAATTGTGCAGCGCAATTTGAAATTGCGCAAGGATTTTCTTGCGCAATTTGAAATTGCGCAAGTTGATTGCGCAATTTAATATTGCGCAAGAAAATCCTTGCGCAATTTCAAATTGCGCAAGAATTCTTTGCGCAATTTCAAATTGCGCAAGGAATTTTTTGCGCAATTTCAAATTGCGCAAATCGTTCAAATCGCGCATAACATATTAAATATAGAATGGATTTTCTGTTTCAGCATACTCCTTGAAAAACAAAACGATGGACGTACAACACCAATTAATAATTGTGTTCAGATGGTATTTGCGTTCCAATTTGAAACCTTGAGTTCATTTCTAAGTCATTTATACGCTGACATTGAAGTTATTAAAGGTAAGGTTTCGGATATCAAATTCATAGCCTCCTGTATGTAAATTATTATATCAAAATAAGGCATTTCTGAAACTTAACCATGCGTTTAATTTTTCTATAGGAACAGTTGACCATCTGTGTAATTCACTTTTTTTGTTATCGGTACAGTTGACGGATTGTCATAAACCTAATGCGTCTTATTCCCTATTTTCTGTCCGCCATTTGTGTACCAGTTGCTTCGTTATCTGTCAAATGGTCACCTGGTTCAAATCTGACCAACCGTTGTACGACCCATGAGAACTAAAACCTAAAATCGAATCCTCTCGCTGCATTGCCTGTATCCTTAGGCAAGATACTTACGTTTGCCTCTCTCCACCCAGGTGTATAAATGGGAACCCGGTTAGTTCAAGACACAACTTGGCGCTGATTACTAGCTGCATTATGGGATTATGTTTTCATACGTGTTTGATAAAAAAAAAAGGACTGGGGTAATGTTCAGCGCTTAGAGGTTTCACAACATTAGGTGCTATATAAATCCAGAATATTATTATTATTATTATATAATCTGTCATTTATTTTACTATAAAAGTCATTTTTTCTCCCTAAGATCAACAAGATGTGATCCAGTCGTTGAAACAACGTGGTACACCAGATTCGGAGATTGTCGATAAGATTCTTGATTTATTGGCAAGTTGCGACGAACAGGGATGGTTTAAAAGTTTCTTGTCTGCGTTAAGTAATGATGCAGGTATGTCTCCCTCTACAGTGTTTTTTAACAATGGAGCGCTAACATACTGTACAGTAATAATGTTGATAGTCCTGTCAAAAAATGGATATCAAAAAGTAGTTCCATCATTTCATTCACTGTCAACAAGGGAAGTGCTTGACCCAAGCGCTATTTCTGGACTGCCCCTACTCTATTCCAACAAACATTTTATTTTTTTTTATTTTTAAAGCTCACCCTAGGCCTAAATTAAACCGTAAGTGCTTACAATCAGCTCTCCCAATACCGGATACCCTTGAGCTGGCTTATTATGTCTGGTTTTATGGAAAATCTGTTACTCAGAATGTGTTTCTAATGGTAAAAATGAATTTGGAAACTTTTTGGAAAAGAAAAGTTTGAATTTTTACAGTTTTCTGTTTTTAGAGAGTCATGCAGTAGTGGGAAAGTTAACTGTAGTACAATACAATAACAGGATTGCACCAGCATTGTATACAATGTCTGCATGCAGTGACTAATTGACAGCTCTCCCCCACAAACTAGTCAATTATTCTGGCAGTAAATGGACACTGAAGGATAGTAATAAACAAGCAATTATTTTCTTATAGCCACTCCAAGAAATAAGGACGTTGCAGATTACATCATAGGTCTTCAGGATTTTCAAGATATGCCTGAACATAGAGGTCTTCTTCAAGTATTTCAATCTGATTTACTTGAGACTGTCGAGCCGGGGAATCTCCTTTGTAATTTGCCAACCCTTTCCACAGAAGATAAGGAATGTATACGTACGAGTATTGATGGTGCTACGATCGCAACAGCTGAACTTCTCATTCGTGTACAGCGTGGGGGCGATGAATGGTTTAAAGAGTTGATTTCTGCATTACGTGAAGCAAATTATGGCGAATTGGTCGAGTTATTGCAACCATCGGAAGAAGTAAAGATATGTTTATAATTTTAAAATAATCTAAGGTAATGTTTCTTATTGATGGCTGTTACGGTCTTTAGAAGTTTTTCCATTGTTTTCTCACTATTATTTCAAATGTTTTTTTTTTTTTATTTGCATCAGAAAATGTTCCAGCTGCAAACGAGTCAATTGAAGAGGAATCAAATGAAAATTCAAATAGTAAATAAATTCGAATTACATACATGACATCCTACCTGAATAAAATGAGTACTGTACCTGTATGCTTTTATTCTGTTATTGATACCCTTTAAAAAGAAGGAACAATCCAACTTCCATAATATCCCATTGATAATTCTTTAAGGTGGAGGGGAATCCATTACATTGCCCGGGCTTTGGTTCCTTTGGTGGTTTCAGTGGTTGACTCATTTACAAATAAAGTAAACTTAGCAACAAATAATTAAGTATGCACTGCTAATCTCATTTTGTATTTTTCCATTTTTATTCCCTATAACTTTTTTTAAATCCTACCTGAATAAAACAGTACTATACCTGTATGCTTTTATTCTCTTAATTGACACACTTGGATGGAACATTGATGATTCATCTTTTTTTCAGATATTCAAAATCAGTATAGAGCAGAAGACTCTGACTCGGACAAGGAAACAATTAACGAAAAATATGACGATGGAAAAGGTAAGAATTATGTCAACCTCATTTCTGTAATTGTAATTTTATTTTCAGATTATTGATCAACATTAATGTTGAATCTGTTGTAACTATGCTCGATACATTTATTTTGTGTAGAGTTTTTTCTATGTGATGTTTTAAGTTTATTTTTTTTTATTATTTTAAAATTCCAATAAAGTTTGTTTATATTCATATTTTTGGGAGATTTTCCAATTTCAAGAGAGTTTCTAAATATGGATGGATATTAATTTTTTTTATATTTACTGCTTGTTCTCTTAGAAAAACAAGAAAAAGCTAAATCAAAGGAGTTAGTGTTGCGCAACTATCAAATAACGTTGGCAAAACCTTTTATTGGTGGCCAAAATACAATCATCATATCGCACACAGGATCTGGAAAAACGGTGGTAGCTGTCCATTTCGTGAGAGAACACTTCATAGAAGAAGAAGCAAAGTTAAATGTTAAACCTAAAAAAGTCATATTTCTTGTAAACACGGTAAGAGTTTAAATTCTATATAATTATTTGCCAAAATGCTCAGTTTGTAGTGGCTATCAGCATGGTCAGTCATACCAATGGCATGGTCAACCGTGCTTGAATTTTTCTATCAGTGTAGTTGATTGTACGTCTATGGCACGGCCTTGGACCTCTGGCTCTGGTACCGTGGTGATAGAAAACTAAAGTATCATCTGCACAATCAAACAAACTAGAGAAAATATTCACATACATGTGCAGTCAACCATGCATATAGAACAATTTCAATTATGCTTTCACACTGTGACCAATGGAGTAATTATTAGCAATAATTATTTGTTAACTCCATGCTGTGACTAACGATAGCCGCATCACATTGAGTGTTTAACTTATTGCTTAAATTGAGATAAAACTTGCTGTTTGCAAATTCTGATTTTTAATATGGTATTTTTAGATTTCTCTGGTATCACAACAACACGACTTATTTAAAATTTACATGCCAGAGTCACTGAGACTCAACTGATTGGTGACAACGTGCAGCAGTTAGCTACGTTGAAGAATGCGGTAGAAAACAACGACATCATATTTCTAACTGCACAGATGTTGGTGAACGCACTTGAGAAAAATGAACTCAAAATTGATGACTTTACAATGCTGGTATTCGATGAATGCCATCATTGTCATGTAAGTACATTTATATAGTATTCGACAAATTAGATGTGAGGTCAAAGTTCATTGTTAGTCATAAAAACTTTCCATCATCATCATTGGTTATAAGTTGAAATGTATTTTTATTTGTAGGGCCAGAATCCATACAACATAATAATGGCAAGGTATCGGAGAAAAAACTAGAAGATGGAAAAGCAATATTACCACAGGTATGTATGAGCTCACAATTTTCTATTATAAAAATACTGAGAATGATTATGGTAACTAAGCCATGGGCCTTCTGATAATTAAATAATGATTACACTAAAGAAGAGTTGCTAGGTTATTAAAGAGGTGCTGGAAAGATGATGATTAGGAGGTAGAAGGAGGTAGAAAATATAAATAAAAGTAAATATTTCTGTATACAAACTAAGTTACTAGTACAATTGTTGTTTGGTGTTTTAAGACTGTTAAAACGTGTTATTTGGTTTAATGTTTTTATCTGTGTTTATTTTAATTGCTATATTATATATTTTTACACTCATAATCCAGAATTCGCTGGTCTTGTTGTAAACAAGAGTGTGATTAAATAAATAAATAAAATAAAATTGTTTTTATTAGATTGTAGGTTTCACAGCGAGCATAGGAACTGGAAGAGCATCCAGCCAGGAGAAATCTGATGAGTACGCTAAAAGTATCTTCGCAAACCTTGATGCAGATGAGATTTCCATTCCAGATGAAAATGATGATGAATACCGCTTGCACGTGAATCCTCCAGAAGAAAGTAAGTATAAAGCTCTGTCTATACTATAAAACTTTATTTGACAAAAAATGTGATGTGCCCACATATGGACATGATGATGTCATATCACTACCATGTTTAGATAAGCTGTTGACAGATTTATTCAAACTTAACTTTTTTTGTCTTCAGTTGATCCAATAATGGTCAAACCACGGTCAGATGATGCTGACCCATTTAAAACTGAAATAGTGACCATCATGTCAGAAATTGAAAAGATTATGGGGGAGAGAGTACACAAACAAGGTTGGTATCTTCACTTTAGTACAAGATATATTAATTAGACACTTTCTTCACATGCATTTGATTAAACCCTCCCTGTAATATATCTCAGTGTACAGTATATACAGTACTGTAAACATACATGCAATATTATTTGTTTTTTCTTTAGGTACCATGTCTGAAGGACTTGCAGACTTGTTCAATTTTACTAAGTCTGTCAAAGGCACTAGTTCTTATGAGCAAGGTGTAGAGAAATTCATATCTCATTCCCCAGAGTGTGTTACATCAAATGATAGCTTGTTACGGTTACTGAGGACAGGTGGTGAACACCTGAGGGTATGTGTTATTAGCTACAGTAGTATTTAAAGTTCTATTTTTTTCTATTAATATTATAAATCACAATCATACAGCAACTATTATTTAATTTTTTTTAATTTAATGAAATTTCAGAAATATAATCATGCACTTAAGATGAATAAAATTTGCCGAATTCAGGACGCCCTCCAGTTCATCAAAGAATTCATCGAGAAAGAGGAAAGCACCCGTTCAGACGGATTGAATGAAGATGATAAGCAACTTATACGGCTGTTTAAAGGTAAATTAAAACTAAATGATAATTTAAATGATTAACAAATGCTAGGCTCTATCGGCCATATAGCACTCTAAAAAAACCTAAAAGTACAAAAACACCTAATTTAAGGATGGTTTCAAATATTTCAAATAATGCATTACACACTATACATCAAGCAACCACAAGGAAGGATATAGGTTTGTTATAATGGAAATTTAAAATAACCATAATGACTTTTAACAGATAGAGAAGAGGAGTTACAATATGTGAGCGGAGAGAAAAAATTTGAAAACCCCTTACTATCAAAACTTGAAGATGTGCTGATTGGGGAATATGCAACAAAGGTGAATGCACATGCAATCATTTTCTGTACCAAACGCATTACTGTTGACGCAATGTATAGCTGGATAAAGGAAAATGAGAGACTTTCATTTCTTAAGCCAGAAAAGATTTTTGGATCAAGCGGTAGGTATTTAATTCTGTTATTTGTATGTATTTGTAGTAACATGTACTCCTATTATCATTGTATAGTGTTTACATGTAATAATATAATAAGTAGGCCTAATAATATAAATAAAAATAAGCTATCCATCTCATATGATCTATGCTGTCTAACACAAAGATACAATACACCATCAATATTAATAGAAGTATTGTATCAAGTAATTTAAAGTAAAGTTGAAAGTTTTGGCTTTGTTCTATACTTGACACCAGATAGACTTGCAGGAATGCTACATTAGCATGGTTTTATATAATCAATCAGGAGAATATGACATTTTTTTGTTTAATAAAACCTAATATACAGAAATGACTGCCGTCGATCAGCATACTGTTCTGGAAAATTTCAAGGAAAACAGATGCAATTCATTCTTGTTGAAGAGGGAACTGATGTTCCAGCTTGCAACTTGGTTTTCCGCTACAACTACATGAGTAGGGATGTTGGAAGGACTCAAGCTAAAGGTACATACTTCTAGGAGATGTCAAAAAAATAATGATTCTCGTAAACAGTTTTTTTTTTATTTTGGGAAAGCTTTCTTTGTCATTTGTTGCTAAAGCTCTGTCTACACTATCAAACTTTATGTGACAAAAAATGTGATGCACCCATATATGGACATGATGTCATATCACTACCATATTTGGGCACACTTGTTTGTCAAACTAGTTTGATAGTGTAGACAGAGCTTAAGAATCAATGACTCAGACATGCAATAATGTAAGTGATCCATTTCTACAAGAAGTAAAACAGTATTTACAAAAGGTATTATTTCTAAGCTTGCCTACCTAGAATTCTGATTACGTTCTTCTCAATTATTTTTATGTAGGGAGAGTTCGCAAAAAAAACAGCAAATTCTACATGATTGCTTCCACTGAGTTTAACTTCGAAGAGCGTGACCAAGCGAACAAAATCCGTCACCAATTTATGACAAAGAGTGTACGCACACTGTCAAAATTACCAAAAGATCAACTAAAGGAAGAGTTACTTGCACTGCAGACTATTGATCTACGTGAACGATTAATGTCTGAAAAAAGAGAAAGGGAGCGTCAGCAGAAGAGGACAGAAGCCCCATACAAACTTCTTTGTGGTAAATGTTCAGAATTCTCATGTTTTTCAACAGATGTCAAAGTATTTAACGACTCTAACCATCTCATTGTTGACCAAGAATTCTATGAAAAAATTCTTACACAAAAACATCCAAAGCCAAAGGTTATAGGCGATGATATCCACAAAAACGGGAAAGTTTCCTGCAAAAAATGTAACCATGATTGGGGTGTTATTGTCACAATTAGTAGTATGAATTTTGCTGTTATAAAAATTGTAAGTTTTGTGTTAGAGAAATGCGCAGATAGAAAGAGAACAACTGTTAAAAAGTGGAAAGAATCTCCATTTAAAGTTGAGCCATTGGATATAAATAATTTCAAACAACAAAATCCTGACTGGAGCATAGAACTAGATTACCAACAGTAGCTACAGAATACATTAATGTACATCTACACATAGACATGCACATTTTATGTATTAAATTACCAGTTTGTGAGTAAATTTTAACTAATTAAATATATTATTTAATTTTTGACAATATAAAACATAAAATCTTTTGAGTTGTTAATTTTCTTCAGTTTCCATAAACTGAGCAACTAAGTGAATATACATTTTACATTTTTTTATATTAAATTAAGTATATATATTGTGCAATTTTGAATGGAGAGGTACAGAAAATATAAAATTTACTCTATGTTAAGTTATTAAAATATATAAAATTTATAATCCAAAGTTGGATATTTGATTTTTTACACTTTGCACCACATAATGTTAGATATTGATTGAAATTGAACTACTAATATCTTTTACTGTATGTTAAATAAAATATACTCAGTGTCAAGCATGCCATGTTTGTTTACCACTTTATAGTTGTGTAATGATATAATAATATATATATATATATATATTTGAAGCAATCTCCGATGAAGAAACAAATATTATCATTCAAGCGAAAAAGTCACTCCTTTTCCATGATAACGCTACATGGTGCAAAAAAGGAACTGAAAACCAACCTGTGTTTGACGTCACAATGGGAAGCTTTGACGGTGCTGAAGCCTGTGAAATCGTAGGTACATATCTTTTGTCGCAACTGTCTAACAAATATGGCAACCAAATTGGTCTATACCGCGACGATGGCCAGCTGCGTTTCGCGAATCAGCCAAAACAATTGAGCTAATCAAGAAAGATATTTGTAAGGTTTTCCAGGAGAACAACCTCAAGCTAACAATTGATGCTAACAAGAAAATAGTCAATTATTTGGATGTAACGTTCGACCTAAGGACAGGGATCTTCCGACCTTTCACTAAGCCTAATAACAAACCAACCTACGTGCACCATGACAGCAACCATCCTCCATCTATTATCCGCAACATCCCACTTGCTATAAATAGACGCCTTTCTGACATCTCATCAGACAAAGATACATTCCATGCATCTGCACCCCTGTACCAGGAAGCCCTCAAAGAAAGCGGATATATCATCAACTTGAGTTCAATGCTGAACAGCAGAAGCCCAAAAAATCGCGTACCAGAAACATAATTTGGTTTAACCCACCATTCAGCAAAAACGTAGCAACCAACATCGGCCACAAGTTTTTAGCTATAGTAGAAGATTGTTTTCCTGCCGGCAACAAGCTCAGAAAAATATTTAACAGAAATACCTTGAAACTAAGCTACAGTTGCATGCCGAGCGTAGACAAAGTAATTAACGCACACAACAAATATGTGATAGCCAAAGAAAAGTCTACTGAAACCAACGCGAAAACAAGCGGATGTAACTGCCGCAATCCCAATGAATGCCCGCTCCCAGGTAACTGCCTAACAAAAGGTGTAGTTTACCAAGCTACAGTAAAGAGAGAAGATTCATCAAAAGAAGAACATATGTCGGACTAACTGAAAACCAGTTTAAAACCAGATACAGAAACCATACGTCTTCATTCCGGAACGAAAAACTAAGAAACGCAACAGAACTCAGTAAATATATATGGACACTTAAAGACTCTAAAACAAATTACTCAATTAAATGGAAAATTATAAAGAAATGCAAACCTTACTCAA